>NC_086018.1:19469985-19781576 GCF_029281585.2 Gorilla gorilla gorilla | reverse complement strand
AAAAATACAAAAATGATCTGGGCATGGTGGTGCGTGCCTGTAATCCCAGCTACTTGGGAGGCTGAGGCAGGAGAATCGCTTGAACCAGGGAGTCGGAGGTTGCAGTGAGCCGAGATCACGCCACAGCACTCTAGCCTGGCGACAGGGAAAGACTCCGTCTCAAAAAAAAAAAAAAAAAAAAGAAATGGACCACTGTATACGTTATTTCCTTCAATAAGGAATTGGGTTGACCAAGGTGCTTGTTCCCAAAGTACCATTTTCCCGGGTTGTTTGTTTTTCTGTTTGTTTGTTTGTTTGTTTTGAGACAGTCTTGCTCTGTCGCCCAGGCTGGAGTGCAGTGGTACAATCACAGTTAACTGCAGCCTTGACCTCCTAGGCTAAAACAATCCTCCCATGTCAGCCTCCCAAATAGCTGGGACTACAGCCACATGCCACCATGTCCAACTAATTTTTGTATTTTTTGTAGAGATAGGGTCATGCCACGTTGCCCAGGCTATTCTCAAACTCCTGGGCTCAAGAGATTCTCCCGTCTTGGCCTCCCAAAGTGTCAGGATTACAGGTGTAAGCTCCCACCCCCTACATTTTCTGGTATTTAGATTCAAATAGGATATAAAAATACCTCCCTCCTCCTCTTTTTCTCTCATTTAAATTACTACTAAGAGTCAGATCTCAACACTTCCTGTCTGCAGAGAATTGAGGAAACATCATTCCAATCTGAGGACCAAACCTTAGAGGGTGGAAATTGAAGAAGTCTGTGGCCACCCTGAGGTCCTGACTGGACTCCCCCCATCCAACTCATCGCAACATGTGCCAACCATCAGGACCTAGAATCTGAGAAATGGGTGAATGAGATCATTTGATGTGGGCATTTCTCTAATCCCCTTTTGTAAACTCGGGTTTACAAACTCAGATGCCTGCAATGATCACCTAGGGAGGCAAGTAGAAGAGAGGACTAGAAGGGATTGTGGTAATGGGGAGACCCTGTCTGAATGGGGAGGCAGCTTCCCAGTACAGGCCTAGAGTTCTTAACTTGGTTTTTAGGAGAAAAACATCTCAGGAGAAATTGGAACTTGGGTTTTTATATGACCTGTTCTTTGGTCTAACCTGTTAGGCTGCTCTGTGAGACTCTCTGGTAAGAGCAGACACTGAATATGCATAGCCCCTCCTCCCATAAAGCTTAGAGTCTAGTGGGGAATCTTGTGGGAGTCTAGCGGGAAAATAATGACAACAACATGTTTTTGTTATTGTTTTGTTTTGGTTTGGTTTGGTTTTTGTTTTTTTTGGAGACAGAGTCTCCCAGGCTTCAGTGCAGTGGCGCAATCTCAGCTCACTGCAACCTCCACCTCCCAGGTTCAAGCAATTCTCCTGCCTCAGCCTCCCGAGTAGCTGGGACTACAGGCACACACTTCCATGCCCTGCTGATTTTTTGTATTTTAATAGAGACGGGGTTTCACCATGTTGCCCAGCTGGTTTCAAACTCCTGAGCTCAGGAAATCCACCTGCCTCGGCCTCCCAAAGTGCCGGGATTACAGGCGTGAGCCACCGCACCCAGCCAACAACATGTTTTAATAAGTGTCATAAGAGAGAATGTCCAGGCACCTGGTCTGGAATAAGTAGTTTTCAAAGGACCCCTGACAAAGGTAAAAAATAGTATGACAGCTGAACAGTGGAAAGGGCCCAGCCCCAATACACAATTTGCCGGCAGTGTATGAACTAGGCAGAGATGCGGTGTGTGGGAAGGCTGTGTTTCAGGAGAGAGCTTGGTGTGTGTTTGGAAATAGAAGAAGGCCAGTGTGGCTGAGGCCTAGAGAAACAAGGAGGAGAATGTCTCAATTTAGGCTAGAGAAAGAGGCCGGGCCAGATTCCATGGGTTACTAAGGGGGATGCCCCCTGTAGGATCATGGTGATAGGGGGACCTGCTTTAATTTGGTGGACAGAGGTCTAGGAATACTACACATTCAGGAATTCTCAACACTGTTCCACCAGCCTAGAACCATCTTCCATCTGAATCAGTTCTCAAGTGCCCCACCCAAAGTTCTTATGTTAGAAAACCTATTGACAATAAGTCTACAACTTAATTCCACTTTACATATAATCTTAAAACAATTGCTTGTGATGTTTCTATATACACTGAATTTTCTTTTACTGCAACAACCATGTAAAAAGAGAGACACTGTAGTGTAGTAAAATGGAGCCAGGCAAAGCTGTGCACACCTGTGGTCTCAGCTACTCGGGAGGCTGAGGCAGAATCACCTCAACTCCAGCTGAGGAGTTGGAAGCTGTAGTACACTATGATCACACATGTGAATAGCCATTGCACTCTAGCCTGGGCAACAAAGCAAGGCCCTGTTTCTTTAAAAAATAAAAAAAATATAAAATACACATAACATAAAACTTACCACCTTATCCTTTTTTTTTTTTTTTTTTTTTTTTGAGACAAGGTCTCACTCTGCCACCCAGGCTGGAGTATAGTGGCATAATCACAGCTCACTGCAGCCTCAATCTTTTAGGCTCAAGTAATCCTTTCACCTCAGCCTCCCAAGTAGCTGGGACCACAGACATGCACCATCATGCCCAGCTAACTTTTTGTGGAGACAGGGTCTTGCTACATTGCCCAGGCTGGTCTCAAACTCCTGGGATCAAACAATCCACCCACCTCAGCCTCCCACGGTGCTGGGATTATAGGTGTGAGCCAACGCACCCAGTCTCACCATTGTTTTTTTTAAAGATACGGCTTCACTATGTGTTGCCCAGGCTGGAGTGCAGTGGTGTGATCACAGCTCACTGCAGCCTCGAACATCCAGACTCAAGCAATCCTCCCACCTGAGACTCCCAAGTAGCTGGGACTACAGGTGTGCACCACCACACCTGGTGAATTTTTTAAAAAATGTTTTGTAGAGACAGAGTCTTGCTATGTTGCCCAGGCTGGTCTTGAACTCCTCGGTTCAAGCAGTCCTCTGCCCTGGCCTCCCAAAGTGCTAGGATTACAGGCATGAGCCACCATGCCCAGGCAACCGTTTTTAAGCGTACAGCTCAGAAGCGTTAAGTACATTCACATTGTTGTCCAACTAATCCAGAACTTTTTATTTGGCAAAACTAAAACTCCATGCCATTAAACAACTCTCCATTTCCCTCTCCCCTCAGCCCCTGGCAACCACCATTCTACTCTGTCTCTAGGAATCTGACTACTCTAGGTACCTCATGTAAGTGGAATCATACAGTGTTTGTCGTTTTGTGGACCGGTTTGTTTTGATTAGTGTCTTAGCGAGGTTGGGCTACCATAACAGAGTACCATGGTCTGGGTGGTTTATAAACAACAGACATTGATACCTCATGGTTCTGGAGGCTGGAAGTCCAAGATGAAGGGCCAGCATGGTTGGGTTCTGGTGAGGGCCCTCTTTCATTCACAGACTTCTGACTTCCTGTTGTATTGTTACATGGCAGAAGGGGTAAGAGGGGCCTCTGGAATCCCTTTTATAAGGACACAACTCCCATCATGGGAGCTCCACCCTCATGACCTAATTATGTCCCAAACTTTGAATCTAATAATCCCATATCCTAATACCATCAGCTTGGGGGTTGGGATTTCAACATATGAATACAGTGAGGTAGGGGGTGGGTACCCTTAGTATATATAAAGTCTTCAAGGTTCCTCCATGTTGTAGCATGTGTTGGAATTTCCTTCCTTTTTAAGGCTGACTTGTGTGGAGAGACCACATCTTGTTGATCCATTCATCTGTCGATGGACATTTGGGTTGCTTCTACCTTGTGGTTTTTGTGAATAAGGCTGCTGTGAGCATGGGCGTTCAAATCAATGTTGTATTTGATTTGGTTTAGTTAGAACCATGAGAATTTGTTCCAAAAAATCACAACCATCACAGCAAAGTTCTTGTGATAATTATCCCAAGTGGATATTTTTATTTATTATCACTTATTTATTTATTATTTATTACTATTATTATTTTGGAGACTGGGTCTCGCTCTGCCACCCAGGCTGGAGTGCAGTGGTGTGATCACAGTACACTGAGGCCTTAAACTCCTGGGCTCAAGCGATCCCCCCACCTCCACCTCCAGAGATGCTGAGATTACAGGCACACAATCAACTTGGCCAGCTAATTTTGTGAGTTTTTTTGTAGAGATGGGGTCTCACTGTGTTGCCCAGGCTGATCTCAAATGCCTGGACTAAAAGCAATCCTCCTGCCTCAGCCTCCCAAAGTGCTGGGACTACAAGTGTGAGCCACTGTGCCCAGCTAATATTTTTTTTAATGTGGTAAAATATACATAACATAAAATTCAGCATTTTAACCATTTTTCGGTATGCAGTTCGGTAGCATTGAAAGTAGCCACATTGTCATGCTACATCACCACCATCCATCTCTGGAATGATTTATCTTTTGAAGGGACTGAGGAGCTGGGAGCACTGATTGCAGGAAGGATCTCATGAGGACTCAGCTGGAGGAAGTTGGGCACTGCAGTCTCCATGACTGGGGGCAGCAGCCTGAACAGTGCCGACCACAGCGCACACGCAGAACCAGGAGCCCTGGAGCCCCACCGTGTGCCCCACCGTGCAGCCTCCTCAGCCGCCTTCAAACAGCTGCATCCTCAACAGGTTGTGAGGCTCCAAGGAGGACAGGAAAAGATGATCTCTAGGTGCCAAGATGAAATTGCACACTGGCAAAAGGTAAAGGGGGACTGTAATACCCTCCAAGAGTGACTCCAAACCTTGCCCAATAGGCTGTCTTATGAGCTCATGGTGCCAACTGGGCCTCTTGCCTTCATACCAGGAAGGCTTGTGGATACCAGCAAAATCACTCTTCTCCTCGGGGACAACTGGTTTTGCCAGTGCTCTGCAAAGCAAGCAGTGGGGTTAGTGGAGCATAGGAAGGAGTGTGTGAGGAAAGCACTATATGACTTTACAAAACCCAGGAGAAACTTTGAATCTAAAGTTGCATTCACAGCAGATCTGCAGGGATGGGGTGATGGGGATGGAGATCTTGTTGACCTAAGAAAACATGTTCAAAACAAGTCTGAATTAAAGAGAAAACCCTGGATTGCACATAAACATGATTCAAAATCCAAAACCTCAGGTTTTGAAAATGATCTCAAGTCCAAGGATGCTTTACTTACAAATGAGGAACTGTAGGCTCGACTGGAAGAACTGGAGAGGCAAGAAAACCTGCTGGGTGAACTCAACCATGATCCTGGGGTGGAGTTCACAAACAGAGGGGAAGGGGCTGGGTGCAGTGCCTCACGCCTGTAATCCCAACACTTTGGGAGGCCAAGGCAGATGGATCACAACATCAGAATTTCGAGGCCAGCCTGGCCAATATGGTGAAACCCCGTCTCTACTAAAAATAAAAAAAATTGGACAGGCATGGTGGCGGGCACCTGTAGTCCCAGCTACTTGGGAGGCTGAGGCAGGAGAATCGCTTGAACCTGGGAGGTGGAAGTTGCAGTGAGCCGAGATCACGCCACTGCACTCCAGCCTGGGCAACAGAGTGAGACTCCATTTCAAAAAAGAAAAAAAAAATGGAGGGGAACAGGGAAAAGGTGGGATCTCTGATGAGACTATGGGCTTCCGTACTTGGGGGAATTTTCATAAGGACATTTTAAAGTCAAAACTAACGCAAGGTCGAAGGCAAGGTCAAGGGAATGATTCCAAGCACCATCCCCACTCTGAACACTGCAATGATGGCAGTTCAGGAGATGAAGATGAGTCTTCACCAACAATCTATTTGTCCCACACCACTGAACCCAGAAAAGTCCATATAGATACAGAAAAAAAACAGGACATTAGTTTTCAGTGAAAGGAAAGAGGGAGCTAGACATGCCTGGGACCTGAACCCTGGAGATGGTCAGTTTGTCCTGGGTCACCCCGTTATCAGAACACTGGTGGATATTTACAGAATATTTGTGAGCCCTGCAAATGAGGAGCATGGCCCTCAGAAGTCCACCATGAGAGCAGGATGCAGAAAGACCCTCGTATGGAGTGGCGCTGGAGAGACGCAAACCACTGGCCATGACGATCCAGGGGTTTCGATGAACCCTGGCTGTGAAGCAGCCATTTGCAGAGAGACTGAAAAATCCTCTTTGGAGAAGAAAGAAGAAAGAGGACATCCTCAGCCAGAGCTCTCACCCTCACCAGGAACAGGAGAGGCTTTTCCTGGGATTGTGGTAGAAAAATAATTCTTACCTCCATCTCTGACGCCACACCATGCCTCTGTTCTTCAGGTGTCACCTACCTTCCCAGAGAGAAAAGATGCTATGTCAGAAGAAGCTCCAAAGAGGATTTCAAAATTCAAAGCTGCCGGACTAAATCTGAGACACTAGGTCCTGTCGTGATATGCAGGTGCATTCCTCCAGGCCAAGGGTGTTTGTTTAGAACATGAAATTCAAGATGACTCCATAGTGCCTGGGACAACACATCGTGGGTTAACTCATCTGTGCTATGAAAAGAATTAAATACATTTCGCACACTTTAGTATTCAGAATTTGTTGTTGGTTGTCTTTCATAAGATTAGCATCGCTGGGCGCGGTGGCTCATGCCTGTAATCCCAGCACTTTGGGAGGCTGAGGCGGGTGGATCACCTGAGGTCAGGAGTTCAAGACCAACCTGACCAACATGGAGAAACCCCTCTCTACTAAATATACAAAAAGTAGCCGGGCGTGGTGGCGCATGCCTGTGATCCCAGCTACTTAGGAGGCTGAGGCAGGAGAATTGCTTGAATCTGGGAGGCAGAGGTTGTGGTGAGCTGAGATCAGGCCACTGCACTCCAGCCTGGGCAACAAAAAAAAAAAAGATCAGCATCTTGGCCAGTAGTGGTGACTCAACGCCTGTAATCCTAGCACTTGGGGAGGCCAAGACAGGAGGATTGCTTTAGCTCAGGAGTTTGAAACCAGCCTGAGCAACATAGTGAGACCCTATCTCTAAAAACAAAACAAAACAAAACAAAACAAAAAAAAAACTATTTGTATTTCCTAATCCTCTCTGTATCATTCCAAGCAAGCACTTTGAAGAATTGTGATCATGTTCATCATTCTTGTGTTTTAACCCAAATGAAGCCCCATTTTTTAAACAATAGTTACTTTGATACTCTTCATTCACTATGGGTATTTTAAAGAAAATCTTAAAGTTAAAATTTCAAATACATTTCACAATTCTCTTTCATTTACAAATATATTGTTGTAATTTTTGCCACTTAAAAATTCCAAATAATCACTCAAACTGTGGTGAACTCTAAAAAGAAAGCTGTGACTGGGTGTGGTGGCTCACCCCTATAATCCCAGTACTTTGGGAGGCCGAGGTGGGAGTATCACTGGAGCCTAGGAGCCTGACACCAGCCTGGGCAACATAGTGAAACCCTGTATCTACAAAAAAAATACACAGATTAGCTGGGCATGGTGGGGCATGCCTGTGGTCCCGGCTAGTCAGGAGGCTGAGGTGGGATGGCCTGAGCCTGGGAGATCATGGCTGCAGTAAGCCAAGATCATACCACTGCACTCTAGCCTGGGCGACAGAATAAGACCCTGTCTCAAAAAAAAAAAAAAAGAGAGAGAGGCTGGGGACAGTGGCTCATCGTGTAATACTAGCTCTTTGGAGGCCAAGGTGGGCAGATTATCTGAGGTCAGGAGTTTGAGACCAGCCAGGCCAACATAGTGAAATCCTGTCTCTACTAAAAACACAAAAAAATTAGCTGGGCGTGGTGATGCATGCCTGTAGTCCCAGCTCCTCAGGAGGCTGAGGCATGAGAATCACTTGAAACCAGGAGGCGGAGATTGCAGTGAGCCAAGATTGTGTCACTGCATTCCAGCCTGGGTGACAAAGCGAGACTCAGTCTCAAAAAAAAAAAAAGAAGAAGAAGAAAGCTGGAACCTCAGAAGAGAGATTTTTTGAAATAATTGTTTATAAGTAAGTTTGTATATGTGTGTGTGTAGAGAGAGAGAAGAATTGGTGAGACTTGGCATAGGATGGGCTGTTGAGTAAGAGAGAGGACACAAGTGTAATCCAAGGTCCTTGAATGGGAGCTGAAGTACTTGTGGAGTCATTTACTAAGATGGGAATGTCGGGGAGAGGATAGAAGTAGAAAGGCCAATAGCCTGGCAGTAGGAGTTATAAAAGGAGATAAAAAATAGAGCAATGAATATTTGAGGAATTAATAGAGCTCTTCACAGCCATTTTAAGTCTTTTGTCATCAGAGATGGTTGTTTTACTCCGATGCTTTTCTGAAAGCTCTGGCAACCAGCTACGGGCCAAAGTGCTTCATCTTCAACAAGAAGGGACTGTCTCAGGGATAGACAGGACGGCCTATGGCAGGTATTCTGGGGTACAGGCTTTTGGTGGCATTGCTTGAATAACTTTGAAACCACAGCCCTGCACTGAGCCAGCTCTCCAGAACACTGGTTGAGAAACATATGAGTTCATGTAACTGCTGACCCAAAATCAAGCAGAACAAGAATTAAGTGCATGGAACTTAATAAACTGGAAGCTGGGTCTGCCCCTAGAAATTTGGGGTTCTAGTGCTGCTGCTCAGCCATCAGGGGTCACTGGACTGTTTGGGGTGATTGATCCAGACTGCTGGAGAAAAGTCAGGGTTTTTTCTTTTCTTTTTTTTTTTTTTTGGTGTTTTTGAGACAGAGTCTTGCTCTGTTGCCCAGGCTGGAGCACAGTGGCACGATCTCGGCTCACTGCAGCCTCTGCCTCCTCCCAGGTTCAAGAGATTCTTGAGTCTCAGCCTCCCAAGTAGCTGGGACTACAGGCGTGTGCCACCATGCCTCGCCAGGGTTTTTTTTTTTTGTTTTTTGTTTTTTTGTATTTTTAGTAGAGACGGGGTTTCTTTATGTTGACCAGGCTGGTCTCAAACTCCTGACCTCAAGTGATTTACCCACCTTGGCCTCCCAAAGTGCTGAGATTACAGGCGTGAGCCAACGTGCCCGGCCAACACCCCCATATATATTGATAGAGTTATTTGGATTGAGGCCTCTAAAATCTTAAGTCACTGATTTTCCTTAATCCCCTGAGCCTGCAGAAGTGGACTAAACTCAGCCGATTCAGAGCTAAACTCCTTTGTTTGCAGAGGCTTCTCTCACTAAGACAAAATATGCCTTCTTCACCATCTTGCCCAATTTCCCTCTTGGCCTAGAACTAAGGTTAAGTCCCAGCACAGCACAGCAGGAGATGTGCTCATTTTGAGAAGGGAGAAAAGGCTGGGTGAGGTGCCTCACATCTGTAACCCCAGCACTTCAGGAGGCTCAAGGGGATAAGGAAAATCAGGAGGATCACTTGAGCCTAAGAGTTTGGGGCAGGAAGATCACTTGAGCCTAGCAGTTTGAGACCAACCTAGGCAACATAGCGGAACATTCACTTCTACAAAAAAAAAAAATTTTTTTTTAATTAGCCAGGCTTGGTGGCTCACACATGTAGTCCCAGCTACTCAGGAGACTGAGACATGAGGATCACTTGACCCCAGGAGGTCAAAGCTGCAGTGAGCCATGATCATGACACTGCACTCCAGTCTAGGGGACGGAAGAGACCCTGTCTCAAAACATTTTTTAAAAGGGGAAGAAAAGGGACTACACCCCAGAGGAGCCGTAAGACCTAACCAGCAGGTACCAGCAGGAGTCAAGGGACTAGGCATGGGACTGGATCATGAGGGTGCGTAATAGAGGGGGACCAGAACATGAAGATTAGATAAGGGTGAGTTTTATTGATGTGGGAGCATTCTGCCATCTGGGCACCCCACAAAATATCCCATTGATTGACTGTGTTGTTGACATCATGCTAGTTGAGTTAGTTTAGTAGGAAATGGCTAGCATGTTGGAGGCCTTCATAAGAAACATGCACTATAAAGGGTAGGAGATAATCTGTATGAAGATTCAGGGAACTGTCACGTGAGTACAGTTTTGAGTGCCTAAGTGGTCAAGGCAGGATGGGTCAGATCGTCCAAACATAATGCCTGGCAGAACTCTTCAGATTTTGGGAACAGCATGTTCCACTTCTGGCCTATGTCGTTGGTCTACAGAAGGCTGCCACCTTTGAATGCAGCCTGGCGTAGAAAAGTCATCTGCTGCCTGACGAGGCTGCAGTGAAAACAGCCCTGCTGCTTGGGCCATAAGATTCGGCAGAATTTAGGGGACTGGAGGGGTCGGTGGTAAGAAAAGATGCCATGTGGAATTTGCAGTGAGCTCCAGTGGGAGAATCACAGCACAGGCCCTTCAGCCCTGCACTTAGCAGGGCTAAGTGCAGTCTGCAGTAATGAATTACATGTGTTTTGTAAAACAACTTCTGCAGTGCTGTTGGCCCTGGCGGAGGACCATGAGATACCTGTTGACCACACATTCACATCTGCCTATCACAAGGTAAGTTGTGTCAAGCCCACCAAGTCTTAAAGTTGGTTAGGCCCAACAGCAATCCATTGTTGAACAGTAGCATCAAGGTGAGTGCAGCCGCTCCCTCCTGTCCACAGGTAGCTGCAGTCTCTGTTCAGTGCCAACCCCTGCCTCGCACCAGGCTGGACTCTGAGGGGACCCCTCACCCTGGCCTTTCCTGCACTCATTGGCACTGAGACGAGAGACCCTGGATGTAGCTGGGGCACTGCTTAGGCCTCAGCCAGTGGTGCCACCCTCTCTCTGTGTCAGAATCGAGCAGGCAACCCTAGTCCACCCTCGGGACCTGGGCACAGGTGTGCAGTGCTCCCTCTGGAGCTGAGTGAGCAAGAGGATGCAGCAGTCGGGGGACCCACCCGGTGAGCGGGCACCCCCAGTCAGCGTCCACCACTGTCCTCCATCCTCATCCTCGTCCTCATTACTGGAGGAGGGAGCGCATGTCCAGGCAGGCAGGACAGAGCACCGAGCCAGACCAGGAATCAGCGGGAGTGAGGCGTCTGCCCACATTCACCGTGTGCTCTGCAGAAAGCCCCCTCAGGCCTCAGTCTGCACCCAGGCTGCCGGGGGAGTGAGACCCCATCCCTGCCCTCCTGCTGCCGCCAGAGTAGCTGACAGGGTGGTCCCATGTGGCCCAGTGACATGAGGGTCATGTGGCATTACCAGTAACAAGCTGGCAGCAAAGCAAAGGGGGGATGGAGTCAGCTGAAACCCACTGGGATGGCGCCAGCGAGGGGCCTTGAAAGTTGAGGAGGTTTCAGGTAAGCAGAAAACGGGGGTAATGGCAGCCAGGAGCCGAAACATGAGCAAGGCTGTCCCCAAGAGCAAGGCCAAGAAGAGTTCCTTCTGCTGGGACGAGGGATCCAGGAGCTTGAGGCATTGGGAGCAGGCAGCAGAGGGCAGGTGGGCACAGTGGGCGTGCCTTTACAGGGCTCCCTTCTCCCACCAGGCATGGGCTGCAACGAGTGTATGCACCCCTCCTGCCAGCACTCGATGAGCATGCTGGGCATCGGCCAGTGCGTGGAATGTGAGAGCGGGGTGCTGGTGCTGGACCCCACCTCGGGCCCCGAGTGGAAGGTGGCCTGCAACAAGTGCAACGTGGTAGCGCACTGCTTCGAGAACGCCCACCGCGTGCGAGTGTCCGCCGACGCCTGCAGTGTCTGTGAGGCCGCCTTGCTTGATGTGGACTTCAACAAGGCCAAGTCCCCACTCCCGGGCGATGAGACGCAGCACATGGGCTGCGTCTTTTGTGACCCCGTCTTCCAGGAGCTGGTGGAGCTGAAGCATGCGGCCTCCTGCCACCCCATGCACCGCGGTGGACCAGGGAGAAGGCAGGGTCGAGGGCGGGGCCGGGCCAGGAGGCCCCCTGGGAAGCCCAACCCCAGATGGCCCAAGGACAAGATGTCAGCCCTGGCCGCCTACTTTGTATGATGGCCCTGTCCTCCCTCACCCAGGCTGCAGTGCCATGCAGACACCTCATGGCACTTCAAACTATTAAAATGCATTTTATCTTATCCAGAGCTGGGGCCCCTTTGCTGGTGCAGCGATGTCAGAGAGTTACCGTGTCCCTAGGCACCTGTGGGGCCCTCTTTCCCTCTCCGAAACCCAACACGTCTCCCTTCAGCCTGCATACATGTGCCCAGAGTGCTCCCTGCTATCCCTACACCCTGGCAGTACGGGCAGGGATGCCCCAACCCTGAAGCCCTGGGGAATAGACCCAGTTTGCACTCACACCCCATCTCAATCCGTGCTGCTGATGGTAGCTGTGTGCACAAGCAGTGGCCCTGATGCCTTAAGGAAGGCGGCCTTGACAGCTGTGGCTCCGGCAGGAGAGGAGTCTAGTGGAGCAGGTGGGGCTGGGAGACCCCCTCCCCGGATCTGGCTTATGAATCCCCTTGGTCTTTGCTGCAGCCCCCTGCTCAGGGCCACCCTCTTGACCCCACGCTTCTCCGTCCCCTGCTCCCTGCTCCCATCTCTGAGAAGCCCTGTACATGGTGCCCGTGTGCATCTGGCAGCTTCCCAGGGCCTGCTGCAATTCTTCTTCTCACAACAAGCCCTTATGGTCTTAGAGGCAGCTGGGTGCCCCCATGGAACCCATTCACATGCCAGGTTTAGAAAATACCCTGTAGGCCAGACTGCCATGTGGTGCCAGGTGCTGGTGGCAGCTGCCCTCTGACCTCAGTGCCTTCTTGTGCTCCCCTCCCCAGCCACCCGAGGAGAGACACCTGTGCGGGATCCACTGTGTGTTGGAAACTCCCTCCACACTCCGCCCATGCCTCATTGAGTGATGACAGGAGCTCAGCAAAACAGCTTTCCAGACTGTTCAGTGGGACCTTTCTTTGAGGGGCAGGTCGGGAATGTTTCGGACTCAGACCCGCCCCCGCCCCAACTCAGTAGTAGATTCCCAGGCCGCACCAGGACTTATATGAGAGCTCCTGTAAGGAAACCCAGAGCCCACCAAGCATACCCCACCTGGACCCCCTTCCTGGAGGCCCTCACAGGTTAACACGGGGGTTCCCTGGAACACAGTTTGGAGAGCTACTCGAAGCCGAATGAAAATACACAGAGACGTGGGGAACCACATAGAGGGTCCTGGGATGTGTCTCAGAAGTACAGGCTTCAGGAAGGAGGGGATGCTCTCAGAGCTTCTGCCCCCTCCCACCCACTCTGGTCCCATTCTGGGGCCCTAGCAAGGCCACACCTGTTAGGTCCCCAGTGCAGGGCTGTGACTCTGCTCTTCCACCCACAGGGCCCAGTGGACCTGGAGCCTTCTCCGCAGAAGGTTTCAAGACCTCCAGGACCCTTAGGTTATAGGGCTAACTCAGGCTTGGAGGAGCAGAGACGGTTCCTAGGTCTTAAACCCAGACCACCAAGTCCTTCCTTACTATGCTTCTGCACTGCGCTTTCAGCCACAGGCAGGGATAATCACAAAGTGTTCCTTTATTTTCCTCTGCAATTGTCCCTTGTGTGTGACCCTCCTTCAAGGCCCTTGGCTTCCGCAGCTTGATTCTGCACTCCGAGTCCATTCACCTTCTCCCATCCAATAGCATCCAACCCCGCTGCTACTGCTGCCAACCTGGCCTTGGGAGCAATGAGGACAAGGAAGGGACAAGACCCCTTTTAGGCCAGAACTGCCTTCAGATCAGCCACGCTCCATGGGACTGTACCTCTGCCCTGGAGGCTGGAGAGGTCAGTGGCTGCAGACTGTCTCAAGGAGCCCCTGGCCCTGCCCACCTAGCCAGGGGTGCAGCCTTGCCAGAGAAGCAGAGTCTGTGGCTGGGTGGGTGATATTGAAAGATTCCTTTCACCAGGGTGGAAGCCAGGATCTGAGGCGTGATGGAATGTGGACAGTGAGGCAGTGACAGCGCCACAAGGCAGGAGTCATCTCCAGGCACGTCCTTGGCCTGGAGCCCATAGGGACAAGCTCCTGGTGGTGCCTCACTTTGCCATCCTCTCTAAGCTGCAGACCTTGAATGGAATCAGTGCTCAAGAGTCTAATTGGGCCCCCTCTGAGGATGCCTGAGGGAATATCAGCTTTTTCCGCACCACACTGCACTTTACAGTGTGGGAGGGCCTGCCCCACGCACCACCTCACCTGTACTGCAGTTCTCAAACTTCACCCTATAGCCATTCTGTTGTAGGTGATCTCAGGGGCAGTTTGAGAAACAGTGGCTCAGGGTCTCACAGCAGCCCTCTGAGATAGGTTGGTTGCTATTGTCCCGATTTTTTCTCATCAAGAAACTGAGGCTCAGGTGAGCTAAGGAATGTGCCCAGGGCCACTGTTTATAAGAAGTAGCCTCAAGCCTTGCTCATGGTTACTGCCCTGACAGGGATCTAGGAAGGAGTGAGCAGGAGAATGGGATGAGGCAGGACCCTCCGCCCCAGCCCTGCTTTCTCTGCCCAGACACCTCCTGCCTTGCAGACCCAACCCCACCCTAGATGGTTTCCTTTCCAGTCACCCAGCTGCTAGTTCTCCAGGTTCCTGGTCTCCAGGTTCCTCCTGTTAGAGAAGCATCCCAGAGACATTCATTCCTGGCAAGGATGAATGGTTTTCCATCTCCCTTAGGGTGTCCAGACTCTCTGCCCACACCTTCATAATTTAGTTCTTTATTTATACTTTCATCAAATTCTATTTTAATTATACCAGATATTTCCCCCGATCACTGATGAATATCTTCTAATTATAATTGGATTCCTAATAAACTTATTTGGTAAATAAATCTCCTGTGTCATGTGCACGTCTTGGGAAGGAAATTGTTGCCCACAGAAACGTGAGGAGGCTCAGAATGTGCTATTAGCAATGATGCAGACATTCTGCAAGTGATAGTTGCGTGGAAGGGCTGCTGCAGACTCTCACCGTAGGGCATACATGGCTGAAGCTGTCACCACCAGTGCTGGCTGTTGTCACAAACAGCAGGGGCCTAGTGGGAGCCCAGGCAGCACAAGCAGAGGGGGTTTTCCCATTGGCCTAGAGCACAGTGTAAGCCATGCCCTGTCAGCCCATCTGAGAAAGATGATCTGCTCCATCCTCAAGGTGAAGGCCAGAGAGGACCAAATAACTTGAGATTCTGGAGGAGCCTCTCAACCCAGAGAATTGTCTGGGGACCCCAGAGGCCTGGTACTCATTTTAGCCTGAGCATAATCTCAGAACATAGTTGGAGGGCTCCCTGGATTCTGTAGGGAAAAGAAGGTATTTTTGCCACCGATATGAAAGCCGATATGCTCTGAGTGCAGGTGAGTGTTTGATCTGCATGAAGACGCTGGGAGTGAGGACACCTGGGTCAGCCCAGCCTGGAAGAGGGAACCTGGAAATGCAAACATTTACATTGTTGGAGCAGGTGCCAGGGTTAAGCTGTTGGCAAGTCTGAGCCAGAGGGGCTGACACAAGCTGGGAACTGCCCCAGGTCTCTAGGCCTTTTCCCTACATGTGCAGGGAGTGAGGACAAGCACGAGAGGGGTCCAGGCCATGGTGGACACAGCCCCCTTTGGTCCAGTGGGATGGACTGAGTTTATTACCTGCTGTAGGCCTCAGCCAGGAGGAGCTGGTCATGCAGGTGTGGCCCCAGCTGCTATCTGCCCCACCTCTCCCTGAGCACTGAATAAGGATCTTTTGTTGAGGGTCTTGTGGGTAGGAAGGGCCAACAGGCAGTGAGACTCTGTCTGCCTCACGGAAGGACCTGGGAGGGAAAGCTGCTGGGACAGCTGGTAGGCCTGTGAGCAGGGGCTCTGCTAGGCTAGAGAGGACCCTTCTCTGAGTGCCCATCACAGTCCAGGCTCACTGGAACTAGAGGACACCCCTACTGAGCCCTCCATGAGAGCACCCAGTGCAGTCCTCGGTGACCCTGACATCCTCAGTCCATCTTCTGTGTTCTCAGGGGGTCTAAGACTTCCTGTCATCTGACTGGTCACTGTCATTCAACAAACAGTAATTGAAAAACCTGAATGGCCAGTGATGTGATCAGCTCCAAAGTACTTTATATTAATATATTCTACATGTTTATGGACAACACACTATCAAACCACGAAAAGACATGGAAGAAACTTAAATGCTTATTAGTAAGTAAAAGGAGCTGACCTGCAAATGACATGATATGTGATTCCAAGTATATTACAGTCCAAAAAGGGGGGAAATAATTTCAAGTATATTACAGTCAAACAAAGGAAAAAAGTAGAAAAGTCATCGACTTCCAAACGTTAGGGGAGAGAGAGAGATGAATCAGTAAAGCCAGAAGATTTGTAGAGAAGTGAAAATACACTGCATGATACTGTAATGGTGGATATATGTCATTATATATTTGCACAAACCCATAGCCATAGGATGTGCATCAGCGAGAAAAATTCCTTAAGGAAAATACTGACTTGTAGTGATAATGACCTGTCAATGTGGTTCATCAGTTACAGGACATGTACATTTCTGATGGGACCCGTTGATAAGGGGGAAGGCTGGACATGTGTGGAGCCAGGGAGGATAGGGAATATCTTTCTACCTTCTTCGGTATTTTGCTATGAACTTAAAACTGCACTAAATTAGTGGCCAACAAAACTGTGGAGAAATGCTCATCATCACTAATCATCAAGATATGCAAATCAAAACCACAATGAGACGCCATGTCACACCAGTCAGAATGGCTATAATTAGAGTAAAAAAACAACAGCTGATGGTGAGGCTGTAGAGTAAAGAAAACACGTATACACCGTTTTTCAGCCATTGTGGAAAGCAGTTTGAAGACTTCTCAAAGAACTTAAAACAGAGCCACCATTTGACCCAGCAAACCCGTTACAGGGTATCTATCCAAAGACAAATAGATCATTCTACCCAAAGGCCACATGCACTTGTATATTCACCACCACACTATTCACAATACCAAAGACATGGGATCAACCTAGGTGCCCGTCAGTGGTGGGTTGGATAAAGAAAATATAGTTTATATACCCCATGGAATACTATGCATCCATAAAAAGGAATAAAATAATGTCCTCTGAAGCAACATGGATGCAGCAGGGGGACATAATCCTAGGCAACTAACACAGGGACAGAAAGCCAAATACCACGTGTTCTCATTTTTAAGTGGGAGATAAACATTGAGCACGCATGGCATAAACATGAGAACAATAGACACTGGGCACTGCTAGGAGGGGGAGGGAGAGGAGGGAATGGTGTGAAAAACTACCTGTTGGGTACAATGCTCACTACCCGGGTGCAATACACCCATGTAACAAACCTGCGCGTGTACCTGCTATATTTAAAATAAAAGTTGAAATTTAAATTAAAAATATGTATTAAGAGCAATTTAAAAAGATAAAATTATATACTTCAACATCACACAATATACCCTTGTAACAAACCTGCACGTGTGCCACCTGAATTTAAAATAAAAGTTAAAATTTTAAAAATAAAAAATAAAATAAACATATTAATGCAAAATTTTAAAATAAAATGTTAACTCATTCTGGGAGGCTGAGGCAGGAGGATCGCTTGTGCCCAGGAGTTCGAGACCAGACTGGGCAATATGTTGAGACAAATAAAATTTGTTTTTAATTAGCCAGGCATGGTGACACCCACTTGTAATCCCGGCTACTCAAGGAGCTGAGGTGGGAGGATCACTTGAGCCAGGAAATTTGAGGAACGAACTGATTTCAACACCAGATTTACACATTTATACACCATTGTCAAGTGGGATTTATACTTAAAATAATGGTTGGGTTCAACATTAATAAAAGTTTTGGTATAATACCATATTATTATATCACAACCAAAGATCATATTGTATCAATAGATTTTTAATGTGTTTGGCAAATTTTAACATCTATCCCTAATAAAAATCAGGTAAGAATACAGAAACAGATAAATTTGTTTATGATATGGTAACACACATGCGTGTGCACGTGTGCATGTGCACGCGCGCACACACACACACACACACACACCTGTCTTGGTCCGGAGTCAGCATCTTACTGCATGGAGGACATTTTCCCTGAGATCAAAAAAATGCAAAGGTACCCCTTACCTCACTCATTACTCATCATTGCTCTGAAAATATTAGACTAGAAAATTAAATAAAATGTATTAATGGGTAGATGTCTGCCCTGATGGGAATAGACAGTATGAAAGACCAAATGCATTTTATGGTCTTAGATCTTTGGGTTCTTGTGCCAGAAATGACAGCACAAATATCCCCAATGAGCCCATGTTGGTCACAGGTGATGAAAGGGGGGCAAACCACTGGGTAACACACGCAGAAGGGAGAACCTTAGCCCACTTTTCTCAGGGCCAGGAGGAATATTTCAGCTCTGAGGCTGTTACCCTAGGTCTGCGATGATGATCATCCTCCTGCTCAGGGTGCAGCACAGTGAACAGCCATCAGCACCTTCAGAGTGCTTCAGGATGGAGCTGCTGGTGCCAGACTGCATCAAAGCTACCCACATTTCTCGAGCTTCCCTTAGTTCTGACCAAGTGACCACAGCACTGACACAGAGTCCAGGGCCACAGCTCACTTGTACCTTGTGAGCCAGAGCAAGAAGGCAGGTCTTGTGTGACCTCAGCGGCCTCTTCCCCTAAGCCCATGACAAATATCCCTTTTATAAAGAACTGAGGGAGAAAGGCCCCAGGGTGTGGTGGGGACACCTCAGAGCTCTGTCTCCAGAAGCTCCACTGCGGGGAGGATGGCCACAAGCTGTGTTGTATCCCCTGGCCAGGCTCTCCTAGGAACAGAATCACTCCATCCATATGCACCCTGGGTTCTCACCGTGTATCAGCACTTCCTGAACCAGACTTGGGCAAAGACTTTAAAGAGGTAAGAGAGAGGTGCCTCAAATCTAAAGCAACGCAATGGGAAAGGCAGACTCAGGAGGTGACAGGGTAGTGGGGCCTCATGGGTGGAGAAAAGTCACACATCAGTGGGGACACTGTTTGGTCAACTTCCCTAGAGTCAGCTGAGTGGTTTACCAGCTGTCTGCACACTAAATTACACAGTAAGTTTCCCAGGTGTTACTACCCAACAATAGAGTGAGAAGGATCCTCCATGCATTCATCACTGGAAGAGTGATGCTCTCATGCGTGGATTTTTATCTTGATGGAAAATTATCCTGAAAACAGCTATATAGGTGTTTTCTTTTTCTCAAAATGTCAACATCTCTGTCAACTGTACCCCAAAGCTCCAACTTCACCTGCTCTCTCCACACACTGCCCATGGCTGTTAGAGGACAGTGATGAGTCGAAAGAAGAACACGCATGGGAACACTGTTTTGAGTGTGTGGGTGTTGAGATTACACAGTAATGTGGGGCCCAGGAGGCCTCAACCAAATGTATTGGACATGTTTGGATCTGGAGGAGTCCAGGGATCCCTGTGACAGAGGGGAAGGGGATTCTAATGAGAAGACAGGGCGTGAGCAGGCCACAGAAGGGAGGGGCTGCTGGTGGCCCTGCTGAGTGGATTCTCAAGGCCAGAGAGCAGCACCCTCGGTGGCTTGATCCCAGCATCTTCAAATGGAATGGATAAGAAAACTCTGGAATAATAAATATTTCCTTAGTTAAACCTAGTGTTTCTTTTTTACTAATTGCTAGTGCATATGTATGTTCATGCACTAGTATTATATATATGTAACTACTAATATATCAACAATGATGTTCCCTACACACATTTGTTAATAAGGCAGGCTTGCTAATTTCACTTCATGTTCCTATTTTTAACAGTCCTAAATAGTGTACACTATTGTGAATGCATCCCTTGTCTTTTGGGGGGGTCCAGTTTAAACAGTGCTCTGTGAGGTCCCCACATGTTCAGTGAGGCCAAGGGAGCTCTTGAGTTTTTATCTCACTTCCCCACTGGCCTGAGGCACTGTGTGAGCACTGAGGCTGCTGTCCCATGCTGAGCAGTAATAGTCAGGCTCGTCCTCAGGCTGGAGTCCAATAATGGTCAGGGAGGCTGTGTTTCCTGACCTGGATGCAGAGAATCTCTCTGAGATCCCTGAGGGCCGGTTGTTATTCCTGTAGGATAGGAGTTTGGGAGGGTGGCCCTGGTGCTGCTGCAGCCAAGCTGCTCCTTGGTTGCCAACATTGTTGCTGTTCCCGGTGCAGGTGAGTGTGGCGGTCTGTCTCAAGCCCTTGGACACCGAGGGTGGCTGAGTCAGCCCTGCCTGGACCATTGACACTGTAGAGGGGACAGAAAGGAATGTGAGAGCAGGATCAGAGTCCACTGAGCCAGGGAGTGGAGGAGCTGGAGCAGAGGTGGGTGTGGATCCCTCGGTAAGGTCCACTCTCACCTGCAGAGTGAGTGAGGAGGGTCAGGAGGAGCAGAGCCCAGGGCATGGTGCAGATTCCCACTATGCTTGCTGAAGCTCTGCTTGGAGACTGGGCTCCCCTAAGTCTCTTTTTTATAGCTCCCAAAGCCTTCATGGGGGTGGAGTCACAGCATTTAAATAAGATCTTGCTCTCTGACTTTTCCCGGGCCTCCATGTGCTGGTTACTCACAGATCCGAAGCAGAGAGGGAGGAGATGAGCTGACCCAGGGGTGGAGGTGGCCTGGCTCATGGTGACCCCTGTCCCCACAGGTCTGTGTTGCAGCCCAAACCGAGTCTCAAGAGCACCCTCATGGCTAAACTTCCCTGCAGGTTCTGAGTGGTTTCCAGGCTGGTTGGGGCCATCTCAGGAATTTCTCCCACTGTCCCACTCTGTCCAAGATCCCGAACCTTTCTTACCTCTCGGACACAACTGGGCCATGGTAACCAGAGAGTCACTGATTATCCTGATCCTCTTCTGAAGCTGCTCATGGTGTTGGAGAGGGACCCAGGGACCATGAGAAATCTAAATAAAAGGGGTTTCTGGCAAAGCAATGCCCTTCTCACTAACAATGAGCTGCAGAGAGCTTGTCATCCACTGCATCAGCAGCTCATGTAGACTCGCTTTACTTAATCGTCTGTTACCACCCCCAAATCAAGAATATTTTTCTGTATTAATTTTTTGGAATTTAATTACATAATATTGTTAGTACTTTTATCACTAGACACTAAAACCCTCTCTATGGATATATTTCATTTTTTAGCCATTATACGTGTCTCCATCTCTTCCTAAGACACCCATTTATGTGAAATAATGTGCCTCCAGTCTACTTTCCAAAAAGCCCGTTATATAAGCTTAAAGAATTCGTTATGCATGTTTCTGCTTTAAAATAAGTGGCACATTGTTTTTTTCTTGAGAGCTTTTGATTTTGTTTAATTTGGTGGGAGTTTGTTGTTATTGTTTTTCAACTGATAATTATATTTTTATTCGCGTCGCATAAGAAGTTGTATTACTTCCAACTGGCTAGCATTTTATCTTCTACTTGTGTTATAAATTCCACTTGTGTTGAACACCTATGTTGCTTCCAATACTTTGCTCCCAATAAGGATCTCTTTATAAACATTTCCTTGTGTCTCTGTATAGGTGGACTTCTGCTTGACAGTGGCAAACACACTTCTTGTGTGCTGAGGAACTTTTCTCCAGATGGCAGCACTTGTTTATTCACCCAGCTGTGAGGGTTTGTGATTCCCAGCATGCTCACTGGAATCTTAGTTTATTTTATTTTGCAATATCATTTTACTGTTCCACACTCTCAATGACTTCATACTTCATTCAGAAGTAAATCCACAGTTGTCAAAGCACCACGTGAACCCACAGTATCTGCCTCCCTCCCTCCCTCTGCCAACTCTCTGACCACGTCTCCTATGCTCTGAACTAACTCCTTTCCTCCCTCTCTACCCACCGTCTCTCTCCTGGCTCAAGTCAGAAGATGATGATGGGCCATGTGTGAGATTGGATGGGACTAGGGTAATGGGCTGTATCGAGGGGGCAGGCTAGAATCTTGGATCCGCACAGCCACCTCTGCTTATACCTACCTACACTCCTTCTCAAGGACAATATTTTAAACATAAATATAAACATAATAGAATGGATACAACCTCACTAGTCACTGCTAAAATGTTTTGAGTGTCTTCATGTAAGAGAAAATTTCAATATTGATCATTGTCTCTTATAGTAGTGAGCTTTGACACTATTTTTTATGTGTACTGTGTATTTCATTGTTTTTTAAACCCAGAGTTTATAGATTTTGATATTTTGTCAACATTATGAACTGCTACATTTTAAAGTGATTTCTGAAAATATATGAGAGAAAAAGAAATGTTGATATGCTACTTGCACATATGATAACATTTGTATTTAACAAGCTTTAATTCAACAATGTGTAAGAACATCAGAATAATATAATGCCTTCTTGGTAGATAAACATAGCAACCAAAAAATACAAATTATTTCGTATTTTTTGAATTAAATTATTGTATTTAAATGTTTTACACTTTTGCTTATTTCTCATATTGCTAGAAAAATATGTTATCCAATATCTTTATGGGCCATAAGCATTCTATTGTTCCACATTAAAAATAAAATGATTCTAGTGGTTCAACCTTAGGGGTATCTTTTTTTAGATATAAACGGACATTATTAAGAAATTAAAGAAGTATCCTATATTCCCATATTTCTTAATTTGTCCTTGTGTGTGTATACACACATGCATGTATATATATATATAAATATATACACACATGCATACACACAAATATACATAATATATGTCTATATATGCACATGTATATGCATATGTGTAGATGTACATATCTAGATATTTAATAAAGGAATGATGGTTAGAATTTCCTGAAAATTCATAGAAAAGGCAATTTTTGTTGTTAAATTACTTAATAATGGGAACGAGAGACACTAAATAAATAGCCCTTGACACAAAGCCGTCTTTTTTTTTTATTTTACTTTAAGTTTTAGTGTACATGTGCACAACGTGCAGGTTTGTTACATATGTATACATGTGCCATGTTGGTGTGCTGCACCCATTAACTCATCATTTACATTAGGTGTATCTCCTAATGCTATCCCTCCCCCTCCCCCCACCCCACAACAGGCCCTGGTGTGTGATGTTCCCCTTCCTGTGTCCGTGTGTTCTCATTGTTCGATTCCCACCTATGAGTGAGAACATGCGGTGTTTGGTTTTTTGTCCTTGCCCATAAAAAATTATGAGTTCATGTCCTTTGTAGGGACATGGATGAAGCTGAAAACCATCGTTCTCAGCAAACTATCACAAGGACAAAAAGCCATCGTTCTCACCCTGAGCATGTTGCCCAATTTTTATCTCCCTCTTCCTTTGTGAATCTTTCCATCAGAGATTCTCCTCTTTGATTCCTGTCCCCTGATAGGGCGTGCCACCTCGAGCCACAGATCTTTCAGGAAACACGGGACTCAGGCCGCTGAAACAACGAGGATAACAAGGTGACACTATGCATAGTGTCCTTCTCTCACCTTCACCTTTTATGGATTATTCCCGGCTAGGACCACAACTCACACATTTCCCCCGCTCCCGTGGCTGGAATAGCAGGAGACACAAAGCACCAAGGGTGTGTGCCCACCGGAGTCAGAATCGGATCTCTTCCTTCCCATGATGCTCAGGTAGACCTTACTGCCTGGTTCTCCTTCTTCTCCAGGAAGAGCAGCCCTTGGGAGAACTCCGGCGTCCTATGAGCAGGGAGCTTGTGGCAAGCAGGTTTGCCTGCACCTGAGGCAGATATAGAACAGGCTGCATGGGTCCTGAGGAGGGCAGCGAAGCCCATAGCCTGGGTATGGGAGGAGTCCTCAAAGGAATCACAGTCACGTTTTGAGCCTCCAGACAGACAAGGACTACTGCCTGGATGGCAGGAACCCAGCTGATCAGTCTGGAATGCTCTTTTCTCCTGCTGGGCAGGGCTGAAGACAGTTTCTCTCTGACCAGCTACTGTGGACCCAGAGTGATGACCAGCCTGAGCCATAGAGTTTGTGCCTGTGTAGGGATGCTCAGGCTGAGAATGAGGCAGCAGCAGTATGACCACAGTGCAGGGAGCTGGAGGGGCATGCAAGCCACGTGCTCACACCTGGAGTGGAGGGAAAGCCTCCTTGATAGAGCAACATTGAAGGCAGGCACTGCATTTATTGTCACATGATTGTGCTGTGAGACACCTTACATATTTGTATTTAGTTGTCAGAAAAACCTCATGGTGACCGAGACAGATGTTAAACTCACCTTTACCCTCCCTTGGCCCATGCCATAGGAGACACTTCCTGTACCATAGCTTCTGGAGTGGGAACCCTGCTACGGAATATGCTTTAAAGTGGTATCTGCCCATGTTGATGTGAAGACAGCTTTTCCTTTGTTTTCCCGTCACCTTCCGTTGAGGGGTGAGATCAGGCTCCTCCCTGTTAACCAGACCTGGCACTAGTGATCTCTTGGCACTGACAGTTTCTGTGGAAGTGACACTTTATAAACCAAGTCAGAGCTCTGAATTCTCTGGGACTGCCCAGCTTCCTGGAAACCCAGGCCACATGGGAGGCCTCAGGTAGGTCATTCAGCCAAGGCCGGCTTCACTGCAGACTCTCAATGAGGTCACCTTCAGTCGATTCCAACCCCTTCATACCAAATCAGCCCCAATCTGTGAAACTTTTTTGCTGAGGCTCCATCATAAGGGGAAATGAGTCACCCACAGCAGCCGTGTCTGAATTACTCACCTATGCCTACGAGCAAAAAAAGTGCATGTTTTATTCCACTCTTGAGGCTGGATAATTCTTGTTTCCTTATCTGTTTGTTTTTGCATAATAACAGATACAGCTCTTGCAGGAAACTCAAAACATAAAAGAGAATGAACACTGCAATCTGAGTTTTCTTCCTTTCATGTTCTGCAGCCTTTCAGGTTGTGATTCCAAATATAAAAGCCAGTAAGTTGGCCTGAACCCTGGAGGCGGAACTTGCAGTGAGCCGAGATCGCGCCACTGCACTCCAACCTGGGCGACAGGGCGAGACTCCGTCTCAAAAAAAATAAATAAATAGAAATTTTTAAAAAGCCAGTAAGTTTTTGCATATTCTTACAGAATTATTAACTGAACTATTAATAGCACTGACATCATGACAATCTTTTTCCTAAGGGTTTTTTATGTTTAGTTATTTATTCTTCATCTACTGTAGAGAGTCAGGTAGCAGCAGGAAGGAGGTTTCTCTGCTCCACTAAGACCGTCCCCAAGCTGGGAAGGCTGAACTGCTCCTCATCACCTTCCTAACACTCCTCCTCCCATTATCATGTGATATTCTTACTCTTTGTTCATTTTCTCCTCCAGTTGGAAACTCAAAAAGGTAAATCTGTTTTCTAGTTTTGCTGTTTCTCTTTTTGTGTGTGCTCATGTTTAAGATGCAACCATACACAAGAAATTTGGAGGGAATCGGCAATGATAGGCACTTGTACCAACAGCTTTAAATACCACGAATGGTAGTGACTTTGTCTTGAACATGACAACCCTCTTATCTTTGAATCAAAACCTTCACTTTTTAGATGAACTTTGGGGTCGTCACTTCCTTTCCTATACCTGGTTTTCATGAGATCATAAGAATGTGTGTGATTGTTTCTTGATTTCTTATCCAAAACAAAAATTTAATTCTACAATTTTGTGAGATAAAAATTTCATTTAGAAAAGTATATATTATATATTTCTTCACCCAACATATTCGCTCGAACAGAAATGCACTGGTGAAAATACTGTGATTTTTTTTTTTTTTTTTTTTTTTTTTTTTGAGACAGTCTCGCTCTTTCGCCCAGGCTGGACTGCAGTGGTGCTATCTAGGCTCACTGCAAGCTCCGCCTCCCAGGTTCACACCGTTCTCCTGCCTCAGCCTCCTGAGTAGCTGGGATTGCAGGCGCCTGCCACCACACCCAGCTAATTTTTTGTATTTTTAGTAGAGATGGGGTTTCACTGTGTTAGCCAAGATGGTCTCGATCTCCTGACCTCCTGATCCGCCCACCTCCCAAAGTGCTGGGATTACAGGCGTGAGCCACCACGCCCGGCCATGATATTTCTTTATTAATTTCTGGGGAAATGGTCAGTCTTTCTTGAGGGATGCCCTTTTTCATCCTTGTAAGACCATGCTGATGCATGCTGCCCGTGGGAGGCCAAAGGGTCAATGAATCCCCTGGCATTGTGTCCAGTCACTCCATTTCCTTCTCCCGTAGCTTTTCAGGGAAGCAGCCCTGAGAACTCAGAGGATCTTTCTCTGATTGAAGCATCTGACCTCTGGTTGATATCTCTAAACATGCTGTTTTTTCAAAAATCATGTTCACTATCTTCCAATGACTGTGCAAATGTCTCAACCCACATCCTCCCAGATGCTCAAGATAATCCTTCATTGATATAAAATGGACTCTAATTGCTAATATTCTGAGAAAGTTTTGCTTCTATGTTCATTAATGAGACTGTCTTGTATTATTCAAATCTGTTTCTGTTTCTGTTGAGTTTAGTTTTACTCTTTTGCTGGAACATCAAAATAAGTATGTGTGTTTGTGTTTGTGTGTGTGTGTATGTGTGTATGTTTATAATTTTATACAAAGGTCCAGACTGTATAAATGGCAGTTAGCACTCTCTAACCCAGCCCTCTACAAGGAGGTTTAGAAATAGTGGATAGAACGAGATAACAAGCTCCTCATGCCCAGACGATAGGACTGAAAGGCAGTGGTAATGTGCACCCAGAAACCTTGACCTCATCCCTAAAAGAACTCCTGATCTAAAGACTGAGGATTTTGAAGTGGACTGAGATTCTGGCCATGCTGGAGAAGCTCCAGGGTTCTTCTTGCTGAGTCTAAGTTGTTAGGATGGGAACTTCCCCAGTTCCAAGTGTTTCTCATTCTGTGCCCAGGAAACATTGTAGTTCAAGTTCCTTTGAGCAAATTTGTTCCTGCTGTGTGACTTGTCTCTGCTTGAAGGGCAGGCTTGGACAAGGACTCCATGAGGGTGGAGGATAAAATAGGAAGCATTGGCGTGTGAGTCTAGTGCTCAGTGGCTCCTGAGGTGCAGGAAGTGGCTCCTGCTTGGTGGTGCAGGTGCAGGAAGTCATACTTCAGTGAGGACACTGCTTGCTCAAGTGTATGAGAACCAGTATTTTCCTATGTGGCCTGGCCCAGAGCCCTGCCCTCTCAGGAACAGTCCAACAGCACCCCCTGCTGGGCTCCGATTCCCAAGTCGGGTGGCCCCTCAGACACAGACCCAGCTCTTCTGGAAGGACATCCTGACCATTGCAAATGGATCTTTCAACTCATGACCTAAGGGAGTAGAATGAGTGGGTCCTCTCTGCAGTGTTTACAGCTGAGACATTATTTCTTTCACGTTAGTCATGGTCTGCAAAGAGCTAATCACAGAATGTGTTTCAGGATGCACAGTGATGATTTACCAGATATCAGCATCACCAGGCGTGTGAGTGTGTTGCTCCCAGGGGCCTGTGGTCATCACCAGTCTGTGGTCATCTTGAACCCAGTCTAAGGCTTAATGTTCTGCTGAGCCTCCAGGTGGTTCATACCTGGGGATAATTCTACGTGGGCTTCTTTTAGAGGTTGACTTATTTTGTTATTGTCGTTATTGTCGTGAGGGTCGCCTGTGAGATTCCTTCAGCTCCTACTGCACAAGCCTTGGCATTATAGCCCATAAGAATGATGCTGTCAGAAAAAAAGTGTCTCTTGCTCTGTTTTGCCTCTGACTTCTTTTGCTATTTAATATTATCCTGGTAATACCTCTTTTCTTTTGACCATGTTATATATTTAAGGTATTTTAGTCTAATTTTATAATTTTCGTCAATATGTGGATGGATATAAAAAGACAATTCTCAAAAGTGGAACCCCTCCTTTCTTTTTGGATGTTCTCCCCATACTACTGGCCTGAGGAACCCTCACGTCCCATTTCCCCACCCTCACTGGGCCCTGATTCATTTTATTCGTTAAAAAGATCCCTGGATTTAATGGGGGTTGGATTCACGAAGCCTAGGTCTCAGAGAACTTCTATTCATCCAACATCTTTCCAACCAAAGAACCAGAGACAAGCACTAGAAATGTGGAGTCAACCTGGAGGCTTGAGGCCTTCATGGCTCTGAGAGCTGGGTCGTTACTGAGGAGGGGCTGCCCTGCACCTGGGAACAGAGCAGCTCTTCCAGAGGCAATCTCAAAACAAAGAGAAACCTAACTTCCCTGTGGGTTCAGAGCCCAAAGGGTGATCAGCAAAGCCAGGGCCAGATGTAGGGACATGTGAAGCCCATGAGGGCCATACCTGCCAAACTTCTGCTGCTCTTCTCATCCCAGCAGACAACAACGAGGGCTATCTTTGTTACTGTGGACATAGTGATTATGTTTTCATTGGGAGACCAGTAAGAAAAGGTGTCTTTTCATTGAATCCGTAAAGATAAACAGAAAATACCATTAAGCCCTCTGGTTTTAGGAGCACGTGTGATAGCATCAGCAAAAACCTGAGCTGGTCTTGGTCGTATTCACTCAAGCAGGCAGAAAAAGGGCAAAGATGGATCTGACAGAAGAGTTGGGAGGCCAATTTCTATCTAATTTTCTCATATGACAGTGACTGTTGGTGGTGACTGAGGCTGCTGTGCTGCCCCTGAATAAATGTCACCATCATCCTCATGCACTGACTGGAACCCAGAGAAAGTCAGGGAGGCTGAACTGCCGACTGGAAGAGGGGACCTGACCTGTGATTGCCCAGCATTAAACTTTTCCACCAGCAGGTGTCCAGAGCATTTCCTGGCTGAACCTGATAGCAGGATCCCTTACCCTCCATGCCACTGGTGGTTCCTGTGACTTCATGGAGATTCAACCTGAGGGTGGCTGAATCACCACAGGCTAAGCCCTGACTTCTAGCTGGAGACATAGAGAATCCTGGAAACTGAAGATGTCCAGAATAATGTGTACCCAGAGAGAAGAGAGGGGTGTGTGTGTGTGTGTGTGTGTGTGTGTGTGTGTGTGTGTGAAAGAGAGAGAGAGAGAACATGTGTCTTCCAGGACCCATTCCTGCCTAGGCAGAGCCTAAAGTGAGTGGCAGCCTGCCTCACGGCCAAAATGTGATCTTGAAATAGCAATTATTAAAAATGCTCAGGCAGCATCCTTTCAATAAGTACCTAAGCCTAAACTGGGGAGTACTGCATTGACACATTCATAGGCTGATCAGTGAAGGGAGAAACCACCTAAATGAGGATATTAATGTGGCATTTCTATGTCTTTCCTCATTGAATTAAACGCAAGTACAGGTTCTATGATCACTGAGCTGAGAATCTTTTCAAAGGAGAATATTCTTTCCAGTAGATTTAATATTATCACAAAATTAAAACAAACCAATTTCATTATTCTCACATTCTAAGACTCTAGTATGTTTAAACGTTAAATTAAGAGCATGTTTTGAAAACCTCTCAATAGGGGCAGGAACACCTATATTTAAGACTCCTCTACCTTTACTTTAAAGAAACACATCACTTTCCATTTGGAGGGGAATGTCAGAATTCTATCAGCCACATAGATCTTTTTATAAAGTATGATTTTACATTTTATTTATTCATTCAATCAACTGGGAATTGCTGTATTGTACAAATACAATGTTGTACAAAAATCACAGAATGTTACAAAATAAAAAGTACAAACTGCATTACTTAATAAATGTGACTACAATTAGGCAAAGTGGCAATATGATAGATTTTAGGTGGGAAA
This sequence comes from Gorilla gorilla gorilla, assembly GCF_029281585.2. NCBI lineage: Eukaryota > Metazoa > Chordata > Mammalia > Primates > Hominidae > Gorilla > Gorilla gorilla. Next base: position 19,752,113 of record NC_086018.1, on the reverse strand, counting down.
CATTAACACAACAAACCATACAATCTCTGCAGACATTTGTACATTATAAAATAGGATGATCCTATTTTGCCTTTTAAAAGAATTTAAAAGGAGTATTAAGACGGTATCTTCTGCTATGAAATAACTGCCGAGGTTGGCTCCAGGCATTTATGCCATTAGCTTTTAAATCTCTTAGGGGACTCCAACATGCTATATTGCAGTAGGTTTAGCTTGTCACAGAGTCTTATACCATGTTAAGATTACCTTAAAACAAAATCACAAACATAAATAAAAACAATTGAGATCACCCGACATTCTGCTCTAAACATCAATCTAGTGCAGATTAGTCACTCTGCCATCAGCAAGCATCAGACTTTCATTCAAGTAAGACCTGGTACAATCCGTTAAAGAAGAAGAAAGAAAAAAACTTCCCACAATCCTCTGTTAAGTATTTCTCTCTAAAAGATTGACCATTTCTAAACAAATAATGGTTCCAAAACAACAAATCTATTTGTATCAAAATGTAATGGGCCAATCATTTGGTAACAAGAATGCATCAATATAAGTTTCTAAGAATTGTAAAATTCAAATTTCAACAGCGTAACTACCAAATCACAAACTCTGTTCAAAATAATAAATTTTATATAAAACACTTCTCTTAATTTCTGCCTGAAAGCTGCTTGTCAAAAGTAATGTACTGTCATAGATGAAGGTACACCATTTTTTAATGTTGTGTAAAAATACACTTTTGCAGAAAATAGGCTACCAGGAATGAACAGATTTACACTGTGAGAAATTAGCTTTCAAATTAAGCAGTGCTCACTTAAACAGAAAATTACAGATGCAGTAAAATCACCCAAAACTATCATGAAACATCATTTAGACGCCCAGCAACTTTTAGTTCCGAGAAAACATTTTAAAAGATGATTATGGCGTTACACTCACAGAAAAGCTATTAGGAAGTGCCAGCTGCGGTGGCTCACGCCTGTAATCCCAGCGCTGTAGGAGGCCGAGGCGGATGGATCACGAGGTCAGGAGATCGAGACCATCCTGGCTAACACCGTGAAACCTCGTCTCTACTAAAAATACAAAAAATTAGCCGGGCGTGGTGGTGGGCGCCCGTGGTCCCAGCTACTCGGGAGGCTGAGGCAGGGGAATGGCGTGAACCCAGGAGGCGGAGCTTGCAGTGAGCCAAGGTCGCGCCACTGCACTCCAGCCTGGGCAACACTGCGAAACTCCATCTCAAAAAAAAAAAAAAAAAAAGGAAAGAAAAGCTGTTAGGAACTTTACAAGTGTTATTACCCTGATTAGAGTTCATGTCATTCTCCAAGCACAAGTTCTGTATGCAATTTTCCCAGGGTGTAAGGTTTTCAGACATTTCAAGGGTAGGCATTTTATTCAGAATATGTGGCCCCAGAGTGAGCAAGTTATTCATTGCGTTGCCTTTGCTTTTGAGTCTGTTTGCACCAGTTGTCGTACTTGGTTAGGATAGGAGTGATCAAATACTGCATCCTAGTGCCCGTTACTGAGCCAACTGGGCCAAATACTAGGCCTTAGGCAATCCTCTGGGCCCAAATAATGAATCATGGTAGATAGACACTGTGGGCCTCTCCAGCCTCCCTCTAGTAGTTCAGTGCTATTCACATTCAGCATCTACCCTATGTACACAGGGTACCCAGCCACGCCCCATTTTGGGCAGCCGCGATAATAAGCTTCCCCGTGTCGCCCTCACCCAGGGAGCTAAAGTGGTGGAGACGATCCGGATGGGGCGCACCCTCTGCTCCGCAGCTCCTGGTGCAGGCTCGGGTCTAGCACGGGGTCTTGCTGACAGCACCGTAGAGGCCGTTGCCATGGGGAATGATGTGGAATCGGTGCTGATTCTTCTGCGTAAGCCCATGTCCTGCTTCTTGCCTGGGCCAGGTGCAAGGCTAGCTTCTCCTGTGATCCGACCTGGAGAGAACCACCTTGCTAGCGCCCCTCTGGGCAGCCTCGCTGCTGCTGGTCTGGTCGGGGAACCTCAGCCTCTGGGTGGGGCCTTAGTGCAGCGTCTTCACCTGCAGCTTCGCCATGTCTTCTCTCTCTCCCAGCCCCGCAGGCTCATCTCCGCCATGTGCTCCTCTCCTGGTGGACCCTGGCGAGGATCCGGGCTCCCCGGGGGTGATGCAGCCTCCATCCTGGGTGGCGGCCTGGGTTTGGCGCTGCTTGCTCAGGGGGAAGTTTCTATCAGGCCCCTCCCGAGCTGCCGCTAAGCCGCGGGCTCCACTCAGGGTAGTCAGGCGCAGCAGCTCCTCCAGGAGCCGGGTGGAGGAGCCCTGCCAAGGCAGGCGGGACCGGGCCATGCACCAGGAGCCTTGCAGCTCCCAGACCCATGCAGAGATCCACATGGATCATCTTTGACTGTCAAGTTAAAGAGATAAAACAAAACTAAACTAACAAAACCAAACTAAAAAAAAAAAAAAAAAAAAGAGGTGGGGCGCGGTGGTTCACGCCTGTAATCCCAGCACTTTGGGAGGCCGAGGAGGGCGGATCCCGAAGTCAGGAGTTCCAGACCAGCCTGACCAACATGGTGAAACCCCGTCTCTACTAAAAAATACAAAAAATTTAGCCGGGCATGGTGGCGCACGCTTGTAATCCCAGCTACTCAGGAGGCCGAGGCAGGAGAATCGTTTGAACCAGGGAGCCTTAGGTTGCAGTGAGCCGAGCTCACTCCACTGCACTCCAGCCTGGCTGACAGCAAGACTCTGTCTCAAAAAAAAAAGGAAAGAAAAGCAATCTTAAAAATAAAACAATAACAAACAGTGAGAGTCATCCTGCAGAGCTGCCAGGGCTGTTCGCCTATTCAACCCGTGGTAACCATTTATTCTAGAGGCAGGGCAGAATTGCTGGCTACTGGTGGGAAGACGGTAATGTCTGCTGACATTTTATTTCATATATTATACATATACATGATACATAATTTTATACAACTCTTGTATACAGTGGTATTATGTATTATGCCATCTGGATGTATTTCAGCTGTTTCACAACTCTTTTACTAGTGGAAATTGGTTAGTAATGTTAGTATTTCTTAGTATTGGTATAAGTTTTTGTGTTTTCATTTTAGCTGCTTAGAGTCACTATGGGCATTATGTGAAAAAAATGGGAGAGAGTTATAATGTGCCACCATTTTTAACAACAATGCAGTATTTAATGTGATTTTATTAACCACTGAAGTTCTTAACCAGTTCAGTAAAAATGACAAGCTTAAAACCTTGGTTTTTGTCCGACTTCCTCATCTGTCTCACTGTGATTAGCACTACTTTCGTACACCTGGCAGTAATAATTGGCCTCGTCCTCAGGCTGGAGCCCAGAGATGAGCAAAAACGCTGTGTTACTTGAGGTCTCCTTGGAGCCAGAGACTCGACTGGGGACCCCAGGTCCCAGCTGCTTGTCTGAGTCTGAGTAGTAATACAGGAATAACCTGGGAGAGCTCCCTGGCTTCTGCTGGTACCAGAACATGTTTTTACCACCAACACTGAGGTCACTGCTCAGGGTACAGGGGAGTCTGGCTGTTGCTCCCGGGGATGCAGACAGGGAGGGCGGCTGAGTCAGCACGGGCCGGGAGAGGGAACCTGCAGACACAGACACAGCACAGTGAGGAGCAGGGTCAGGGCGCAGCTGCTGAGGGATCTGAGCCATGAGGGACAGATCAGGCTGGGGACCACCCTGGGCTCTGAGCCCTGTCCCTACGTGTGCAGTGAGAGAGCAGCAGGAGGAGGAGAGGAGTCAGGGCCATAGTGGACACAGCTGCCTCTGAGGCCACAGACCTAGGGGTGGGCTGCCCCAGGCCTCTCTTATCCCAGCGTCACTGGGCTCACAGATGAGGGGCTGACCATGCAAATGTGTCCCCGTATTGCCTCTCCCCCAGCTGCACTCGCAGGGACCAGGCCCTTGGACAGGGAGGCTGGCATGAAGCAAGAGTTTGCCCCACGGGTGGGACCAGAGAAAGCAGCAGCTGCTGGGACCACACACAGGGTCATGTGTAGAGGACTCTGCCAGGCACAGATGGGACAAGGCTGCAGAGTCCCAGGAGGAAGTGAAGGAGCAGCCCTGGGCCTCTGTCAGTTGAGGGCTCCCCAGCGGTGAGCACCTGTCCTGCAGAAATACACAGAGAAGGTCTCACCGCGCCCCCTGCTGGTCTGCAGGCAAATTTCTCCTTTTGCAATGATCCAGAATCCTCCCTCTGCTTTGTTTGTGTAACTCTTGTCTTTCAAACATGCAGGAAGAATTCCTACAGGGAGCAATGCAGCTGTGGTCCTGGTGCCACCTCTGACCCCGGGCCTCCCTCTGTGGGGCAGGGGGCCAGCAGGGGTGGCCTGCATGTAATCTTGGTCCAGGAAAGTGTGTGACCTGCCCTGGAGCTGAGGACACAATGCCAGGGTGGAGCACCAAGACAATCTCTTCACCAGGAGGCTCTTACTCGGGATGCTGCTGTGACTAGGAGTTCACCGAGGGGAAACACACCATGCTAGATCTCAGGCCCTTCCTGAGGAAGGTGCTGGGAGGAGACACTGAGGCAGACACTGAGGTGGGGGCTGCAGGAGCATATGGAGGCTGGAGGGGGTATGGGCCCAGGTGTGCAGCAGGAAGGATGCACAGGGCCCTCATGCTGATTCTCCTCCATCTGCTGGCTAGAGGGCTTGACCGCGGCTGTGCCTGTCATCAGCTCTCCTATTAGAGACTCAGTTCTGGGGAAGTTCCAGGACAAGTTCTAGAACCTGAGACAGGAGATTGGGCAGGGGACATTCCTGGGAGGCTGGAGAAACAGGATGGCAGAGAAATTAGGGAAGGGGAGGAGTGGCAGGTGTCTCTGAGGTAGGACACATGGACAGGGATCACTGAACCCCAGGCTGTCGGAGAGCAGGAGATGGCCCAGAGTGTGTGGCGGGTAGAGGCCGACTCTGAGGGAAGCCCTGATGCCATCACTGCCACAGGCAGGGCAGGTGGAAGGGCAGGGCTGAAAGCTATGGTAGGCTTGGTGTACATCTGTCCCACTGTGACCATGGCATGACAGTGTAGAAACAAGTTAGCTCAATTCAGAGGCAATAACAGCTGCAGGGACTCATTTTCCTCCTGGGTAAAGAAAAATGCAGGTCTTAAAATAACCATGTGACAGGAGACTCAGGTTGCGTTGTTATTCATTCATTCATTCATTCATTCATTTATTGACCCATTTCCCATTTAGAAAAAAAAAAGTGCAGCTCGTTGTCAGCACTCATTTCTTGGGCAAATGGGAAATGGATTCAACACATATTTAAGGAAGGGCTGGCATGGATCAGACACTGGAGATGCAACAGGGCCAGGGACAGGACCCAGATCATGGAGCAGGAGATACTGGGAAGAAGAAGAGGATAAAGATGGCTCCAGAGGACATCCCCAGTCTGAGGATTTCATGGTGTTCCCCAGAGGAGTCGATGGCTAAGAGCCAAGGTCTTCCACAGACCCTCTCTCCACAGCATGCAGCTCAGGGTATATAAGGGTCTCAGTGGCTGCAGGGCCTGTTGGGGGAAAGCCCTGAGACACCTAAGCTTTGACTTCACATGGGGCTCAGGTAGATGAGCCGGGGAAGGAGGGCGCTGCCCCTGTCCTGAGGGGGAATGCAGCAGCAGTGCTGGTGGCGGCCATGGAAGTGTCCCACTCAGATGCCTCTTTGGGAGAACCTGCAGGAGGACCACAAGTGACTAACATGTCCCCTGCCCCTGGGCTGGCTCCAGGCAATGAGGACCCCAGGGTCCCTCCAGCCAGGTCTTCCTGCAGGAAGCAGGGCACTTCTAGTGGGCACCCCTGGGAAAGAACCCACTCAGTCGGCTGAGGCTTTGTCTGACGTCTGACCTGCCTGTGGGCTGGGGCAATTCCTACTAATCCCCCTTCCCTCTCTCCTTTCATGGGGGTCAGAGCCATGGTCTGAAGCCCACCCACCCCCCATGCCAAGTCCTTCCCGGTTTCTCTTTCACCAGTGTTTCTACCCTCCAAAAAAGACATTACTTTTTTTGTCTAATTATTATAGAATCTACTTATCAAAGGGGCCAAACTAAAAAAAAAAAGACTTCTATTTTAGAGAGAACATCCCATCCATGGCGCTGTGAGAGGCACTACTGTGCCATGAGTAGCCTCATCCTCAAGCTTGAGACCAAAGATATGCAAAGCCTCAGCACTGGCGACGGCATCCACTCACACAGAGAAGAGGCTGGGGACCCTGAGCCCTGGTTCTGCTTGAATCTCAGTAGAATCTCAGTAGATACCAGGGAGGGAAGGCTCCCTGCCTTGTCATGTTTCCAGTAAATGTCATAGCAAACAACATTGGTGTTACTGCTCAGGGTGCAGGTGAGTCTGAATGATGATCCCAGAGATGCACAGGAGGAGTCACAGAGCATCCAGATAATCAGAGAATAATCAGCGAGGCTGCCATTCTGTGCTACATAGTGAAAATCAGCACCATCCCCAGCCTGGAGCCCAGAGATGGCCAGGGAGGCCAAACTGCCTAACATGGGGCTGGGAAATTCCCTGAGGTCCCTGAGAGATGGTTGTTACCCCCTCTGGGTCTGAGGTTTGGGGACATGTCCCATGTGCTCCTGAATCCAAGCTGTGCCTTGATTGACAGTATTATGGCTGTTTCCAGGGTGGGTGATTGTAATTGTCAGTCCCAGAGGCTTGGTCAGTGAAAGAGGCTGTCAGTGCCATGTGGACCACAGACCCAGGAGGGTGGAGAGAAAGAGAAAACAATGAGCCCTGTGAGAAAGGGAGTGGAGCAGAGGTGGGCTGAGGACCGCATAGACCCTTCTCCCCAGAGCAGGATGTGCCTCAGCTGGGCAGGGAGGGAAGAGGACAAAAAGCAGAGGGGCCAAGCCATGGTGCAGGTGCTCAAGAGATCTGCACCCTAAGACTCCAGCAGTAACAGTGAATGTTCCTAACGCTCTTTTAGTCTCTACAGGTCTCACTGGGAGAGAATTTCCTACATTCAAATATGTCCCTGCACCCGGATCACCTCCAGGACCCCTCAGCCATAGGCAATGTCTCTCTTGTCTGGAGGAAGAAGAGGAGGATGAGGAGTTGACCTGAACCAGGCCCCACAGGGTGAGAGAGCCTGATCCTAGACTGCCTGAGTGTCCCTGAAGGTCCTGACAGCTGCAGTCACTTCCCATCTCAGCTCAGTGAGCTCACTGTGTGCTCAGCTCCCCTCAACCTCCTGAGGGGCTTCCCAGCTGGCAGGGCCAGACATGCTCACCCCCTGAGACAGCCTCACAGGTCCCCTGCTGACCCCGTGTCCCTTGACATCACCAGGACACAGCCCTGCTGACTCACTGAGGGTCTCACAGGTGTGGCCTTGATTGTGCTGTTCACGCCCCAGATGCTGGCGCTCAGGGAGGAGATGGGGAAGCCAGGCGGACTGTTCTTAGAGACTGCAGGAAACGACCTGAGGAGGAGGTAAGCAAGCAAGCACAGTGTTTTTTTGTTTTGTTTTGTTTTTTGAGACGGAGTCTCGCTCTGTCAGCCAGGCTCTGGAGTGCAGTGGCGCAAACTCGGCTCACTGCAAGCTCCGCCTCCCAGGTTCACGCCATTCTCCTGCCTCAGCCTCCCGAGTAGCTGGGACTACAGGTGCCCGCCACCACGCCTGGCTAATTTTTTTGTATTTTTAGTAGAGACAGGATTTCACTGTGTTAGCCAGGATGGTCTCAATCTCCTGATCTCGTGATCCACCGGCCTCAGCCTCCCAAAGTGCTGGGATTACAGGCGTGAGCCACCGCGCCTGGCCCACAGTGTTCTTATTCATATTTAATTTTACAAAACAAAACAAGAAGTATTCTTAAAGACCTCATCTGCACCTGATACACTTCTCTACCTAGGATTCCGCAAAGCATCGCCTCTGTTCATGGAGGCATTTCCAGCTTATTTTTGAAGTAGATCACTTTCTATCCAATTCTGAAATCATCCTTTTCACCTAAATTATCACAAGGTTTGAGGATAATCTCGATCTTTTCAGCCTCCATGAATTTACCTATCATGGACATTTGTTATAAATACAGTCATTTCTAGACATTTCATTTCTAGATATTTGCATTTGTTCCTTTCACTGAGCATAATTTTTCAAGGTCCGTTCATATGGAGCTCATTTCAGCACTTCCACCTTTCAATGGCTGAGTCACATGACCTTAGATGGAAGAAGGCTCTATTATATTTCCATGTGCATTGTACAAAAGTGCAAAGCAGGGGTGTCCCATCTTTTGATTTCCCTGGGCCACAATGGAAGAAGAATTGTCTCGGATCACACATAAAACTGATACTAACTGTTAGTATCAATAGCTGGTGAGCTACAGAAAATTGCAGAAAAATCATAATGTTTTATGAAAGTTTACAAATTTGTGTTGGGCCACATTCAAAGCCTTTCTGGGCTGCATGCAGCCTGCGGGCTGTGGGTTGGAGATTGATGGAAGGCATTGTGTGCTGTCCTAGTCAGAGCTAAACTCTGTGTTACAGGATCTGGTTAGGGCTTCTACACCTCTAAGTAGCACAATCTCTCACTTCTTGTTGCTTGGAAAAACCATTCAACCATGAAAACATTGAAGTTCGGTGTTATTGTTTTGTCTCATAGATGGGAACCAGAAACAAAAATTAGAAAACCAGCCTCATGCTCAGCAGAATGGCATAAACACATTTCAAAGCCAAGCTTCTTAGTAGCTGAAGACATGCTCTTTAACTGAGTATCTCAACCTGGGCTGATTTTGTCCCCAAGCATGGGACATGTGGCAGTGTCTCAAGACAGTCTTGTTGTCACAAATGAGGGGAGGGTGTTAATAGTATCTAAGGGTAGAGGCCAGAGATGCAAGTCAATATCTTATACTGTGCAAGGCAGCCCCAACCAGAACATCAATCATGGTGTGGCTCAGAGACCCGATTATAAACTACATTTATCCCACAATTGATCGTGCACATATCAGAAAATCAGCCATCAAGGTGTGGAAAAACAGATTGGTATTTTGAAAAGGAAAAGAGGAAGTCATAAGCAAAGTTCACCTCAAGCACTTAGACAGGAGAGATGGGAGAGCTACCCTCTCCGGTGGAGACAGGCTGAGACTGGCCCAGGTAGAGATGCTCTGGGGAGTTTCTGTCTCACTTCCCCATGGGTCTGGAGCACTGTGTGATTGCTGCTATCATAAGACTGACAGTAGTAGTCAGCCTCGTCCTCAGTCTTCAGTCCAGAGATGGTGAGGGAGGCAGAGTTGGAGGAGCTGTCGATGGAGCCAGAGAACCGATCAGGGACCCCAGAGGGTCTTTGGTTATCCTCATAGATCACAGTGGTGGGGGCACTGCCCGGGCGCTGCTGATACCACTGCACATAGTTGCTGGCAATGCTGCCACTGCTGCGGGTGCAGGAGATGGTTACCGTCTGCCCCGGAGACTCCGACACAGAGTGGGGCTGAGTCAGCATAAAATTGGCCCAAGAACCTGCAAGAAGAGAGCAACACAGAGATCAGTGGGGAGAGATGAAGACTGGTTCCCAGGCAGGAGGAACAGATCATCAGCCCAGGTGACATCCAGGAACGCTCCCTGAATTCCTTGCAGGCAGCCACCTGTGCAGTGAGCGAGGAGGGTGAGAAGTAGTGGAGCCCAGGCCATAGTGGAGATGCTCCAGGCTCTGCTTCCTGAGCTACCACCAGGACTGATCCCACCAGCCCTTCTTATCTGTCACGCGTATCCTCAGAGTGGTAGGGCTCCATGCAAATTTCTCCCTTTCTGGAGGTTGCACAACCCCCTCCTTTGACCTCAGACAAGGTTATGGCTGAAAAGTGGTCATAGAAGGGGGAGGAGCAACACCATCTGGAGGGCACAGAAACACCAGCAGGTGGAGGGAAAACAGCAGAGGATCTGGGGAGCTCTGATTAGTTGCTTAGACCACAGCGCCCTCTGGTGGATGCGGGAGTCATGTCCACCCTGGGCAGTTGCAGGTGCAGGTGCAGGTGCAGGTGCTCAGGGCCCCTGACCTGTCCTTCCATCCTGCACTGCTCCCAACTCCAGCCACTGTCCAGGGGGCCTCTGCTCAGCATCCTATGCTCACTGTACACTTAAACTTTGAAATATGTTCAGATAGGCCAAGACTCAGTACTCTGGTTAAGACATTCTCTTTCACTTTGTGTTATTGGAGATCGGGAATATCAGCGAGAATGGGCTCTGCCTTCTGGAGGGGCCACATAGGGTGAGGTTGGGAACCCTTCACTGCTAGGTCTAGCCCTCCGAGCACGAAGAGGGAGGAACCCTGGGATCAGGGGCCAGATTTCACCATCAGGGACACCAGGAGTTTTTTTTCAGGCCTCTCACTTCTGAGCAGACTGATTGCTCGCCCTGCTGGGCTGTGATAACTATGGTTTGTGCTTCTCTAGTTAACAGTGTTAAGTGTCTTCTCTAATGCGTGGATTTTAGTTTCATAGTTACTTGTTCTTGAGTCTCTCCAGAGAGGTATTTTTAAATTTTTCATTTATTTTATTTGTATTTATATTTAGTTTGATTTTATGACTTCTATTTTTTCTGAGAATTTATCCTTTTTCATTTGTTTCAAGAATGCCTGAAATTGCTCATCAACAGGATTTTATGGTGGCTGATTTCAATATATCTGTCAGGTAATTTCAACCCTAAATCATCTCAGCGTTGATGTCTGGATTGCCTTTTCTCATTCAAATGGTGAATTTTTCTACTTCTTGATATAACAAGTGTTTCTTTGAATTGTATCCTAGATATTTTGAATATTATATTATGAGACTATCTTGAGGATTTTCAATAGATCTGAAAGTGTCTGCTTTTGGTTTGTTGGTTTCCTCTACTATTTTTTGTGTTGTCATTCTCAGGAGAAATGGGTCCCAGTCTCCTTTGGAAGTGTTTAGTTTCAAGGTTTTCAATCAGTCTAATCATATTGGAAATGCATCTTCCAGCAGGCTTTCTATCGGCTAAGATATTCCTGAGGCCTTATGTCTCTCTCATCCTCTATCTTAATCTTCCTCTATAAAGTTAGTCAAATATGTTTCAGTGTTGCTGACACCTTGGGGAAGGGGAAATGCACTTTTGATCTGAAGTGGCATCTTTCACCAAACCAGTTACTCACATACCTAGTGACCCCCATTATACACTTCTCTCTAAAGCTATAGGGCTAAAGGATGAGCTGCATGAATTCTCAACATCCTCACAAACCTCGTCTTCCCCAAGCCTGCCCCCAGTGCTGCGAACAGTTCCTTGCCTTTACAGGTGAAATAACTTCATGTCTTCTTTGAGGGTGACTGATGCAGGCTCCTCCCTCCAGCAGTGAGACAAGTGCAGAATCTGAGCCCATAACTGGGAGTGTAAAGGAACAAGGTGTCCCACTGACTCAGTCCTGTAAACTGTGTCCCCTAGGTGCAGTGGAGGGATCGGGGCTGAGGGTGCCTGTAGAGCAGCACTGCCAGGCTAGGGGGCTGACTCTTTTTATTATTATTATTATACTTTAAGTTCCAGGGTACATGTGCACAATGTGCAGGTTTGTTACATACGTATACATGTGCCATGTTGGTGTGCTGCACCCATTAACTGGTCATTTACATTAGATATATCTCCTAATGCTATCCCTCCCCCCACCCCCACCCCATGACAGGCCCTAGTGTGTGATGTTCCCCACCCTGTGTCCAAGTGTTCTCATTGTTCAATTCCCACCTATGAGTGATAACATGTGGTGTTTGGTTTTCTGTCCTTGCGATAGTTTGCTCAGAATGATGGTTTCCAGCTTCATCCATGTCCCTGCAAAGGACATGAACTCATCCTTTTTTATGGCTGCATAGTATTCCGTGGTATATATGTGCCACATTTTCTTAATCCAGTCTATCATTGATGGACATTTGGGTTGGTTCCAAGTCTTTGCTATTGTGAATAGTGCCACAATAAACATACGTGTGCATGTGTCTTTATAGAAGCATGATTTATAATCCTTTGAGTGTATACCTAGTAATGGGATGGCTGAGTCAAATGGTATTTCTAGTTCTAGATCCCTGAGGAATTGCCACACTGTCTTCCACAATGCTTGAACTAGTTTACAGTCCCACCAACAGTGTAAAAGTGTTCCTATTTCTCCACATCCTCTCCAGCACCTGTTGTTTCCTGACTTTTTAATGATCGCCATTCTAACTGGTGTGAGATGGTATCTCATTGTGGTTTTGATTTGCATTTCTCTGATGGCCAGTGATGATGAGCATTTTTTCATGTGTTTTTTGGCTATACAAATGTCTTCTTTTGAGAAGTGTCTGTTCATATCCTTCGCCCACTTGTTGATGGGGTTGTTTTTTTCTTGTAAATTTGTTTGAGTTCTTTGTAGATTCTGGATATTAGCCCTTTGACAGATGAATAGATTGCAAACATTTTCTCCCATTCTGTAGGTTGCCTGTTCACTCTGATGGTAGTTTCTTTTGCTGTGCAGAAGCTCTTTAGTTTAATTAGATCCCATTTGTCAATTTTGGCTTTTGTTGCCATTGCTTTTGGTGTTTTAGACATGAAGTCCTTGCCCATGCCTATGTCCTGAATGGTATTGCCTAGGTTTTCTTGTAGAGTTTTTATGGTTTTAGGTCTAATGTTTAAGTCATTAATCCATCTTGAATTAATTTTTGTATAAGGTGTAAAGAAGGGATCCAGTTTCAGCTTTCTACATGTGGCTAGCCAGTTTTCCCAGCACCATTTGTTAAATATGGAATCCTTTCCCCATTTCTTGTTTTTGTCAGGTTTGTCAAAGGTCAGATAGTTGTAGATGCGTGGTATTATTTCTGAGGGCTCTGTTCTGTTCCATTGGTTTATATCTCTGTTTTGGTACCAGTACCATGCTGTTTTGGTACCAGTACCATGCTGTTTTGGTTACTATAGCCTTGTAGTATAATTTGAAGTCAGGTAGCATGATGCCTCTAGCTTTGTTCTTTTGGCTTAGGATTGACTTGGCAATGCAGGCTCTTTTTTGGTTCCATATAAACTTTAAAGCAGTTTTTTCCAATTCTGTGAAGAAAGCCATTGGTAGCTTGATGGAGATGGCATTGAATCTATAAATTACCTTGGGGAGTATGGCCATTTTCACGATATTGATTCTTCCTATCCATGCGCATGGAATGTTCTCCCATTTGTTTGTATCCTCTTTTATTTTGTTGAGCAGTGGTTTGTAGTTCTCCTTGAAGAGGTCCTTCACATCCCTTGTAAGTTGGATTCCTAGGTATTTTATTCTCTTTGAAGCAATTGTGAATGGGAGTTCACTCATGATTTGGCTCTCTGTTTGTCTGTTATTGGTGTATAGGAATGCCTGTGATTTTTGAACATTGATTTTGTATCCTGAGACTTTGCTGAAGTTGTTTATCACCTTAAGGAGATTCTGGGCTGAGATGATGGGGTTTTCTAAATATACAATCATGTCATCTGCAAACAGGGACAATGTGACTTCTTCTTTTCCTAATTGAATACTCTTTATTTCTTTCTCCTGCCTGATTGCCCTGGCCAGAACTTCCAACACTATGTTAAACAGGGGTGGTGAGAGAGGGCATCCCTGTCTTGTGCCAGTTTTCAAAGGGAATGCTTCCAGTTTTTGCCTATTCAGTATGATACTTTGGCTGTGGGTTTGTCATAAATAGCTCTTATTATTTTGAGATACGTCCCATCAATACCTAATTTATTGAGAGTTTTTAGCATGAAGGGCTGTTGAATTTTGTCAAAGGCCTTTTCTGCATCTATTGAGATAATCATGTGGTTTTTGTCTTTGGTTCTGTTTATATGCTGGATTACGTTTATTGATTTGCATATGTTGAACCAGCCTTGCGTCCCAGGGATGAAGCCCACTTGATCATGGTGGGTAAGCTTTTTGATGTGCTGCTGGATTCAGTTTGCCAGTATTTTATTGAGGATTTTTGCATAGATGTTCATCAGGGATATTGGTCTAAAATTCTCTTTTTATGTTGTGTCTCTGCCAGGCTTTGGTATAAGGATGATGCTGGCCTCATAAAATGAGTTAGGGAGGATTCCCTCTTTTTCTATTGATTGGAATAGTTTCAGAAGGAATGGTACCAGCTCCTCCTTCTACCTCTGGTAGAATTTGGCTGTGAATCCATCTGGTCCCGGACTTTTTTTGGTTGGTAAGCTATTAATTATTGTCTCAATTTCAGAGCCTGTTATTGGTCTATTCAGAGATTCAACTTCTTCCTGGTTTAGTCTTGGGAGGGTGTATGTGTCGAGGAATTTATCCATTTCTTCCAGATTTTCTAGTTTATTTGCATAGAGGTGTTTATAGTATTCTCTGACGGTAGTCTGTATTTCTGTGGGATCAGTGGTGATCTCCCCTTTATCATTTTTTATTGTGTCTATTTGATTCTTCTCTCTTGTCTTCTTTATTAGTCTTGCTAGCAGTCTATCAATTTTGTTGATCATTTCAAAAAACCGGCTCCTGGATTCATTGATTTTTCGAAGGGTTTTTTATGTCTCTATCTCCTTCAGTTCTGCTCTGATCTTAGTCACTTCTTGCCTTCTGCTAGCTTTTGAATGTGTTTGCTCTTGCTTCTCTAGTTCTTTTAATTGTGATATAAGGGTATTAATTTTAGATCTTTCCTGCTTTCTCTTGTGGGCATTTAGTGCTATAAATTTCCCTCTACACACTGCTTTAAATGTGTCCCAGAGATTTTGGTATGTTGTGTCTTTGTTCTCATTGGTTTCAAAGAACATCTTTATTTCTACCTTCATTTCTTTATGTACCCAGTAGTCATTCAGGAGCAGGTTGTTCAGTTTCCATGTAGTTGAGCAGTTTTGAGTGAGTTTCTTAATCCTGAGTTCTAGTTTGATTGCACTGTGGTCTGAGAGACAGTTTGTTATAATTTCTGTTCTTTTACATTTGCTGAGGAGTGCTCTACTTCCAACTATGTGGTCAATTTGAGAATAAGTGTGATGTGGTGCTGATAACGTATATTCTGTTGATTTAGGTTGGAGAGTTCTGTAGATGTCTATTAGGTCTGCTTGGTGCAGAGCTGAGTTCAATTCCTGGATATCCTTGCTAACTTTCTGTCTTGTTGATCTGTCTAATGTTGACAGTGGGGTGTTAAAGCCTTCCATTATTATTGTGTGGGAGTCTAAGTCTCTTAGTAGGTCACTCAGAACTTGCTTTATGAATCTGGGTGCTTCTGTATTGGGTGCATATATATTTAGGATAGTTAGCTCTTCTTGTTGAATTGCTCCCTTTACCATTATGTAACGGCCTTGTCTCTTTTGATCTTTGTTGGTTTAAAGACTGTTTTATCAAAGACTAGGATTGCAACCCCTGCCTTTTTTTGCTTTCCATTTGCTTGGTAGATCTTCCTCCATCCCTTTATTTTGAGCCTATGTATGTCTCTGCACGTGAGATGGGTTTCCTGAATATAGCACACTGATGGGTCTTGACTCTTTATCCAATTTGCCAGTCTGTGTCTTTTAATTGGAGAATTTAGCCCATTTACATTTAAGGTTAATATTCTTATGTGTGAATGTGATCCTGTCATGATGTTAGCTTGTTATTTTGCTCGTTAGTTGATGTAGTTTCTTCCTAGCCTCGATGGTCTTTACAATTTGGCATGTTTTTGCAGTGGCTGGTACCGGTTGTTCCTTTCTATGTTTAGTGCTTCCTTCAGGAGCTCTTCTAGGGCAGGCCTGGTGCTTACAAAATCTCTCAGCATTTGTTTGTCTGTAAAGGATTTTATTTCTCCTTCACTTATGAAGCTTAGTTTGGCTGGATATGAAATTCTGGGTTGAAAATTCTTTTCTTTAAGAATATTGAATTTTGGCCCCCACTCTCTTCTGGCTTGCAGAGTTTCTGCTGAGCTATCAGCTGTTAGTCTGATGGGCTCCCCTTTGTGGGTAACCCAACCTTTCTCTCTGGCTGCCCTTAACATTTTTTCCTTCATTTCAACTCTGGTGAATTTGAAAATTATGTGTCTTGGAGTTGCTCTTCTCGAGGAGTATCTTTGTGGCATTCTCTGTATTTCCTGAATTTGAATGTTGGCCTGCCTTGCTAGGTTGGGGAAGTTCTCCTGGATAATATCATGCAGAGTGTTTTCCAACTTGGTTCCATTCTCCCTGTCACTTTCAGGTACACCAATCAGATGTAGATTTGCTCTTTTCACATAGTTCCATATTTCTTGGAGGCTTTGTTCATTTCTTTTTATTATTTTTTCTCTAAACTTCTCTTCTCTCTTCATTTCATTCATTTGATCTTCAATCACTGATACCCTTTCTTCAGCCGATCGAATCGGCTACAGAAGCTTGTGCATTCATCACGTAGTTCTCGTGCCATAGTTTTCAGCTCCTTCAGGTCCTTTAAGGACTTCTCTACATTGGTTATTCTAGTTAGCCATTTGTCTAATATTTTTTCAAGATTTTTTAACTTCTTTGTGATGGGTTCGAACTTCCTCCTTTAGCTCAGAGAAGTTTGATCGTCTGAAGCCTTCTTCTCTCAACTCCTCAAAGTCATTCTCTGTCCAGCTTAGTTCCATTGCTAGTGAGGAGCTGCATTCCTTTGGAGGAGGAGAGGCACTCTGATTTTTAGAATTTTCAATTTTCCTGCCCTGTTTTTTCCCCATCTTTGTGGTTTTATCTACCTTTGGTCTTTGATGATGGTGACATACAGATGGGTTTTTGGTGTGGATGTCCTTTCTGTTTGTTAGTTTTCCTTCTAACAGTCAGGACCTTCAGCTGCAGGTCTGTTGGAGTTTGCTGGAGGTCCACTCCGGACTCTGTTTGCCTGGGTATCAGCAGCAGAGGCTGCAGAACAGCGAATATTGCTGAACAGCAAATGTTGCTGTCTGATCATTCCTCTGGAAGTTTCATCTCAGAGGGGTATCTGGCCATGTGAGGTGTCAGTCTGCCCCTACTGGGGGATGCCTCCCAGTTAGGCTACTCAGGGGTTAGGGACCCACTTGAGGAGGCAGTCTGTCCATTCTCAGATCTCAAGCTGCATGCTGGGAGAATCACTACTCTCCTCAAAGCTGTCAGACACGGACATTTAAGTCTGCAGAGGTTTCTGCTGCCTTTTGTTTGGCTATGCCCTGCCCCCAGAGGTGGAGTCTACAGAGGCAGGCAGGCCTTCTTGAGCTGTGGTGGGCTCCACCCAGTTCGAGCTTCCTGGCCACTCTGTTTACCTACTCAAGCCTCAGCAATGGTGGATGCCCCTCCCCCAGCCTCACTGCCACCTTGTAGTTTGATCTCAGACTGCTGTGCTAGCAATGAGTGAGGCTCCATAGGCGTGGGACCCTCTGAGCCATGTGGGGGATATAATCTCCTGGTGTGCCGTTTGCTAAGACCATTGGAAAAGTGCAGTATTAGGGTGGGAGTGACCCAATTTTCCAGGTGCCATCTGTCACCACTTCCCTTGGCTAGGAAAGGGAATTCCCTGACCCCTTGCACTTCCCAGGTGAGGCGATGCCTCACCCTGCTTCCGCTCACACTCAGTGCACTGCACCCACTGTCCTGCACCCACTGTCCGACAAGCCCCAGTGAGATGAACCTGGTACCTCAGTTGGAAATGCAGAAATCACCCGTCTTCTGCGTCACTCACGCTGGGAGCTGTAGACTGGAGCTGTTCCTATTTGGCCATCTTGGAACCACCTCCTGGTACTTTCTAAATAAACACTTTAAGAAAATGTCTGGTATTTCCTTCAATGTTACAGCAAAACAGATATAAAATAAATTATACTTCATATTTACAAAAAAACCATTACTGCAGTTATAGATTATAAAACTCATTTAATCAGTTTAGTATGAAATTGCTTTCCCAGTACATGTTTGTGAAAAGGATATTTTAAAAATATTCTAAAATTTAATCTGAGCCTTCCTTTCTACAAGAGAAAATCATAATTTCCATTCATAAATGGCACACTCATCCCCCTAAAGCCATTCTTAAAGGTGGGGCACCCTTTCCCATTTTATTTCCTTTGTTGGTTCTAACCCAATCACGTGGTATGCTCTGTAGTAAAAAGACAAAGCACCGCTTTCCTGAAATAGATATTAGAGTTGGCAGTCCTCAAGTTAATGTGCTGGTCAAAAAGTCATTCCAATAAAGAAGAGGTGCAGCATTGCTTTCACATGTTACACAGTTACCATGGGGCCTGTCACAAATGCTTTCCACTCCTCTAAGCCTCACTTCAAAGTTTAATCAGTCTACTTTGGGTACTAGCAAAGAATACAGCAAATGGAGGACTGAGATGTGAAAATGATATGGTTTGTTTTGACTGAAATAAGTATATTTTCACACCAACAGAACTCCAGCACAAACGCATAATAGCAAAGACTGAGACAGAGGCATCCCCATTGAGCCCCGGCTATGGCCTGGACTGTGGATCCAGTATAAAATTTGCCTTCCTGGGAATGAAATCTGTGAATAGAGGAGTTATTCCTACTTCCCCAACTTTCACTATCTGTAAAATGTACCTTTGATAGACACTAATAAACCAGCTGATACTTTACCCAAGAATACATTTAACTCCATTGAGATTATTTTCACTATTTACTCACTAATACCCCAAATAGCTTGAACTACAGCTAAAATTAAATTTGGTGGGCTTGGGGGGTACCTTTTAAGTTTCTGTAGTTACCAGACATTATACTACAGACAACCAAACTCAGCTTAGTACAGACCAACTACTCATGTTACTTACCAAGTGAGCAAATTATTAGCAAGGTCCATTAAAATCTTTCTCGGGCAGTAAGGCATCAGCATGAGATGGTTTCAAAGTCTTATCCCTCCACCTCCACTGTGCTTCTGTATGTTTTTTAAGGCAGATATGACCAAGGAATCCAAGGCAGAATGTGTGTCCCCAGCATCTGGTTTCAAGTTAGCAATATCCACAAGCTCTTACAACCATATTCTGTATTTTTTCAAGGTGATTTTGGAATTGTCATTGAGGTAAAGAACCAAAATGGCATTTAGTTTAGTTGGCACACAGCACAGCTTTGGGACATATTCAGGATCTATAAGGTGAACCAAGGTCTGAATGATCACGTGGTTGATTGCATTCACATGTCCATTGATTGGGAAGGAGCATTCTACATCACAGTAATTAGCAGCATAGCCCTTGGGTGCGATGAACCAGTCCTGCCATCCAGGTCTTGGAAGCTCACATATAGCTCATGCTTCCCGCAGGCTGTTTTTAATTCACTGCTGATGTAATCTGAAGTACTGGAGACTTGAGCCACGTAGTGGGACTGGGTAAAGTGAGTACAACTCTGCTGTCAACGCCGGCCAGAGGCTGACCTGGTGATGCACACATGGACCACAATGACTTTGAAGAAAGCCACCATGAATGGCTGCATAGCCTAAGTGCTGTCTCTGCCCACCAGGTCTGCAGCTAGAGGGTGGATGTGGACTCCATCCTCTGTCACTATGCTCAGCTGAAGCCCCATGTTATGCTGTGGGGTTACAACCCACAGACTACTAGTGGCTGTGATGTCAAATTCCAGCCAGCCTCCTTCTGAGGCCCACACTATGCAAATGTCCAACAAAAAATAGGTCAGAGTTTAGTTCTGGAAGCTGGAAGGTCCAAAATCAAAGTACAAGCAGATACTTCGGTGTTTGGTGAGGATGTGCTTACTGGTTCATAGACTGCCGTCTTCTCACTGCGAGCTCACATGGTGGAAGGACTGAAACTTATTATGTGTGTATTGGAACATTTGATTGGTGTCACATGGGTCTCTCAGGTTGTGCAGACTGTTTTCATTGTCATTTTTTTCTATTCTTGGAACAGAATAATTATCAATTTATCTGTCTTTAATTCAATGATCCTTTCTTCTATACCTCTTTATTAGTATTCTCTATTGTTATTATTATTATATTATTATTAGAGACAGACTCTTGCTCTGTCCCCCAGGATGGACTGCATTGACATGATCTTTGCTCTTGCAACTTCTGCCTCCCAAGCTCAAGAAAACCTCCCACCTCAGCCTCCTGAGTAGCTGGTACTACTGGCATGCACCACCATGCCCAGCTAGCTTTTTTGTATTTCCTGTAGAGACATGGTTTGGCCATGTTACCCAGACTAGCCTCAAACTCCTGGGCTCAAGAGATCTGTCTGCCTTGGCCTCACAAAGTTCTGTGATTGCAGGTGTGAGGCACTGCACCCCGCCAATGTTCTCTCTGTAATGAGGCATTCTTCCCGTACTTTCCTTAACAATTGTTAATGTTGTTTTATTTATTTCTTTGACCACATTTACAATAGCTAATTTGAAGTTTTTATGTAGTAACCACCAAATGCATCTCTGGACATCATTTTGTCAACTTATTTTTAATGTTCGTTTGTTTTTATGTTTTGTTTTGCTTTGCTTTCCTTTTTATCCCTGTGTATGGACAGTACTTTGCTGGGTCCCTGCCTCAAAATTTCACTTTGCCAAATGGAGCTTCTCAGTCACACAATGTGACGATTCTGGAAATCAGATTCTTTCCTTAAAATATTTGTCATAATTGCTTCTGGTTTTGTTGTAGTTGTTATTGTTGATGATGATTTATTGTTTCACGGTACTGGAATAATTCTCTAAGTCTGTATTCTTTGCTTGTGCAGCCACTGCAGTCTCTGCTCAATTGCATCAGTCATTAGCTTATTATTGGACAGACATGTTCTTAAACGCCTTGAACAACACATTCCTCAGCATTTGCCGAATGCTCTGTGCAGGGGTTGGGTCATGACTGCAAAACCCCGCCACTTTACAACTCTATTTTGGCCTTCCTTGTTGATTTCAGCCAGTGTCGAAAATTAAGGACTTTCCTAATTTTTACCTGGCCATGCACATAACTCTGAGCATGAGAGTGATCTTCTGTCTTTCCAGGAATATGGCAGAGCTCATCAAAATCTTCTACAGATTCTGACACCCAGTTTTTTTCACTCGAGATTTTTGGTCAGCCTTTTATTGACCCCATCTTGTATCACTGACTCAGGACCTTGCAATGTTAACAGATCTCACTGATTGTTTTGATAAATGTATTGAGGATGAAGCTGTTTAAACCAAGCGAGCTCTGAGACAATTCACGTTTAGAAAAGTACAGAGCGTGAAGTTTTTCTGAGCTTTGGAAAGCTCAAATAATGACAGTCACACGGGAATGGGGCTTTTGAGAAAATTCCAGATCTGGTATTTGGCTGCTTCAGTGAATGCTATTTTTCTAGTTTCCCTAGATCCAGGGGATTTGAGGCTGTTGGTTTTTAAGGCTACTGTGGAACTTGGGAGAGAGCAAAAGAAATAAAATCACCACAAAGCTTCAGATTCTTACAGAGATTCCACATTATTTTAATTGATTGGTTGATTGATTCAGACAGGGTATTGCTTTATGACTCAGGCTGAAGTAGAGTGGCACAATCACAGCCCACTGCAGCCTCCACCTCCCAGACTCAAGTGATCCTCCACCTTCAGCCTCCCCAGTAGCTGCAACTACACCCACACACCACCACATATAGCTACTTTTTTAAAATGTTTTTTAGAGAAGAGGCCTCACTCTGTTGCCCAGTCTGATCACAAAATCCCAGGAGTGATAAAGCAATCGCTCTGCTTCAGCTCCCAATGTGTTGGGATTATAGGCATGAGCCACCATGTCTGGCTGTTATTACTATTTTTTATGATTCCCAGAATTTTGTAAGCTTTTGGTAACGTACAGAGTTCTGAAAAGCAGATTTATATCATTTTTACCGCTGTTCTCATTGCTTGTATGGTGAATCAGGTTTTCTGATGGCCTCATGCCACCATTCCAGAAGTTTTCTGAAGCTACATTTTTTTTTTTGGAGAAAAAAGTTAAGAAATAAAATTCTGACATTTAGGATCAGGGCTGTCAGGATGACATTAATGATTATTTATATCCTTTTTCTTTGTTAGATTATTGCAAATCAGTTGTCATCTTCAATGTGGTGGAGGCAGTTTCTCCTCATTTTCTCCTAATCCCAAAACCCACGCACTGAACAACTGAGAAAACCTTTATAAACCACCAAAAATTTTAAATCTTTTTATTTCACTATCTATAAATTTTCATTATTTCCATCGCTGTGTATAAACAGTGTGATTTCTAGCATGTTGTTAGAATTCAAAATTTTCTTAAGAAGTTATATCTTATGGGTGATTGTTAAAATGAAACTTGATGTGGCAGGGGTGTGCCATGCAGCAGAGTTCCAGTGTTTAAATCCACAGGGAAAAATGTCCTTGCAGTTCCCATGTGGTGACAATGTATCGACATGCAGGGGGTGACAGGATCTGCCTTAATATTGGCCACATTAATACAGACTTGTGTACTCCTTAGGAGCTTGGCCTAGCAAACTCGTTCCTAAGGAACCCAAAGCAAAAAATCTATCTAGCTATCTAGCTATCTGCCTGTCTATCTAGCATCTAGCTAGCTAGCTAGCTAGCTATCTGCCTATCTATCTGTCTAGCTAGCTTGCTATCTAGCTATCTGCCTATCTGCCTATCTATCTATCTATCTTTCTTGAGTAGTAAGGAAAACAGGCACTGTTTCTCAGGGCCACATGGCAGCCTTCATAGTGGAGCAGAGAAAACAGTTTTTGTCCTGCTTCCTCATTCACTGGGGTCACTTTGCCTTACCCATATGTCACACCAATGCTATGATCTGCACCACAGATATAATCAGCTTCATCCTCAAACTGGATGTTGGAGATGGTGAGCTACCGATCAGCCCCATAGCTGGATCCTGAGAACTGTAACTGGGGATCCCCAGTTATGGGGATCCCCTTTTTGTGGCTTCCATCACTGGTAACATACATCAAGTACCAAGGGACCTTCCCTGGCTACTGCTGATGCCACTCAATAATGTAGGTGCTGTATTTGCTGCTCAGAGTGGAGGTAAGCTTGACCGAGGCTCCCCCAGGGAGGCAGATGCAGTGGGTGATTGAGTCAGCACAGGCTGGGAGAGGGACCCTGAAAACATAGACGCCCATTATGGCCTGAAGTAAGGATAAGAGGGAAGGACATTCCTGGTATGAGTTTGTGAGGCAGTGTGAGTGAGCTGCAGGATCAGGGTGCTGAGGGCCGTCCTGACCTCTGCAGTGGTGGAGGAGGAGGGTGAGGAGGAGGAGGAGTGGGGTCCAGGCCATGGTGCAAACACCCAAGAGCTCTGCTGAGGCTGACATGATGCAGGTCCCTCTTATCCATCCGGTAGTCCCAGAAGAGAGAGAGGGGCCCTTCATGCAAACTTGTCTCTCTTCTGCCCAACCGTACCCCCCCTGGGGCTGTGTGCAGAGGCAATGGCTGTGTCATTTCTGGGAGGGGTCGGCCTAACTTGGGCCTGGCCTGAGGCTCCCCAGGAGCCCACAGGGGATCCGGCTACTTGGCCCAGTGATCCCTGAGCACAGACCACACAGGGTTCTGGTCTCCCAGCTGACAGCCCCACAGAGGGCTCAGCAGCAGGACCACAGTATCCCCTGCTGCTCAAGTCCAGGTCCACCGTGTCTCTGACCAGATGCCGGGGTCCTGACAGAGCCTCCTGTCCCCACCAGGGTCTTGAACACTGCTCACTCCCTGACCAAGGGCAGGGCAAGGCCCCTCCCCAGGGCAGCCTCCTACCTCACCTCAGCCTTTAGTTTTCTGTGTGTGTCTCCTCAGTGGGAACTGGACACACAATTCTCCCCATCTTTTATGGAGTCCTCAGGGGAAGATTGTCTCTGTATACACCCTGTGCATGAAATAAAACATGTTAGCTGAGAAAAGGGACACTTACAGCCATGAACTCATTTCTCAGGCAGCTCACAAAGCCAGGTTCTTTCTCCCTGCTTGATTCCTCAGATCCGCACAAAGGAGACGGAGTGGTCAATGTTTAACAGGATAATTTATTTGGATTGGATGGTTCACTGCGTTCTCTGGTAGCTGAGGAGAAACCCAGGAAGTAGCAGAAGGTGCTAGTGGGGTTGGGAAAGAGAAGCAGTGGACTCAGGGCATCTCCTGAAGGGAAGGTGAGGAGGGTCCACAATTTAGAAGAGGCTGAAGGAGAAGCTGGTGGGGAGATTGGACAGGAGCCAGAGGGCAGGGCAGGTAAGGGGGAGGCTTGGTGTCTTTTTGCTTTCATTTGTTTGTTTCTTGAAGAAAGAGGAGCCTTCTCAGTCTTCTCGGCTGTCCTCTCTGGTTGTCTGCCTGCCTCAACTGGAAGTCTTTCTTCATGAAAATTCTGTAGTTCTCTCTGCAAAAGATGTTTCTTTGCTTCCTGTCTACAAATGGCTTTCCTTCTTATTTTCCCCCATTCTTACTAATTTTGTGATACAGAAACACATATGTGGATTTGTAGGAAAAGGGATCTTCAGAAGTGTAGAATCTCAGTCCTCATCCTAGACCCCTGAGTCCACATTTTCCAGGAGCCCAGATGATCTGTGTGCACGTTATGTTTGAGCAGCTCTGGTCTGACCCATGCAGGAAGGCAGTGGAGAGTTTGGCAATGGGTTGTTTCTGATGCCTCAGTCTATTCTGCTTTCTGCTGACGTGTCTCACTCCCTGTGTCCCATGTTGTGCCTGATGTGCCAGGTCTGCTGTTCTTGAGGCTTCCCATGGACCACGGCAGCATCCCCCCTGAGCTTACTCATCCGCACACATGACCAAGAGTGTGTGATTAATAAAGTGATCTTCTCACTTCACATATTAATGTTAGTGAACAAGTGAAATGATGTAATAGCTACAATTTTGCATTACTACTTATAACTTTAATAATATTGACCATTGATGACATATTTATATATCTTTAATACAGATGCATATCTCATATTAACCTTAAATGATAATCAGTCATAAAGGTTAGAAAAATAAGCACAAATATAATGGAGATAGGTCCATAGGCTGTAGACCTAACAGAAATGAGAGGTATTCAGTGATATCTTCAACAAAGGCTCATGGAAGCAAAAATAAGTCAGATGTGTGGAATTAAACAGAGAAAAGTGAGCATGTGCTGGTTCTGGGAACCATCTCCTTCTTGGGGAGGGTTTTCTTCTGTATCTATGAAGACAGAACCCATGTAGTCCAAGGTTCCAGAGCTTAAGGAATGACAAGCAAACCTGGGCCAGGAGGAGGGGACATCTATGAGGCCAATCAGAGGGCACTTGGGTCTCTGGGCCACATAGCCTGAATTTTTTCTTTTTGTCATCCTTACTTTACACTCACATGTGGGAGCAGCTTTTTCTATTTCTGGAAACAAACTGATTCTGTCTGAACTAGGAGACCAGTAAGAGAAGGAGTTATTTTCTTTAATAGCACAAGTGACAAAACAAAATTCAACCAGAGTTGGTGTTGGTCACTGGCAGGGGCAGGACAGGGATATGTAAGAAGAGAGGGATGGGGATAGATTTTCATTTCGCTTCCCCATGGGCAGGAGCTGTTGATGACAAGGAGGTCGTAGTCACCTGTGTGATGGGATCATCAGCCTCTATCTTGCACTGGAGTCCAAAGGTGGTTAATGAAATGTAGTGGCCTTGCCCCTTTCCTGATCCTCACCTACCCCCTATGCTTACTCTCCCCTCCCTGATTTCACAACTGAAGGGGCAGGTACCCACAAGTGAAGCAGGCCAGCTCTGTACCTGGGATTCCTCCCAGGATCATGTCTTCTGTAGGGGATTGTCCACCTGCTGGGATGGTCTAGGAAATTTTGACCAAGAAAAAGACTCCAAAAGACGGTCATCTTTTCTTTTAAAAGAAAAGTCAGCTCCTCAGGTTTTATTAAACCAGCTCCTCTGGTTTTATTACATGTGGCTCAGCAGGGAGTCAGTGTTATCATATGTTTTATCGTTGTTTTGTTGTTAGTTTGCCTGAGGACTCAGAAACATTGAATGGGACATTGAGAGAACCATTGTGAATCAGTAGCTACTTCCAAAATAGTTTGTGTATGTGAAAATTATTTGACAATTGGAAAAAGAGCCATAGTTCCATTCTTAGCAAGCTGAGTTTCGTCTCACTTTCTCATCTGCCTGTGTAACTGAAGTATCAATATCCCAGGTCTGACAGTAATAGATAGAATAGATAGTCTTGTCCTCTGGCTGGACCCCAGAGATGAGCAAATTGCCTGCACTGGCCAAGGCATCTTTGGATTTAGAGAAGCAGCTGGAGACTCCAGAGCCCTAGTTTTACTTGACTTTTGAGAGGTAGATCAGGAGATACTGGGAAGGGCTCACTGGCTTTTGCTGACAGCGGGATATGAGATAAATGTCAACACTGCAGCCACTGCTCAGGGTACAGGTGAGTCTGGAAGATGCTCCCAGAGATGCAGGAAGTAGGGGGGAGGACACAGCTGAGTCAGCACTAGCTGGGAGAGGGAATTTGTAAACACAGACACAAATAAGAGACAGGGTTAAGATGAGGATGAAATTTGTCATGGGTTCCTGAGCCTGAGGGACTGATGCAGACTGAAAACTGAGTCCTGATCTCTGAGGCCTGTCCTTACCTGTGCAGTGAGAGAGGAGCATAAGGAGAAGAGAAGTTCAGGCCAGCAGTGAAATAGGATCATGAGGAGGAGAGAAGTTCTGGCCATGGTGGACACAGCCCCTGACCACCACAGTGAGCCTGAGCTGCCCCAGGCCTCCTTTTCTTCCCAACCCCCAGCAGAGGAGGGGCTGCTCATGCAAATGTGTTTCTATTCAGGGACTGCCCAGTCCCTTCCTGAGCCCTGGGGCTGGAGCTCCGCTCACACTGCAGACTCAGGAAGATGATTTGCTTTCCCTCCTTGGAAGGGCCCTAGGAGATATCACCTGCTGAGACCATACACAGGTCCCTGTTCAGCAGACTCTGCCAGACCAGAGAAGACAGCTGCCGAGTCCCCATCAATGAGCACAAGGCCCAGCCCCTAGACCTAGGCTCCTTGGAATGAATGGTTCTTAAAGAGCAGCTGTGCAGACACCACAGGCAAGTCCCACAGTGCAGCCTGCTGATAGCAGGACACTCACCTCCCCATGGCTCAGAGACCAGAGAGCCCAGCTGATCTCTGCAGCTCACCAGGACACTATTCCTCTGTATACACATCTGTGCCCTGAATCCTATATCCTGTGATGATGACGTGGTCTACTAGATGCCTAGCCAGTATCTCACTCCCATAAGGAGTCTTGATCTATGAGAGGAGCAAATATGTTCGTTTGTAACTGTTTAAAAATTTTGTAACTTTTTAAGGTGCCAGTGCCCCAAGAGTACATTCTAGAAAAAGCTAAATGACCTGCATACAGCACTATGGCGCCACCACAGATGCTGAAAAAGTTGTGCTGACTTGAGTGGCATGAAGGGGTTGTTCAAGGCAATGACATAGAAGGGGACTGTTTCAGGAATCACCTCAGTGATAGATTTAACATCCAGCAATTCAGAAAACATTTCCTTTTTTTTTTTTTGAGACGGAGTCTCACTCAGTCGCCCAGGCTAGAGTGCAATGGTGCGATCTCAGCTCACTGCAAGCTCCGCCTCCCAGGTTCATGCCATTCTCCTGCCTCAGCCTCCTGAGTAGCTGGGACTACAGGCGCCCGCCACCACGCCTGGCTAATTTTTTTTTTTTTTCTTTTTGTATTTTTAGTAGAGACGGGGTTTCACCGTGTTAGCCAGGATGGTCTCGATCTCCTGACCTCGTGATCCACCCATCTCAGCCTCCCAAAGTGCTGGGATTACAGGTGTGAGCCACCGCGCCTGGCCCAGAAAACATTTCCTAAGTCACACCATGATTTTAGCATGTTGATACTCGCTAGATTTTATTTGTGAAAAAATAATAGTTGGGTAGGCATAACATTTACCAGTTCATGGTGTAACACATTTCTTATTTTATGAAGTGAGTTTTGTCTTCCTACCTTTTTATTTTTCTGTTTATCTGTTTCATCTACTTCTCAATAGAATTTTGTTTTTGATAGAATACAATCTGTTTATATTCTAAACCTAATTTTCCCTACTTACATTTTTTTCATGGCTTACTAAGAAAGATAAGTGTGACCTTTTAATGTTTTTGCAGAAATGTTGAATGACTGGACAGATTAATGCAGAAATTATCACTTCTTCACTGTATCCCAGATGCAAATCTGCTTTAACTGTGCAAATAGTCTTCAAACTTCTAGACTCACAGGTTCTTTTAGTGAATAATCTATGACCAGGATCCCCTGGTTCCCTCAGGCCTTTCTCCTTGAGGCAGCTGGAGACATCCTTCTCATTCAGCCTGTTCATGTTACTCCTGGGCTTAAACTCCTTCTGTGGTTCTTCATTGCTGTTTACATAAACCCTGGACCTTGCAGCCCCACCAGCATGCCCTTCACATTGTGGCCCCTGCCTACCTCACAGCCCTTCTTCTTGCTCTGGGGCCTCCAGTATCACTCACTTCTCTTTCCTGGGAAACCCTGAGCTCCTTTCCATTCTGTGGCCTTCTCACCAAGTCCTCCTCTGTGTGCGGGGAGGAGATGAGCTTCAGCTGGAGGTCAGGGTGGAGGCACACCATCTGGCAACTCTGAGTGTCTGTTAAAAGCAAGACATACTATTAATGGACCAAACTTGAATCCATTGACCAGGTATACAAATCTAAGCACTGACATCAGGATTGCAGCAAGAGAATGAGACATTTCTCACAGGTGTCAAGCAAGGAGAATCGGGCAGCTCATGCTTAAGACCCAAACTCCCTGATGGCTTGAAAGCAAAGGTGTTTAAAAGCAGGGGAAATCTTCAGAAAACAGAAGTCACAGTCAAAACTGTAAATCAATACATAGAGGTTACACACTGATTTGGCCTAAAACAGTAGAACATTTTGAAGCAGGGGCTTTCAGGTCAAAGGTAAGTAGATTTAGAAATTACCTGATTTGCAACTGGTTAAGGTCGTAAAGCTTTGTCCAAAAATTTGGGGTCAGCAGAAAGAAATGTTAGCTCTGGCTCATGGGCGTGATTTCCTCAGGGCCCCTCAGTAAGAGACTTAGAACAAAGAAGGGCAGTCAGACCTCAGTCCTCAGTTTCCCATTATCTGAGGCCTACTGACAGCCAAGACTTTTGGAGGTGGTCTGAGTATTTGAAAAACAACTCAGGGGCATATGTTAAGTTGTCGTTTTTAGTTTCTATAGGGACCCAGACATCCCATGCCTCTAACTTCCTTGGTTGTTTTAAGCTCCTTTAACCTTTTTGCTAGTCAGGTTTTCTTCTCAGGGACAGTGAGGTACCTGAAATTTCCCTTGAAGAAACTCAAGATTCTCCTTTATTTCCGTGCTTCAGGGGGAGAAGTCAGGCCCTTAATAGGGGGTCCCTTATCCACCTCAATACACACACCACCACAGAAGAGTTCACAGAATTTTTTTTACACATTTGTCACTGTGGATGTTTTTGAAGTTGCAGACATCTATGGAGAAAAGCCCATTGCATGTCCTGGAACCAGCATCCCAACTAAATCATCATCAATATAAAATTGTCTTATTCATCTTACATCCCTCTTTACCCCTCACTCCACACACTCAACTAACTTTATAACATATTCCAAACATCGTATCATTTCATTTACATATAATTTAGCATATGTACAAATTCCTAATGTTCCCAAACTCTTGTGCATTAAAGATACAAATTTTAACTAATCTCATGTAAAAGATCTGTGCTTTAATATCTCCAATGGTTAGGAAATGTTAACTGTTGTACTGTTTGAAAGTGAGGAGGGCATCAAAAAGCTTATCCACCATGATCAAGTGGGCTTCATCCCTGGGATGCAAGACTGGTTCAACATACGCAAATCAATAAACATAATCCAGCATATAAACAGAACTAAAAACAAAAACCACATGGTTATCTCAATAGATGCAGAAAAGGCCTTTGACAAAATTCAACAGCCCTTCATGCTAAAAACTCTCAATAAATTAGGTATTGATGGGATGTATCTCAAAATAATAAGAGCTATTTATGACAAACCCACAGCCAATATCATACTGAATGGGCAAAAACTGGAAGCATTCCCTTTGAAAACTGGCACAAGACAGGGATGCCCTCTCTCACCACTCCTACTCAACAAAGTGTTCGAAGTTCTGGCCAGGGCAATCAGGCAGGAGAAAGAAATAAAGGGTATTCAATTAGGAAAAGAGGAAGTCAAATTGTCCCTCTTTGCAGATGACATGATTGTATATCTAGAAAGCCCCATCATCTTCACTGTAAACTAGTTCAACCATTGTGGAAGTCAGTGTGGTGATTCCTCAGGGATCTAGAACTAGAAATACCATTTGACCCAGCCATCCCATTACTGGGTATATACCCAAAGGACTATAAATCATGCTGCTATAAAGACACATGCACACATATGTTTATTGAGGCACTATTCACAATAGCAAAGACTTGGAACCAACCCAAATGTCCAACAATGATAGACTGGATTAAGAAAATGTGGCACATATACACCATGGAATACTATACAGCCATAAAAAATGATGAGTTCATGTCCTTTGTAGGGACATGGATGAAATTGGAAATCATCATTCTCAGTAAAATATTGCAAGGACAAAAAACCAAACACCGCATGTTCTCACTCATAGGTGGGAATTGAACAATGAGAACACATGGACACAGGAAGGGGAACATCACACTCTGGGGACTGTTGTGGGGTGGGAGGCGGGGGAGGGATAGCATTAGGAGATATACCTAATGCTAAATGACGAGTTAATGGGTGCAGCACACCAGCATGGCACATGTATACATATGTAACTAACTTGCACATTGTGCACATGTACCCTAAAACTTAAAGTATAATAATAATAAAATAAAATAAAAAACCCCATCTTCTCAGCCTAAAATCTCCTTAAGGTGATAAACAACTTCAGCAAAGTCTCAGGATACAAAATCAATGTGCAAAAATCACAAGCATTCTCATACACCAATAACAGACAAACAGAGAGCCAAATCCTGAGTGAACTCCCATTCACAATTGCTTCAAAGAGAATAAAATACCTAGGAATCCAACTTACAAGGGATGTGAAGGACCTCTTCAAGGAGAACTACAAGCCACTGCTCAACAAAATAAAAGAGGACACAAACAAATGGAAGAACATTCCATGCTCATGGATAGGAAGAATCAATATCGTGAAAATGGCCATACTCCCCAAGGTAATTTATAGATTCAATGCCATCCCAATCAAGCTACCAATGGCTTTCTTCACAGAATTGGAAAAAACTACTTTAAAGTTCAGATGGAACCAAAAAAGAGCCCGCATCGCCAAGACAATCCTAAGCCAAAAGAACAAAGCTGGAGGCATCATGCTACCTGACTTCAAACTACACTACAAGGCTACAGTAACCAAAACAGCATAGTACTAGTACCAAAACAGAGATATAGACCAATGGAACAGAACAGAGCCCTCAGAAATACCACCACACATCTACAACCATCTGATCTTTGACAAACCTGACAAAAACAAGAAATGGGGAAAGGATTCCCTATTTAATAAATGGTGCTGGGAAAACTGGCTAGCCATATGTAGAAAGCTGAAACTGGATCCCTTCCTTACACCTTATACAAAAATTAATTCAAATGGATTAAAGACTTAAATGTTAGACCTAAAACCATAAAAACTCTAGAAGAAAACCTAGGCAATACCATTCAGGACATAGGTATGGGCAAGGACTTCATGTCTAAAACACCAAAAGCAATGGCAACAAAAGCTGAAATTGACAAATGGGATCTAATTAAACTAAAGAGCTTCTGCACAGCAAAAGAAACTACGATCAAACTCAGTACAACTAAGTACAACAGTTAACCTACAGAATGGGAGAAAATTTTTGCAATCTACTCATCTGACAAAGGGCTAATATCCAGAAGCTACAAAGAACTCAAACAAATTTACAAGAAAAAAACAAACAACCCCATCAAAAAGTGGGTGAAGGATATGAACAGACACTTCTCAAAAGAAGACATTTATGCAGCCAACATACACATGAAAAAATGCTCATCATCACTGGCTATCAGAGAAATGCAAATCAAAACCACAATGAGATACCATCTCACACCAGTTAGAATGGCAATCATTAAAAAGTCAGGAGACAACAGGTGCTGGAGAGGATGTGGAGAAACAGGAACAGTTTTACACTGTTGGTGGGACGGTAGACTAGTTCAAGCATTGTGGAAGACAGTGTGGCTATTCCTCAGGGATCTAGAACTAGAAATACCATTTGACCCAGCCATCCCATTACTGGGTATATACCCAAAGGATTATAAATCATGCTGCTATAAAGACACATACACCTGTGTTTATTGCAGCACTATTCACAATAGCAAAGACTTGGAACCAACCCAAATGTCCATCAATGATAGACTGGATTAAGAAAATGTGGCACATATATACCACAGAATACTATGCAGCCATAAAAAAGGATGAATTCATGTCCTTTGCAGGGACATGGATGAAGCTGGAAACCATCATTCTGAGCAAACTATCGCAAGGACAAAAAACCAAACACCGCATATTCTCACTCATAGGTGGGAATTGAACAATGAGAACACTTGGAAACAGGAAGGGGAACATCACACACTGGGGCCTGTCATGGGATGGGGGGAAGGGGGAGGGATAGCATTAGGAGATACACCTAATATAAATGATGAGTTAATGGGTGCAGCACACCAACATGGCGCATGTATACATATGTAACAAACCTGCATGTTGTGCATATGTACCCTAGAACTTAAAGTACAATTAAAAAAAAAAAAAGAAAGGAGGGATAAGGCATGCTAGGTTTTACAGCCTTGAGGTGGATGGGATGACACACTTATTTATAAATTATTTATATATTTATTTATTTATTTATTTATTGAGACAGAGACTTTCCCTGTCACCCAGGCTGAAGTGCAGTGGTGCAATCTTGGCTCACTGCAAGCTCCACCTCCCAGTTCAAGTGAATCTCCCACCCCAGCCTCTCCAGTAGCTGGGACTGCAGAGGTGCCCCCACGCCTGGCTACCTTTTGTATTTTTGGTAGAGACAGGGTTTCATCATGTTGGCCAGGCTGGTTTTGAACTCCTGACCTCAAGTGATCTGCCTGCCTTGGCCTCCCAAAGTGCTGGGATTACAGGCGTGAGCCACTGCACCCAGCCCACACATATTTA
The DNA here is from genome assembly GCF_029281585.2 of Gorilla gorilla gorilla. Taxonomy (NCBI): domain Eukaryota; kingdom Metazoa; phylum Chordata; class Mammalia; order Primates; family Hominidae; genus Gorilla; species Gorilla gorilla. The sequence continues at coordinate 19,719,072 of NC_086018.1, read as the reverse complement.
TTTCTAACCGAAGTACTTACTTGGGGATAACTTTGTTACAGGAACTCTGTTTTTGAGGTAAATAGCATAGACTCAGATGTCAGAGCCCAGCTGGGACTGCTGGGAATGGTATCTCACAAGATGCAAGACATCCAGTCAAATTAGAATTAAAGATAAATAACTTTGCATAGGACATAATTATACTAAAAATAAAAATCTATTAAATGGTTGTTTACATGAATTCAAATTTAACTGATAACCAGTATTTATATTTCCTCAACTGGAGCACCCTATCTCCAGCCCACAGGCACCCCCTGTCCATTCAGGGTCTATTTTTGGTAAATGGTAATAGAGCTGTTGTTTCTCATGCCTCAAGCTATACTGAATCTGTTCAATTTGCACCGCAAGCTAATCTCTTCTTTCACTATTTTGTGCATTAAATATTAAGAATAATATACTCGAGGGACAGACATTTAAGTCATCTCATGTCTTACCGCTGTGGCTCAGGAATCTTTGGCTTCCCCTGCAGCATAAGCCCTCTCACTCGGAGCCACCGATGCTGAATGGGACATGGCCTGTGTGTCCTGTGCCAGGGCACTGACCACAGCCTCAGGATCCTCCTGCTGGTGATCTGTGGGTGGTGCATCTGCAAGGAACTTTGTCATCCCTCAGCCTGGACCTGTTGAGAAAAACAGGCAGCTTTTCATTCCCTCCCCATCTTCCACCATTTCAGAAACCCATAGGGTTGATTGGGAGGGTTCCCACTAACTTCCAGGAACAATGAAAGCTCCTTTCTCACCCAGTTTGGGTGGCCATCTGTCCTTGCCTCAGTAACCTTACTTCCATGACCCTGTGGTGTCTCCAGCCCTCTGGGAATGGCAGGGAATAGATGCAGAGCCAGTGAGGAGCCAAGGGGTCAGCACACGAACCTTCCCTGGAGGTGGTGCATCTGGTGAAGTCCCTGTAGGAGCTCAAACAGGATGGCACTGGGGAAGGATGATTGTTAATGAAGCCAAAGAAAAGTTAAAAGAGACACCAGAAGGAAATTTCTTGGTTAGAGATAGTTCACATTCAGATGATCTACTAACAGTATCTGTTAAAATATCAACTGGACCAACTAATCTGCAAGTTGAATATGAAGATGGGCAATTGGCATGGAACTCTATCATGTATCAAGTCCAAGCTTCAACAGTTTGACGGTGTGGCACATCTGATGACTTTGTTCAGGTGTGCAAGGATAAGCAGATGGCCCCAAAGCCTTTAGCTCAACACTGCTCACTTTTATCTGCTCACTGTTCTACTCATCAGCAACACCCCTGCAACATTGTCTAGACTCACCATTGACAAAATGCACTGGTGCCATCTGGGGACTGCCTTTACCAACAGTACTAACAGGTTACGTGGAAGAACAATAACTCCCAAGTATAAGGGTCCTTCTTTTTCTAAACATGCCTCATGTGGAGTACCTCTGAATGCAGCCATGTAAGGAGAACCAGAACTTCAGTGGCTGCTCTGGATAACTATGCAGAATGCTTTCTAAGAACAGCTAAAGTCAATCTAATTTAAATAAATCAAGAGGTAGTCAGGTATTTAAAGTTTCCCCAAATACTTTTATCTGAGTGATGCTTTCTTTCCTAAGGCTGAACAAGACCAGTTGATCCCTTTAAATTAAAAAACAAAAGGTCTCAAGTAAGGGCTGAAGGGGCATTTTATCAGAATGCCTTGCCTTCCTGAGGTTCTTCTCCATTAGGTCAAAAGTCCAGGCTCTTGCAGTAGAGAAAGAGCTCCTCATAGAAGCACCAAAGAAGTGGGAGGAACCAAGCTGACATGGGTTTCACTTCAATTTTATATGCCTGCTCATCAGAGTCTCCTTAGGACATTTTATATTTTGCATCCTGATTCACCAAGGAGTTTTGTTAAACAGATTATGCATGTGAGAATTTCTCTCTCATTTTATGCAATCAAATCAACTTTAAAAAGTTGACGTTAAAATCCTGGGTTTGCCTTTTCACTATATGTGAGACTCTCTTATGTGTATAAGTAATGTAATAATTCATTTGAAGTAATCCTTATTTCAGAAATATTTCAAACTGGTGCAAATGGAAAATACTTTCACTTTTCCTTTAAGGCTAAAGATAAGAATGCCATGCTGTTTAGGTGCAACTCAATCTTTGTTAATAAAAAACAATGTAGATATAGATATTTTACCCCTTGAAGTAGTTGTGTCCCTGTTGCTGTTGATTTTTAGAAAAATGGCTTTAGAAATTCCAAGTTGTCCTTGACTTGTCTAACCATGCATATCAGCAGTTGTCTTTTTTTTTTTTTTTTTTTACCATGGAGACTAGTTTGATGTAATTTTATTCCAGATATAGGCAGGCACCTGTCTGTTTTTCAGTGCATTTAGTTACTGCTGTTACTATTTAATTAGACTGTATTAAATTTTTAAAACCTAGAAAAAATAATAATGTATTTGAAGCTTTCATTGAACATGGTAGCCATCTCATCCTGACACCACAAGATCACAGAAATGGCCAGAAGTGTTTCAGTAACTCAAGAGACCCTTCTAATTTACATGAGAAAAATATTTACAAAAATTTCTTACAAAACAATTGGAATTAGTTTTGCATTTGTACCTATGAACGAAATAAAATTAAGCCTTATTTACACGTTTATATAATTTTTGTGACAGCGAGAATAACTTACATCAACCTTCAATGCCAGTTACACAAGGAAGAAATATGAAGACAGATATGGTCATATTTGTTGAAAAAACTGAGAAACAAGATGAGAGAATGCATGCAAACTCAGAAATAGTTACAATGACTGCTTGGTGTAATAATTTCCTTGAGCTGCCATAAAAATAACCCTACACATGTGGTTTAAAATGAAAGGCATTTATTGTTTCACAGTTCTGGAAGCTAGAAATCCAAATCCATAGGGTGGGGCCATGTTCCCTCTGACACCTGTAGAGAAAACCTTCCTGGATTCTTCCTGGCAGCTCTTCCTCTTTGCTGGTAATCTTTGGTGTTCCTTGTATTGTAGCTGAGTAACTTCACTCCATGCCTCCATATTAACAGAACGTTCTCCCTGTGCCTCTCTGTCTTCTCATGGCTGACTTCCTACAAGGACCCAGGGACACTGGATAAAGAGACCTCCCTACTCCAGAATGACCTCATCTTAACTATTATATCTTCAATGATCCGATTTTCAAATGATTTTATGTGCTTGAATACTGGGGTGTAGGGCTTTAACATATATTCTTTAGAGTCCAATATAACACATAACATATAGAAAAAAGAATTTCTTACAAAAAATCATTTTAATATGTTTTAAATTGTGCAATACACCTTAATTACAACCTAATAAAAAACGTTATTAATATACCAAAGGACGTTTCTTCCTTTTGTTCTTAGCTGGCAAAGTACATCGTTGAAGATTATTCCTCCTCGAAAAAAATATATTTAAATTTATTCCTTGGATCTGATGTAGGCAATACTATTCCTTTTGGATTACAAAATATTAGGAATCTGCTTTTCTGAAACGGTTCCTCCTCATTGATGGATTTCCTCAACTTTTGGACACAAACAGGAATAAATATTGATGTAGACCCTTCTGCTTACCTTTGTCTTTAAGGATAGGCAACATTTAGACTGCCTTGAGAGCTCAGGTTTCTGGCCATGTGATCCTGATATCACGTGATCATTTTCTACCCAGGCTGTCAGAGGCAGGGTTACGTGTTGGCTCCCCATCTGGATCTTTCACTGCAGTAACCCCCACTGTAGTGTAGCTTGAGTAGTACTCAGTCTAGCCTATGGGTTGGGTCCCCCCAGAGGCTCAGGGCAGCTTTGTTCCCAGGAAGGTCTGAGAATCAGGTGGTCATTCAGAAATGTTTGTTGCTTGAGTCATAAATCAATGTCTTAAAAAGTTGGCCAGACTTTTGTTGCATCCAGTATGGATAGAAATTGTTGGTGACCACTCTGGTGCTGGAGCCACAGGTGAGAGTGACTGTCCCTCCTCAGGAAAGAGTCAGTGAGGGCTCCTGAGTCACCACACCCTAAGAACTGGATACTGAAACCGAAACAGACACATGACAGGAATGGGGAAGAACAGAGGGCTCTCTCCAGGGGCCGGTCTTTGAAATCTCCATGAACCTGGGCAAAGACTGAACAGGATGGGGAAGTGGAGGAGAAGCATCCAGGGCATGATGTAAACTTTCCAAAAATCTGCACAGCTCTAAGATGCTGCTGGACCCTGAGATGGTTCTTTTATCTCCTCTGCAGCTCCCTAGATGAAGGGCATATATTTGGTTCACACATTAATAAGCCCTTTACCAAAACAATCACCAACACCATCTGCTTCTGTTGTTTTCAGCTGAGAGAGCAGCTCTACTGTCAGGGGGGCTGGGCTGCTGTGAGGTCTAATTTCACCACTTGAGAGGAAGCACCTGCTATCACCCCTAACTCAGACCAGTGAGCATGGGCCCCAGGACCCATTAAATGAGATTCGTGGGAGTTTATTTCAGGCTTTTCTCACCTCTGAGAAGACTCACAGTGTCCCCTGGGAACATCTTCAAGAGAGTATTAATGGGGAAACGATAAAAAGCTAAAGGTAGTTCTTTCTTTCAATAAATAAATGCTATTTTATTCTTTATATTTTCCACTTTAATGTTTCCCGAGTCAAACCAGAATCATTGATTTTCATGTGTTTACCTACTTACTTTTACTGTATTTTTATGTCGTGTGGAACACCTCACCCAGTGACTGAATCTCAAATGTAACCAGTTCTTGAGTCCTGCCTTAACTTTCTTTTTAAATGTGCTCTAGTTTATGAGGTTCTTTAATTTCCAGTTGGTTTGATTTTATAACTTATTTCTCTTTTCTGAGATTTTCTTCTTTTCCATTTGTTTCAAGAGTGTTTTTAATTATTCATCGAAGGGATTTTATGGTTGTTGCTTTAAAAATCTGTCATATGATTTTAGCATCTGAGTTTGCTTCAGTGTCCATGCATGTCACTGTCTTCTTTCATTTGGGTTCTGAATGTCCTAATTCTTGATGTGACAATGATTTCATGAACTGAATGCCAGACACCTTAAATACTGTATTTTGAGCCTCTAGGCACCACTAATCTCCCTTTTATCAGGTGATCTTCTTGTCGAGTTGTTGAAGGACACAGGTTTGTAGGTTCAGCTTCCCACTGCCAAAGCAAAGGCAGAATCCTGGCTCTCAGTACTCCAGTGCTGTTGACACTTTCATGGGAAAAAGAGGACTCACTGACACCAGGGAAGGGAGGGGGGCCGCAGGTATGCCAATGACACTGACTCCCATCCCCAACCAGTATTCTCATTGCCAGGTGGGAGACAAAGCTCTGGTCCTCCCTGGCCCCCATAACCACCAGAGTCTGGGTTCAGGGAGGGAATACTGAGGGCTGGTGTGCTCTGCCTTGTACCATTTCATTCAACTCATTGCTGGGAATGGGGGCTGAAATTCAGTTCCTGACTGGGCCCTGCCAAAATCAGGCATAGGTGGATGGGAGGATAAACCAGCTCAAACTAGCCCTGCCATGCTCGCCTGGTTGAGGATATTGGGGTGAAAGCTCAGCTGCTCACTGAGCCCCACTGACACTACCCCAGATGGGCAATCAGAGCATGGCCCGCTCCTGCTGGGCAGGGTGTTGTTGACTAGGAGGGTTTCTGAGGCATCACAGCCCGGGGACTGCTGGTACCAAAACACATGCATACTCCTATCATTGGTGCTGCTCCCAGTGCAGGTGCTGGGGTCATCTGTCCCACAGACCTGGACACTGCAGTTGGCTGAGTCAGCACAGAACAGGCCCAGGACCCTGAATATCATGACAGACAAAGAGTAAGAGACACAGGTTAGTGGACAGGGACACACACAGCAACCCTGGTCCCTTCATCCTCAGCCCTTACGCCTGGTCCCAGCCAGCTGAGCAGTGAAGGAGAAAAGGAAAGAGGCCACGAGCCCAGGCCATGGTGGGGACCCGCCACACAGCTGTGTCCTGAGGACCCTCAGGTGGGCCTGGATTCTTCAAGTCCCTCCTACCCTTCCAGCAGTTCAGGGTGAAGGGGGTTAGGAGGTACTTGCAAACCAGCCTCCTCTCCTGGGCTGTCTAAACCCCACCTTGGGTTCTGACTCTTGACCTCTGCCTGGAAAGCTAACCCCGGGAGAGTGTGGACCTGGGTGTGGCTATTCTGTGGCTACTCAGGGACCTGTGAGGACACAGCTGCTAGTCCCAGTGAGCAGGGGACAGAGGGCTCCAGGCCAGGACCAGGGGGTGGCTCCCAGCTGGGATCCACAGCACAGCCCTCAGGGCTAGGCCACAGCATCCCCTGCTGCCCAAAGCTCAGACACACCCATGTCTCCTGTCTCTTCCTCTGTCCACTTTGTCCTCCCTAAAAGAATGTAGCTGGGCAGTGTCCATGCCATGCCACACCTGGTCTCAGGTCTCCACACAGCCGCTACCCCTGGACTCACCTGCCCAACTCACTGTATGGTTTACGGGACTCTGCTAAGAGCTCTGCCTCTCTGAAAAGCATTCCCTGGGTATAACGAAGCGGGAGGCCCAGCAGGGACAGGGCATCCCCTCCCTCCAGGGCACCAGGAGCTGCTCCCTCTTCCTTCCCCCTGGCTGATCAGAGCCTGTGCCCAGACTGCCAGGACCTGCCCTTGGGTTCAACCTCTCCCTCTGCGCCCCCCTCTTCCTTTCTGCCCCTCACTTACATAGATTGCAGAAAGTGAGATTAATGAATGAATACATTAATAAGTAAATAAATATTTCCCAACCCAGGCATAAATTCTATGTCTAGACACACTGCAATTTTGAAAGTGAGGAAAGAGGGAAGCTCTGGGTAGGCTCCTGATTCCTAATTCTCCCTCCTGTCTTGAGCATTGAGAAGCTATTAGCACTTTTAAGGGGTGGGGTCAGCACCCTGTAAGCCTGCCTTGGGCATATGGAAAAAAAAATGCTCCTACAGTTTCAGAGAAAGCCCTTACAGAGTTTGGAGACAATGACTTGGATGAAGACCATGGTTGCAGAGCAGGGCCCTTGAAGCAGCCCTGGGTTCTCCCCTGGCCCGAACCCCAGTGAGGAAAGCAATGGGAGGAGGGTGAAGGGAGGAGCCTGAGTTGTGGGGAGCCCCTGTGAGCTCTGTTCCCTGTGGTCTCTAGTGGAGCCCAAATGCCTGCATCTCCTCAGTTACCACCCACACCCAGGACACAGAGCCAGACTGCAAGGTGGGATCTTCTTGCAAATCTGTTCTCCACTCAGCCATGCAAGCCCTACTCTGGGCACAGAGTATGAACGTGCTCCTGGAGCTGAAAACAGATCACAGGGAAGAGTGGGACGAGGACACCCAGAGGCTCTGGGAGGGACAGCATCTGGGATACCGAGCACTGGACATATAACATGGGACTTGGTTGTCATGTGATCTTCCCTAGGGATCCTCAGAAAAAGACCCAAGACCTGGTTCCCCTGTGGCTTCAGGACCCAGCTCCCGCGCCTCATTATCACTGCTCTAGCACTGAGCCCTTCTCCTCAGAACAATCACAAAAGACTCTTTTCTTCATGTTGCACCATCTGTATCACATCTGGCCCCCCGTCATCTGATTCCCCCACAGACCATCCCCTGCTCACTTCAATTTGCTTTTCTGCATCATCGTCAGGTCTCAGTCTCCCTAGGGATGTCTCTGCAGGAGGCCCACATTGCAGAGAGCTCAGCCCCTTGACAGCTGTGCCTTGGGTGCCCAAAGCTCAGCACCTCTTTCTTCCAGCCCTAGGCCAAGCCAGGGCCAGGCCTTTCAGAAGGGTAAACCTACATTTCTTCAAGTGTCAGACTTCCACTCTCACAATCAGATCCTGGGCAGCAAACATCAAGATGAAGATGTTATCAACAAAGACTATGGGGAGTAGTTTCTGTAATCCCCCCTAAAACTATCTCCCTATTGGACAATTACTATCCTTCCCTCTAGCCAGCCCTAGCAATGAGTGGAGTGTGGAGGGATTGGTAAACTCAATGAGCCAGGAGAGCCCAGGGTCCAGGAACCCATTATGATGCAGGGATGAGCAGGGAGCAGTGAGCAGATGCCCTCATGGCTCTTAGGAAATGCTACTTAACCAGGTGAAAGCTTTCTATGGTCTGTGCTTTTTATCCCTCTAGTTCCCAAAGAACTGAGATGCATTCCAGCAACGTTCCAGCCAAATAAGCAGAAAGGGGAAATAATGAAGGCTCAAGGTTCGTAGGATTAAAGTAGAACAGATGAACAGTGATGGGGCCCAGAGAGCCTTCCTTACTGGGAGGTTGATCCTGCACCTTGGGATCCAGGAACTCCTTGGGGGCATCTTCTGAGGATTTAGAGGGAGTGGCTTCCCTAATAATGATGCACCAAGTTAAAAGCATCAGACTTGCTGGAATCACAAGTGACAGCAGAATCCACAACCTGAGCAGGTGTCGGTCACAGGCAGGGACAGGGCAGTGACGGATTTGATGGGGGAAATGGAGGACAGATGTTTATGTCACTTCCCCGTGGAATGGGAGCTCATGGCAGCATCGGGTTGTATTCAGCTCTGACAGTGATAGTCATCCTGACCCTCGGGCTGCACAGTCAAGGAAAGTCAAGTTGAAAAAGGAGAATCAGGCTGAGATCCCTGAAGGTTGATTACTGCAGTCCTTGGTCACAAATTCAGGATTTCTCTGGAGCCATTGGGCCAGTTTCCATGGTAACATTCAATGTTTCTGCTGACCCCTGTGCAGAAGGTGACCTTGGAATCTGGACACATCAAGAGCTTCACACAAGGAAGTTTCACTTGCACAGGTTGAAGAGTTTCTTCCCCCGATCTCCTGTAGACCCCACCTCACAGGTAGATTATTGAATATCTCCAATGGGATAAGAAAAAAGAGGACACAAGTCAGTGTTTGTGAGTTCAGAAAAATCCACCCATGGGTGTCCTCATGTTTCTGAGTGGGATGAGCTGAAGGGAAGCCACACTCACAAGACCGATTTCCCCAAACTTCTTAGGAGCTCACTCAACATTCCCCTAGCAATGGTGGAGCCACCATGTCACCCTCTCACAGCCCACAAAGACATTTTCTGGCCTCAGTTTCATGAATAACCCCATACCCAACTTCTTTCTATCCTGACATTTTAACTTAAAATAAAGAAACCTGCAAGTGAATCAGGCCAGCTCTGTGTTTGGAATTTTACTCCCGGGCCTGTCCTCTGGGGTATTACACACCTGAGTGCCTAGTCCCAGGATGCAGGGAACATCAGGCAGCCCTGACTACAGACACCTGGGGTGGGAAAGGGAGGTCTCCTCATTGACCCCTTGAAGAACAAGAGCCCATGCTGCAGGGGACTGTCCATTTGTGGGCTTGAAGTTTGGGCTCTGAGCAAGATTTGCTCAAGGGAAGGCTCATTCTTTTTTTCTTTCAAGAGAAAAGGTGAGCTTCACAGACTTTGGTATCAGCCCATAAGGATAAGCAGACAACATCTCAGAGTCATCAGGAGGCTTATGTTCTTGTTTATGTTTTAATTTCTTCTGAGACTTCTGAAACATTAAATGGGAAATTGTGAGTAAAATTGTTCTAAATCAGAGGATGCATCCAGATAGATTTTTTACATACAGAAAATGTTTTAAAATTAAAAACTGTCACTAAACAATAGCCTGAGCAGGTTGAGGATTTTGTCCCACTTCCTCATCTGCCTGTATCACTGTGTGAGTGTTACTGTCCCAGGTCTGACAGTAATAATCAGCCTCATCCTCAGACTGGAGGTTGGAGATGGTGAGGTAGCGGTCAGCCCCAGAGCTGGAGCCTGAGAAGCGATCAGGAATTCCGTTCCCCTTGTTGTAGCTTCCACTACCTTCAAGCCTCATCAAGTACCGAGGGGCCTTCCCTGGCTGCTGCTGCTGCCATGCGATGATGTAGCTACTGTGCCCACTGCTCAGAGTGCAGGTGAGCTTGACCGAGGATCCCAGGGAAGCAGAGGCAGAGGATGATTGAGTCAGCACAGGCTGGGAGAGAGACCCTGAAAACAGAGACGTTCATTATGGCCTGAAGGAAGGACAAGAGGAAACAACATTTCTGGTATGAGTTTGGGAGGTGGTGTCAGTGAGCTGGGGCATGAGGATGCTGAGGGTCCTCCTGACCTGTGCGGTGGAGGAGGAGAGGGAGGAGGAGGAGGAGGAGTGGGGTCCAGGCCATGGTGCAGACTCCCCAGAGCTCTGATGAGACAGCCACACTGCAGGTCTCTCTTATCCACCCTCTAGCCTCAAAGGAGAGGGAGGGGCCCTTCATGCAAATGTGCTCCTCTTTCCCTGCTTAACCTAACCCTCCCTGGGCCTGTGTACAGCCTCTGTGGCTGGGTGACATTACCAGGAGTCGTCAGCCTGGGCTGAGCTTGGCCTGAAGCTCCCCAAGCACCCAGAGAGGACCCAGCTGCTGGCCCCGGTGAGCCTTGACGCAAAACCAAGTTCATGGATTTTATTTCCCAGCTGAGAGCCCCACAGAGCCCCCACCAGCAGCCTCACTGTGCTCTCTGCAGCCCAGGACCAGGCCCAGGCCCATCGTTGTCTGTGACCAGATGCCAGAGGATGAGACCCTTCCTCAGGACAGCCTCCTACCTCATCTCAGCCTTTTCTTTTTTTTTTTTTAATTATTTTTATACTTTAAGTTTTAGGGTACATGTGCACAATGTGCAAGTTAGTTACATATGTATACATGTGCCATGCTGGTGCACTGCACCCATTAACTCATCATCTAGCATTAGGTATATCTCCCAATGCTATCCCTCCCCCCTCCCCCCACAACAGTCCCCAGAGTGTGATGTTCCCCTTCCTGTGTCCATGTGTTCTCATTGTTCAGTTCCCACCTATGAGTGAGAATATGCGGTGCTTGGTTTTTTGTTCTTGCGATAGTTAACTGAGAATGATGATTTCCAATTTCATCCATGTCCCTACAAAGGACATGAACTCATCATTTTTCATGGCTGCATAGTATTCCATGGTGTATATGTGCCACATTTTCTTAATCCAGTCTATCACTGTCGGACATTTGGGTTGGTTCCAAGTCTTTGCTATTGTGAATAGTGCTACAATAAACATATGTGTGCATGTGTCTTTATAGAAGCATGATTTATAGTCCTTTGGATATATACCCAGTAATGGGATGGCTGGGTCAAATGGTATTTCTAGTTCTAGATCCCTGAGGAATAGCCACACTGTCTTCCACAATGGTTGAACTAGTTCACAGTCCCACCAACAGTGTAAAAGTGTTCCTATTTCTCTACATCCTCTCCAGCACCTGTTGTTTCCTGACTTTTTAATGATTGCCATTCTAACTGGTGTGAGATGGTATCTCATTGTGGTTTTGATTTGCATTTCTCTGATGGCCAGTGATGATGAGCATTTTTTCATGTGTTTTTTGGCTGCATAAATGCCTTCTTCTGAGAAGTGTCTGTTCATCTCCTCCACCCACTTTTTGATGGGGTTGTTTTTTTCTTGTAAATTTGTTTGAGTTCATTGTAGATTCTGGATATTAGCCCCTTTGTCAGATGAGTAGGTTGCAAAAATTTTCTCCCATTTTGTAGGTTGCCTGTTCACTCTGATGGTAGTTTCTTTTGCTGTGCAGAAGCTCTTTAGTTTAATCAGATCCCATTTGTCAATTTTGGCTTTTGTTGGCATTGCTTTTGGTGTTTTAGACATGAAGTCCTTGCCCATGCCTATGTCCTGAATGGTAATGCCTAGGTTTTCTTCTAGGGTTTTTATGGTTTTAGGTCTAACATTTAAGTCTTTAATCCATCTTGAATTGATTTTTGTATAAGGTGTAAGGAAGGGATCCAGTTTCAGCTTTCTACATATGGCTAGCCAGTTTTCCCAGCACCATTTATTAAATAGGGAATCCTTTCCCCATTGCTTGTTTTTCTCAGGTTTTTCAAAGATCAGATAGTTGTAGATATACGGCATTATTTCTGAGGGCTCTGTTCTGATCCATTGATCTATATCTCTGTTTTGGTACCAGTACCATACTGTTTTGGTTACTGTAGCCTTGTAGTATAGTTTGAAGTCAGGTAGTGTGATGCCTCCAGCTTTGTTCTTTTGGCTTAGGATTGACTTGGCGATGCGGGCTCTTTTTTGGTTCCATCTGAACTTTAAAATAGTTTTTTCCAATTCTGTGAAGAAAGTCATTGGTAGCTTGATGGGGATGGCATTGAATCTATAAATTACCTTGGGCGGTATGGCCATTTTCATGATATTGATTCCTCCTACCCATGAGCATGGAATATTTGGGCTTCCTCTGTGAAAACACAACACATAATTCTTCCCATTTTATAAGGAGTCCGCAGGAGAAGGTTGTCTCATATACAAACTGTGCATGAAATAAAGTACATTTGCTGAGAACAAGGACAGTTCAGCCATGCACCCACTTCCCCACGAACTCATGAAGCCATGTTTATCTCCCTACCTGATTCTTCAGATCACACATCGGGAGCAGGGTGAGCATTTGGGAGGATCCTTTAACCTGACTGAGTGCTTCACTGATGCTCTAGTAACTGAGGAGAGAAATGGGTTGGAAGGAGAAGCTATTTGAGGGGATGGAAAAGAGAAGCAGTGGCCTCGGGCATCTTTTGTAGTAAGGGGTAAGAGAGGCTCAAGAACGAAGAGGGAATGTGAGTGACAACTTTCAAGAAAAGATGAAAAATACCCATGGCTTTTCTTATAGAAATATTTTGGTGATTGTCTAAGGAGATCACAGAGAAGAAGGAAATGGAATGAAAGGGAGAGAAACAGGAGAACTGAGAAGGGAAGTTGTGAGTTTGAGATGGGGAAGTGGAGAGGGTGAGGAGGGTCCACGCTTGGGAAAAGACTGGAGAAGAAGCCAGTGCAGAGATTGGGCAGGAGCCAGCAGGGATGTTGGATCAAGAGGAGGTTTGAGTTGTGTTTGCATTCATTTCTATTTCTTAAAAAAAAAAAAAAAAAAAAAAAAAAAGAACCTCTCCCAACTTCCCATCTGCCCTCTGTGATCAGCTCCCTGCCTGGAATTGGGGATTTCTCTTTGATCATAATCCTTTAGCTCCCTCTCAGATAAATTTCTATTTGGTTTCTGTCTGAAACCAAATTCCCTTATTTCCCACCATTCTTATGAATATGGTAATATTAAAACATGTATGTGGATTTTTGGAAGAAGGGGCCTTCTAGAAACGCAGAATTTCAGTCCACAGTCCAGACCCACTGATCAGAATCCACATTATCCAGGATCCCACATGATCCATGTGCACATTCAAGTCAGAGCAGCTCTGGGCTGACCCAGGGAGAAAGGCGCTGGTGGGTTTGGTGATAGGTGGCTCCTCATGCCCCAGCCTGTTCTGCTTCCTGCCCACACGTCCAGCAAACTCACATTGTTGTACATGATGCTCTGGGCATGCTTCATTTGTGACTTCCCAAAGAATACGTAGGTGTCTCCCCCTGCTCTCTCACATCCACAGAGATGACCAGGAGTGTTTTGTTAATAACAAGGTGATCTTCCCACCTTCACATCTTGATACTAGTGAACAAGTGGAATTATGTAAAAGCTACAATTTTCCATTAGATCTCATAATGTTAATATTATTATTCAGTTCTCATATATTTAGGGATTTTTAAGACACAAGGATTTCTTATATTAACCTTAAATTACAAGCACATTTATAAAGTTAGAAATATGAGCACAGATATAATCATATTCATGGAAAAACTGGTTGCCAAGATGAAAGAAGTACAATCAATTTCAGAAGTATTGTGTAATTTATTGTCTGGTGTATTGGTTTCCTAGAACTGCTGTCAGAATGTATTAAACACAAGTTTGGTTAAGATAACACAAATGTATTGTCTCACAGTTCTGGAGGCTAGCCTCCCAAAATTCATAGAAAGGGCAATGTTTCCATATATACCTGAGGGGAGATCCTTCCTTCCCTCTTTCTGGCTGCTGGTGGTTTGTCAGCAATCTTTAGTGCTCCTTGTCTTGCAGCTGTGTAAATTCAATCTCTGCCTTCGTCTTCACATGGCATTCTCTCCGTGTCTTCCAATCTCCTTACTACCATCATCTTATAAGGACACCAGGCACATTGGATCAAGAGGCCACCTCGCTCTAGGATGGCTTCATCCTAAGAATTACATAAGCAATAACACTATTTTAAAAATAAGGTCACATTTAGAAGTACTGGGGGTTAGACCTTCAACATATTTTCCTAGGTGGATACTTTCTTATATAACATTAGAGAAGAGAATCCCTCTTAACACTTTTATAATTTTTAATGCTTAAAAAGCTATGAAATACACACTATTAACATAGAACATGAAATAAACTTTATTAATATAATTTCCTCTCTTAGCTTTTAATAGGCAAAACAACAACAAAATCTTTTGAGATCCATCTTTCTGGATGAAGTGTGTTTGACCTTAGTCTTTACAGTTGATCCCACTAGTACTGTTCTTTTTGGAATATAAACATAAATTCTTCTTTTTGGGAATCTGCATCTCCCAAATAATTCACAAATATTTTCCACATTAAAATTCAAACAGATACAGGAATCAATTTACACCCCTCCACCCACCTTTCTCTCTATGGATAGTTAAAACTTAGGTGTCCTTGAGAGCTCAGGTGTCTGGCCATGTGATCCTGATATCCTACGTTCATGTTTGTACCCAGGATCAGCCAAAAGCTCGTTCATGTCCTGTATCCCCATCTGGGTCTCTCACTGTGCTAAGGACTGCTGTGGTGTAGCCCGCAGTATACTCAGCCTTATTCTCAGGCTGGGCCCCTGAGGGGTCAGGGCAGCTTCCCCCCCCCCCCCCCCAGGAGGGAGCCAGAGAATCAAGTGGGCATCCAGGGGTGTTTGTTATCTGTGTTACACATCAATGTCCTGAAGACTTGACCAGGCTTCTGCTGAATTCAGTGCTGTGGTGCTGAAGCCACACATGAGAATAAGTCTCTCTCTTTGGGACACAGTCAGTGAGGGCTCCTGAGTCACCACAGCCTGAGAACTGAACCAAGAAACAAAAACAGATACATGTTATGTGTGAGGAATCACAGCAGACAGATCCCTCCAAAGTCCTGTCTTTGAAATCTACATGAACCTGGGCAGTGAGGAGGGAGAGAGGGGAGGATAGACATCCAAGCTATGGTGTGGACTTTCCAAGGATCCCCAGAACCCCCGGCTACTTCTGGACCCTGGGACAGTTCCTCTAACTCCTCATCAGCTCCTTGGGTAGATGTGTGTTTGGTTGGGACATTATGCAAACATGGGTCCTCTACCAAAACCAGAAGCTCCGTAAGTTCTGAGTGCTCAGCCAGGGAGCAGCCGCTCTGTCAGGGAGGATGGGCTACTGGGAACTCTGAGTTTGCCCTTTGGGAGAAAGCACCTGCTCTAAGCCCCAGGTCGGGCCAGTGAGTATGGGCCCAGGAGCCAAAATTGAGAGCCCCGCGAGTTCATTTCCGGCCTTGCTCACCTCTGAGAAGATCCACAGCTCCCCCTGCTGGGCTTAGATGGCTATTGTTTGTACTTTCTTCCCTACTTAACGGTAAATAATTCCTCTAATGCCTGAACTTTAATTTCACTGTTACCTGTTCCAGAGTCCCTCCAGACTGTTGTTTTTAATTTATTGCGTTTTTCTGTTTCCTAATTTTAATTTGGTCTGTTTTTATGACTTATTTTTCTTTTCGGGATTTGCTTCTTTTCCACTTGTTTCAAGAATGTCCCCTGTGACACAAGTTTACCTATGTAACATACCTGCACATGAACCCTTGAACCTAAAACTTCAAAAAATAATGTCTAAAATTGCTCACTGAAGGAACTGTATAATTACTCCTTAAGTAATCTCAGTTACATGACATCAGCACCTAAATTATTTCAGTATTGGTGTCTATCAATTGTCTTTTCTCATTTAAGCTGTGTTCTTCTGGTTCTTCATATGGAAAGTTATTTTACTGTATCCTAGATATTGTGGATATTATAAGACTCTCTACAAGTTTATCAAGACATATGAAATAGTGCTTGTTTTTGTTTTATTGCTTTTTTTTACTTTGTCATTAAGAGGAAAAATGACACACATTCCCCTTTGTATGCATTTAATTTCACATTTTGCAATCAATCAAATCATACAGGAAATGAGTTACCCTGTAGTCTGCTTTGCATCTGCTGAAATATTCCTGAGGCCTTTTATGTCTCTCATCCTCTATCTTAGCCATTTTCTTTGAAGTTCACCAAATATGCCAAAGTGTTGCTTATAACTTGAGGAAGAAGAAATTCACCTTTGATCTCAAGTGACTGCCATGATTGACAGAAAAAGTGCTTGTGATGATCCCATTGGGGGCCTGAAGAATAAATGATCTGAGTCTACAGTGGTTGAAAACCAGACTCCAAAAACAAGAAATTTGCTTCAGAAGCATAGGACTGAGGCTTGATCCAAGGGTTTGAGTGTAGTTTCCCACTTGTATTTTTGTATTTGTCCCTGTGGTGACGTTTCAGATCACCACACCGAGCATGTAATACTGGGCCTCATTCTTGGTCTAGTCCTCATTATAACCAGAGTGGCTTTTTCTTCATGAAGAGAACCAGGGGATTGTGCAGGGGTCCCAGGACCTGACTGCTTGTGCCCACCATTGCCCTGGGGACATTGCCAGATGTTCTGTTGGGTCCAGCTGTTGAGATGCTCTCTGATGACAGCCCCAATTTTGGAGCCATAGGTGAAGGTGACTGCCCCTCCAGGAGTTGTGGACAGTGAATGTTCCTATGTCACCACAACCTGGGAAGTAACTCCTGAACCCAGAGAAAGGAAAGAGATGTCATCAGGACAGGAGAAAAAATCCCAGAGCGTACAGACACCCAGTAGTTTCTAAGTAAATATGTTTATTACTAAAAAAAATCATTGAGCCAATAAAACACATATAAATATCTACCTGCCTCCATTTTGTGAGTTAAAAAAAATAAGATATGATTTCAGTGTTCTTTGTTTCTTTGGACTATAGTTACCATCCAAATTCTCAGCCAGGAACAGCCTAGAAACATCCTAGTTTCTGGGAGTCAGCCTAGAAACATTTGGGAGTCAGCCTAGAAACATCCATATCCTTCATGCACAAAGTCCAAGTCCTCTCCATGCCGAATGTATTTTGTGACATAAAGGTATCACGAAGCTGCTTTCTGCTCTTCATTCCAACTCTAACTAACCTAGACCCACCCACCATCATCTCCCCATGATGGTACCAGCGCCCCCAGCTTGTCTTCCTGTCCCAGATCTTCCCCATTTCATTCTCATTACAGCTGGAGACTCACTGACCAAAGGCCATGTGAGCTTGTCCCTGCCACCTCACAGTCCTTCAGTGACTCTGTGAGCCCTTCTCGGGGGCTCATTCTACTGATCTGCCTCAGCCTGCCTCTCAAGCTCACAGCTTCCCTTCAAGGAGCTCCTCCTGGCCCCTTCCTTGATCTAATGACCTTAGGCTCAAGTCACTTTTCTCATTGACTGTAATGACCAGTGTCTCCTTCTATGGATTCTCACCTCTGATGAGATGTTCCAACACTCCCCCTCCACCTATCTCACTCCTGCTCATTCTGAAAGTCACACATGAGACTCCACTCCTGTGGATTAGGCCTCTTTGGCCAAATCCCCACTCACCCTCACTTCCACACCCACATGGACCATCCCCCTCATGGGTTTTCTGTTCTTTATCTCTTCCCTCTCAGCTCCTGTTCAGTGGCTGATGACAGCATGCAAAGACAGAGCCAAAGAGACACAGTTGTTACATCTTTGTTTCATGTTTTCAGTTAGGAAAATATAATTCTGTCAGATGAAAATTTACTCATACAACATCTGGGGCCTCTAAGACTGTTCTCAGCTTGGACACTCCAAAACCCTCCTTCTCAGAACAGCCCACAGCACCCCCTGCTTGGTCCACAGCCACAATCCCTCCAGGGCCTATGACCCACCTGAGGAACATGGGTACCAGATTCATGGTTATGCTGAGCACCTTGGACTAACCTGGTTAGGGGCCCTGAAATATCGGGCCACACAGAAATAGAAGACACCCTTTTGTCTTCTCCAGGAGGGACTTTATAGGTGCCTTGGGATTACTTGGGTCTGAAGAAGAAGGTTCTTAAAGTGATAGGAAAGATTTCACAATAAAGAGAAGTTACTTATACACAACAGCTCACTTGACTCATTGGAAAGATAGTTAAGGCTTGAGGCAAGAGGTACTTACACCTAAATGTGCACCCAAACCACTGGCTCTTTAGAAGTTGATAACAGCCCATGAAATAGACAGAGGAGTCCAAGTGGCAAGAGGACATTCACCACTAGAGTCCACCTCACCCTTCATCCGTAACTTTCTCAAACACCTCAGAATTCCCAATGTGGTGCACTTTTGCGGTCACTTTTCCTGAAGGCTACCCACCTTACACATGTATCTAGGCCTGAGTGGTGGCCAGTGAGAGGCTATTTTTGAGGGTGAAGCATCGATTTGTGGTCTAGACTTCATGTACTTGCTGCTCTCACCCCTCACAGCCTGCTCCAACCTCCAGACCTTTGCATCTGCTGTTCCCTCTGCCTGGGATGCCCCCACCCCTCCCACCCCAGCTCGGCTCACTCCACCACTTCTTTACATAGGTTTTATTTCCATTTCTTTGTTTTCAAGTGGAAAGTCACAAAATTTATTACACTTATTATCTATTTATATTTTCCCTGTATGAATGTCTATTTCTTTCATTTGGTTTAGTTTGTTGTGGTGGTGGTTGTTGCCAATTTGCAAATGTTTTCTATGAATCCTAGATGATGCCTTTTCACAGGGTAACTATAACTTCCCGGTCTGTTGCCTCTGACAAACGTTCCACTAAATTTCTTCCTTTAGTGTTTATTAATATTTATTAGTCTAACATTTTTGTGTAATTTCTTTTTTGAGACGGAGTCTCACTCTGTCACCCAGGCTGGAGTTCAGCGGTGTGATCTCGACTCACTGCAAGCTCCGCCTCCCAGGTTCACGCCATTCTCCTGCCTCGGCCTCCCGAGTAGCTGGGACTACAGGCACCCACCACCACGCCCGGCTGATTTTTGTATTTTTAGTAGAGACTGGGTTTCTCCAAGTTGGCCAGACTGGTCTCGATCTCCTGACCTCATTATCCGCCCTCCTCAGCATCCCAAAGTGCTGGGATTACAGGCGTGAGCCACCGCACCTGGCCTCCCCTTCCACTTAAATGTAAGCGGCCTACCCATCAAATCAGCATTGCTCAATAGTTTATAATGGGCTCTCTCTGTCCTTTGATGAAAAACGGAATTCAGCTCTGGACAAAAACCCAAGATAATGAGCTGGACAAAAACCCAAGATAATGAGCTTGGCAACATAAAGCAACTTCCTTTTATGAAATCCACTCACAAAATAAATGTGGTATAAAAATTAAAGACAAAACATTAAGACAGCATTGATTCATTGATCTCAGAACTAATTCCAACTATATAATATTAACAACACTCATGATCTGAAATTTAAGCTGCAGCTAGCATCATGTAACAACAAAAGTTATTTAATATTGTCAACAATTACAGTAATATTGAATTTTAACAATTGAAATTATATCTTCTAGAGCACGACAATGGGAACGTTTTTCAAAGTGTAATATTGGAAATTATCAGAAGGTGAAAATTTGTTCACATGAAGCAGTGTTCATTAGTCATTCAAGAATATATGTTTACAATAAATCAAAACAAGTCTCATGTTAGTTGCACTCAACTTAGAGTTCCAACCAATATGAAGTAAAATCTGGGTGAAATTAGGTTACTATTATCCAAAACTCTCAACTGTGTTTTTTTCCTGTGCCCTTTATTCACATATCTCAAGAAAATAAAAATAATCTAGGGCTAAAAGAATGAGACTGACTCTCAAAATGATGGCTCTCAATGACTAAAGATACAATAATTCAAAAAATATTAAGCATCTACTATGAACATTGCACTGCACTGGAACAGGAATTAAAAGAAATTAAAGAATGTGTAAGCAGAAACTCAGTTGTATGTAAGAAAACCCAATTCCCCCTGAGAAAGAGAAAGAGCTGGAGTCCTTTGAAAAACTAACGGCCTACTTTTCTGTGGCTAATGAGCTTTCTCTCCCCTCCATTCCCAGGCATTGTGAAGACCCTGATTCCCTAGCTGGGCAGCTGCAAAGTCACTAGACACATAAACAAAAGTCGCAAAACATGCTTTTCCTTGAAAAGTAAGAAATGATGTAATGCATTTCTCAATTAATTGAATAACTGTCTTTGTTTCTCACTTCTCTAACATGCTTCCCCCTGCACAGATCTCCTCCCACCCTACAAAATGCTTAAAAGGTAACTTAACTCTTTGTTCAGGGCTCAGTCCTTTGGATGTTAATCCGACTGGGCTGGTGCACCTAAATAATAAATATCCTCCTGAACCCCATCAGTCTCTCTGATTCCTTAAAAAAAAAATCCTGCAACAGCACTAGACCTGTGAGAAATACAGATATGAATAACATATTTCTGTCTTTAAGTCATCTATCATCCACTGTAGCAGATACTTGATAGATATAGATACTACTAAATAGTATGATGTTGTTATGCACACACACACACATTAAATAACTATAGTATTATTTTCAGTTGCTAAAGGAAAAGGAGGCATCGGCATCAACTGTTTTCTAGAAGACAGACTACTGGCTTGGGTTAAAGCAACTGAGAAGGCTTTTTGAAGGGAGTTGAATTTGATATAAATTTAAGAGGGCAGATATGTGAGCTGGGAATGGCACTGCAGATGTAGGGAATAGTATGTATACAAATAATAAGTTTTAATGTAGAGGACATATAGAAAAGGATAGATAGCAATTTTTTTTGTAACAAAGAATAGTAATGAAAGATAATGCTGAAAACAAAGATTTGATTTAGGTGAGTCTTAAGTTTTTGCCCCATGAGTTCTTTATTTTATGCTTCTCCCCCAGCAATGTGCGTACTTTATATTGTGTTGCACCCCCAATGACATCACAAGTAGAAGTGCTTTTAAATATTTCTTCTACCTTAATATGGAAATACTCCATAGTTTGTACTCATTAAGTATATAGTGGCTATTGCCAAATCTGTGAAGTTTACAGCAGTGCTTAAATATCACAGAATTAATAAGCAAAATTAATCTGTTAAGGCACATAAAATGGAAACTTCAATGAACAACTTTTCCTAAAACACCAATTATATTTAATTTTCCACAACACTATAATAGTCTTAAGATTACAAATCAATGGTCCTTGAAACTATTAAAACTAATCTTGATATATTACAGGAAACCTTTTCCCATTTGTAATAAACAACATGCAAATTTATGATGACATAATGCTGAAAATGTATAGATTAAAACACAAATTTTATTTGTGACCTTTATCTTTCTAAACAAGAGCTAATGGGTAGTCCCTACCTTTGCTTTCTGAAAGCGCTTGCATCAATAATTCTTTATTAAAGTTTCTCTTGAAATCTTTGCATTAATCCTAATTAGAAATTTTGGCTTCAGCTTGCAACTATCATCTTTGTCAAGAATAAGTAATATACAGTTGAAGCTTATAATTTTTATTTCTACCATTTCTCAGTTATTTTAAAGATACAATTATTGTCACATTCATCAATATTTTTAATCATGGAGTTTGTTTTTCCTTCTTCTTCTGTTTTTCTCTGTTCTATGCATTCAACATGTATTTACTGCAGTGAAACAATTGTTTCAAGTTCTGAGTCATCTTTCACAACCTCCATATATTTTATATCCTCCTGTTTTCTTTTCATATTCCAGGCCTTTACCCCCTTTAAAACAATTAATGTGGGCAAATACAACTAAAAAGTTATGATCCCATTTCAGTCTTAATATCCGCTATTTCCCCCATCTACTGGATTATACTGCTGCCCCAGTAATTCTTTTGAGGTAATAAGCACTATCATACAATTATCAATCTCAAAAAAAGTTAATATTTATTTTGTCCATACTGAGTTTTTAAGGGTTTGACATGGTGGGAAAAAATATTAGATAAGTATGAGAAAGAATTTAAAAGTACAACACTGAAACTTAGAAGTTGGCCAGGTGTGGTGGCTCACGCCTGTAATCTTAGCACATTAGGAGGCCGAGGCAGGAGGATTGCTTGAGGCTGGGAGTTCTAGACCAGCCTGGTCGACAGAGCAAGACCCCACTTCTAAAAACAATGGAATTGCTAGTCATGATGCTGTACACCTGGAGTCCCAGCTAATCAGGAAGCTGAGGTGGGAGGATCCCTTGAGCCCAGGAGTCCAAAGCTGCAATCAGCCATGACCTTCCAGCCTGGGTGATGGAGCCAAACCCTTACTCAAAAAGAGAGGGAGAGGGAGAGAAGTTGGAGCCTGGTATATAGATTTGAGATTCTCACAAGTAACCATCTATCTAGCACTACAGCAAAACCAAGATAAAAGGAAAAAAGATGCTAGAATAAAAATTTTTTGAGACATGGCCATTAGAAAATAGGTACATAAGTGAGAGAAGAAATAATCTCAGTTTAGAAAGAAAACCAGGAAGGTGAGAGTTCTTTAAAGTCATCTGCTGAATGTTGAAAAAAAATGAGAACTGATAAAAGAGCAGTATATTCAATGTTACTGTTTAGTAATAAGTGAAAACATGCTTTAAAATTCCTGTGAAGCTAAACAAGTAATTTTTTGGTTGTCCAAAAACACAAATTGCTCTTCTTCAAAGATTATTTATATAATAGATAACCTCCTTTAAAGTTCTATATATTAGGTGTCAAATACCAAAAATCCAGCAGTTATCCTCCTGTTCCCCATATTGATGGTAGAGATGACAGATTACTTTGAAAACTCAACTGACTGTAGTAGATATTAAATATACACATTTTTTTCCTGTAGCGGGATAGATGTGAATTTCTGTTTAATAAGTCAACAATTTTATCTTACCCTGTAATGAGAATTGTCTTACATTTTTAGGCAGTACTTCGGCAATTACTGCCTCTCTTTCATAAAATAAGTGATCACTGCCACTAAAATTTGTGATCAAATTGTAGATGTGTAATAGTTTTATTTTTTAGTGTTATGACCTGCTGTAACAAATAATACCATCTGTTATACTAGTCATAATATAAACACTTTAATATAGACCCTTACATACCAGTTGCTGAAGTCAAGATATTGCTACTGGCTATCAACTATTTGGAATTACAGTAAACATATTTTATCTGTGGAAACTCACAAATTCTATCACTAACACAAGAGGTGATTAGCATTTCATTTACTCTAGGGTAGGAGTTGAAAGCAAGAACAGAAGGTACTTCATTTCAAACATATTTTTAACATCTGCACCATCATATTTAATAAAATGTAGAGATGTATGTTATGCCTATCTTTTGCTGAAACCCACAAAACTTCAGCATTCAAATTTCGGTCAAAGAGTAGATCCTAATTTCATAAAAGCAATTGCTTTTAGAGATACAAAGGACGATAACATCTGGGCTCTTTTAAAAACTTTTTGATTGGACATAGTTTTTCTTCCAAAGCATGCTACATGTAATACAGGACCACGTTTCTTTTAAAAAGTTTCTAGACAAAGAACTCAGACAAGAAAAATGTCTATATAATCATCAGTATGCCGTATTGTTGAAATGACTTTAGGGATTTTGTAGCAGCATGAATTGTTCTGACTTTGAAAATTTGCTTTTATTTTTATAAATAGGAGCTCATGAGCTAGTAATCAAATAGTATTAAGAGGCTTATAATAAGAGCAAAAGAATAATGGCAGCTTGCTTAACACTTCTCTATGCTGTAGTCCCGTTCAATACAGAAAGCAAATGTTTGGCTCTTTTATCTGGTGCTTTTGGTAATTACCTTGTTTTTAACCTAACATGCTGATATTGTTATCTTATCAATTTTAAACATTACCTATTAACTTTCTATTATAATACCTACATAGGAATTAGGACAGGTGCACCAATTACAGGACTCTATTCCCACTGTTCTCTCAAAGTGTTAAATCAAATTGGTTTTGGTGAAATCAGTATTTCATAATTACATTATGATGACTATGTAAATATTGTTCTTAAGTTTACATTTGTAGCATAGTATCTTCATTTTTCCTGAAGTTTAGAAGATTGTCAGTGGTAATTTCAAACTTCAGATATACAAAATAATCAAAATATTTGAGTTCTTAATATGTTTAGATGTCACTCCTCCACCCTTCCATCCTTCTGCTCCCATCTCACTGGTTGCTCGCTGACTCCCTATTTTTGCTTTTCTCTGTTGGACTTCTTGTTCTCAGACTGCACGTCATTCTCCTTTATTTAAATACCCCATATTTGTCTAAGTCTTTTGTTAAGTTGTATATATCATGACCCTTTACCTCTAAACACTTCTGTATTTCCTAAAAATATGAATATTCTCTTACTTAACTATAGTATGGTAGTCAGATTCAGTAAATGTAACATCGATACGATACTTTGATGTAATCTACTGCTAGTATTCTGATTTTATCAATTGAGCCAATTCTTTATAGCATGATTTTCCTCCAGTATTGCATCCAGTCTAGAATCATGTATTGCAATTAGTTGCCATGTCTCCTCAGTCCTCTTCAATATGGAAAGCCTCCTAAACCTTTCTTGCCTTCCACGACAATTACATTTTTAAAAGATACAGTGGCCGGGCACGGTGGCTCACACCCATAATCCCTGCACTTTGGGATCACCCGAGGTCAGGGGTTCAAGACCATCCAGCCTGATCAACATGGTGAAACCCAATCTCTACTAAAAATACAAAAATTAGCCAGGCGTGGTGGCGCATGCCTGTAATCCCAGCTATTTGGGAGGCTGAGGCAGGAGAATCGCTTAAACCCAGAAGGTGGAGGTTGCAGTGAGCCGAGATTGAGCCATTGCAACTCCAGCCTGGGCAACAAGAACGAAACTCTGTCTTTAAAAAAAAAAAAAGAATACAGTTCCCCGACCCCCAACCTTTTATTAATAGAATTTTCTCATTTTGTGGTTTGTCTTATGTTCCACTGGTTTTAAAATTGTATTTCTTATACCTTTCCAATAGCTATTTCTTATCTATTTTTCATATTTTTTTATTTTTTCCTGCTCCAATATCGGTTGTAAGTATTTTTCCTGTTCTTTGATTCCAAACATTATTTGTTTTATCTCAGTCCATTTTAGTTACTATAGGTCTCAACTACTCATGCTGAAATTTTGCTCAAATGACTGATGATCTTTGGCCTTCTATTTATATTTTAGAAGGGGATTTTAGGATGGGAGCTGGGATAGTATAATTGGCTACTGGTGGTGTAGAAACTAAGGAGGGGAAGAAGGTTACAGGTCCTTTGATTAGGTATGTGAACTTCTGATAATAGTGCTGGTCAAAGTCTAATGTTTACCAAGTTTAATTCACAGAATAGTATATTTAAGATTCAAGGGACTCAGGGAAAAGAAAATGATGAATGGAGAGACCATTGCCCACTGTGGGGTAAGAGAGCGCAACCAGTTTAGAACTTGATGAATTTTTCTCTTTTCAGAACTGCACTTTATCCCTGCCTTCCAAAACACTCAGTTTTTCCAAGTGGTGAGCTGCTCACAGCTTCACTGGATGATGTTCTGATGTCTTGCAGGGTCTTCACACTGTGGGCACATAGGCAGCACTTTCTCAGTCCTGCTTCATCAATCACTTCTCCATCTGCTTCCCATCCTTCACAATTTATTGAATTATGGCACAGTGATTGAGTGTATGACTTTAAAACAAGACTACTTGGGTTTCAATACTAACTTTGCCACTTACTGAATATGGGACAATCAGCAAATTGCTTAACGATTCCTCTTCTCCATATTCTTATCCAGAAAATGGAGGTAATAATAGGAATGTTATGGATGTCAACTGCTCTCAATTCTATTACGGTCTTTCCTACTCTCTGTACTTCAGGTTTTTTGCCTCTATAAATTGACTTCTTAAAAATTACTTTGCCATCATTTGTCTGAAGTTTGGAGAAGGAAAAGAGATTGATGCGTGTTGTTAACTCATCGGCCTTTAAGAAAAATTAATCCTTTTAATTTTACACTCTTAATTACTTTGTCATTTCTTTTCCTGAGCAATGAACTACTATGTAATTTATAAGTTCCCTTTAACACATTTAATTTTATATTAAGACCAGAAAAAAAATCAGGATTTTTTATCTTTATAAAAAATACTCATTCTATTTTCTAAGATATTTTACTACAATTAATTATATGTATAAGGGTCATAAACTATTAAATCATTTATTTTTTGAGATACTGCTAAGTTGTGTGAGAATTTATGCTAAGCATGAATTAAGGGCACATTCTTAATATTATATAAGATTACAAAAGGGATTTTTTACTGTATTAAACAGGTAAGCAGAACCTCTATATTCTATGCATATTTTATAAAAATTGAGTTAAATATTTATAAAATGAAAGTTAAAAGCAGCACTTTTGAAAACCAGTTAATAATGAACAGCCATCAGGGGAGCTATAACAGCAAAATGCTTTGCAACTCCAATAACGTCAGTGGTGGAGAACCAGGTCAAGCTTAATTAAGAATAGTCAAAGATAAACCGAGAAACTGAACTAAAAAAGGCTGTCCTTGGCCAGGTGTGGTGGCTCCTACCTGTAATCCCAGCACTTTGGGCGGGGGAGGCTGAGGCAGGCAAATCACCTGGGGTCAGGAGTTCAAGACCAGCCTGACCAACATAGAGAAACCCCGTCTCTAGTAAAAATACAAAATTAGCCAGGCGTGGTGATGCATGCCTGTAATCCCAGCTTCTTAGGAGGCTGAGGCAGGAGAATCATTTGAACCCAGGAGGCGGATGTTAAGGGCCATTACACTCCAATTTGGGCAACAAGAGCGATACTCCGTCTCAAAAAAAAGGTGTCCTTCGCAAGGAGCTGAAGGCAAAAAGAAAGCAAAGTAGAACCTTGAAATTACCAATGAATTGGTAAGCCTTACTGCCTGGAACTTGTAGTTCGCTGTCAGGTTTTAGTATCAATTAAAGTAGATTAATAGAGCAATCATTGATTCTCTTATATCCCTCTTCATCATCCCCCTGTATAGGCTCCCATGAAAGGCGGAGGCAAGAGTGGGTCAAAAATTCAATTCATTTCTCCGCTCATCACTTTTTAATAATGCTCGCATCTACAATTACTGGACACCAGAATTCTGATTTCTTAAAAACAGGAATATATGTAGTTATTGACAGCCTATAGCCTTCATTTCCAAAGAGGCTTAACTCCTTTTTATTCAACTGAGGAAAAAATTCCCTGCAATGTGAGCACTGAGCAATTTACATCTCCTTTTACCACTAGGGGCTACCATGGTGAAGTGAATAATAAAGAGGATATAACAAACTTATTATTACTTTAAATGCTCAGATTAATGTAGATCTGCAGAAACAGTACCACAAGGACAAAAAAAAATTGCCCTCGATCATTTTATTTTATAATAGTGTTCCTGAATGAAGGTAAAGCCTCCCTGCTGTGACTTTCTTTTTTAAACATCAGTGACAAATAGATTCCTCCAAATTGTAAGACAGCTCATGAAACAGCAGGAATATTTCAGTAAAGGATTAATTACTTTTTAGCAGTAATTTTGAACTTTAAATGACTATAGCACAGCCTATGTAAACAAGAAGACAGATCAGCTTATTAAAAAGCAGTGTGGAGGCCAGGCACAGTGGCTCACACCTGTAATCCCAGCACTTTGGGAGGCCAAGGCAGGGGGATCACAAGGTCAAGAGATCGAGACCATCCGGGCCAACATGGTGAAACCCCATCTCTACTAAAAATACAAAAATTAGCTGGGCGTGGTGGCACACGCCTGTAGTCTCAGCTACTCGGGAGGCCAAGGCAGGAGAATCACTTGAACCCAGGAAGAGGAGGTTGCAGTGAGCCAAGAAAGCAGTGTGCAGGTTATCTAGACCACAAAAAGCTGAGATAAACTGTTCTGTTTTCTAACATTCTTTATGTTTGCACGGTGTCTCATCAAAGAGCAAGTACCCAAGACACTGTTTTAGAAGATGCAAACACCAAAACTGAAAACAGAATTTTGTCACCAACATAAATGTGAAAACTGAAAACATATCTAGGAAATTTGAAAATTGCTTACGGGTTAAATCGTACTCATTGTAACCTGATTACAAAATCTTTGATTATGATAGAAACTTCAAGGTTTAAATGAGGATAGACACAGGAAAAGAGTATAGATGTTATAAATGTAGCATATTATTATTACATTTATGAAATACTCTGATTTGTCAAGTGCTTTTATATCCATATGTTACTCAATCCTGGCCATACTCTTAGTAAGACATGAGTTCAAACAGGCATTGATATCTTACAAATGCTGCAGTAATGAAGACTGAGGCTCACTCAGGCAGTTAGATAGTTAGCACCAGGTTATACGAACACCCGAACCTACCTAATAATGTAGCCAATTGTTCTTTCACTTTAATATTTATGAGAACTTCCAAGTTTTAAAATGCAAATCATTAAGCTGTAATACAATCAGCCTTGACAGAGAATACAATTTTCATTTCCATCTGCTGCATTCAGGCAGGAACATCTTATCTGTGCAGGTACGGGAGCTACATGAATCAATGGGCCTTTAGAAAATGCAAGCACTTAGGTGTGCTTCATTTGAATGACTGTCCACATTGCGCCCCTGTAGGACTCCACAGCGATCTAAAGGATGGATAACGGAGATCACTGTCTAAGGGAGCTGTCTGGAAAGCTTCTTCAAAAAGGGCACATGAGTTGAAAGACACATCCCTTTTTGTGTGGGGACTTTCCTTCCTGAAGAGAGACAGAGTTGGGGTGAAGTCTGGGCCAAGTTGTCAATTCAATGGAATTGACTTCAAGAGAGATATAACTGGGGGTCAAGGTGAGGGAGTCGTGAAATGAGTTAGAAAAAAGAGAAAGGACCTTTGAAGGCTGGGATTACAAGAAAAGGGAATAAGTAGTACAACTGAGAAGGGTGGATGTGTTTTAAAAAGTGCTCAGATATCAGTGTGATGAGTGAAGTAATAATTAGGAGCAAAAAAACTAAAAAAAAATGAAGCTTATTTTATATAAATCAAATATTGTCATTGATTTGGATATTTTCACTTTTTAAAGCTATTTTCAGTTATTTAACATTAGCAAATTAAAAGCTGCCAGATATTATTTTACCTCAGCATCAAAATTAGTATCAATGATTATACTGATAATAGCAAAAACAATAATGGCATTCACTGGGTTGTGACTATATGCCAGACACTTTCCTAACGACCCTATGGTATTAACTATTATTTATAATAAAGTTATTACTTCTATTTTAAATATCAAGATAATAACATACAGCAACTTTGGGTAACTTGCCCGAGAAACTACAAAACTAGGAAACGGCAGACTCAGAAACATTCAGCTCCACAGCATTTACTCTTACCATTTTTTAGGCCATTATCTATAAATAGTGATCTGCTTGCCCATTTGCATTTTGGTAAACCCAAGAATTTATGTAAATTTTACATCAGAATGATACCGCTTGAATATTCACAAATTACTTTGGGTTGGAACAAAGCCTGTTTTGCTTTCTGAGATAACGGGATGTAAATGAAAAAGTGTCTGAGACCGATCTCTATCAATTTAGAAGTTTCTTCTTCCGAGGTTAAAGACATGCCTGGGCGACAGAGGTCTGTGCCTTTCTCCAAAAATATTTTAGGGTTTCAGTGTTTAGAAGAGAAAAGCAGGCTGCGGGGAAAAGAGGGAGAGTATGGTCACGTTGCTGAATCCACATGTTGCAAGAGAAAACAAACAGGTAAAGGAATAGTCAGTTATATATTTTTCTCCTGCTCAGTAAATCAGCACTTTAAGTTAAGATTGAACATAGAGTAGCTACCTGTGGAGAAATTTAACTATTTATCAGTAGCTGTCTGCTTAGGAAAAAAAAAAGAAAGGCAGTTTCTTGCATGACTCAGCTTTCAGCTTAACTTTTCCTTTTGGCATAGTGAATCGGCATTCCAAGTTTTTATTTTCCTTTCTCAGGGAAGAAAACACATTTTGTATTTTTTGTACGGTGATCATTTTGTTGTGAAATTCAGTAATAACACTAAATGACTATCCGTAAGAATCATGATCAATTGCCCCAATGCCCTCCTCTGTCCTGCTGGTATCTGTTCTTGTGGACTGTGTTATAATCACCATTTTGACCAGTGTGCTTTTGATTTGCATTTATCTGATGATTAATGAGGTTGAGCACGTTTTCATGTTTACTGGTAGCTGTTACATCTTTTGAGCAGTGTGTATTCATGTCCCTAACCCATTTATTAATTGGACTTTTTGATCTGATTTAAGGACTTAAGGTAGATCATACATATTAGACCTTTGTCAGATGTAGTTTGGGAACATTTGCTTCCATTGTGAAGGCTGTCTGTTTACTCTGTTGGTAATATTTTCTACTGTGCAGCCGCTCTTTCATGTGTTAGGTCTCACTTGTCAATAATTGTTTTTATTTCTGTTGCTTTTAGGGACTTAGACATACACATGCTTTGCCAAAGCCTTTGTCAAGAAGGGTAGGGCCTAGGTTATCTTAAAGGATTTTCATAGTTTGCGGTCTTGCATTTAGAACTTTGATTCATCTTGAGTTAATTCCTGTATATGGTGAGATGCAGGGGCCAAGGGAGGGGAGATTCTATTTGCATGGAGGGTGACAGACTTACACCTTTGCTTACATACACAAGAGTTAGAATCCATGCTTGGGTAAGTACTTTGAGATCATATGAATACAGATATCATGTTAGAGCAGAATAATTATGAAAATGTCTTCTTATGTATATAGCACTTTGTGCTTTTTAAATTGCTTTCACTGCTGTCACATCAAACCTCTTCACACTTCTATAGGATAGATAAGGCGCAATTATTTCTCTGTTATGTAGATGGAGAAACGGAACTAGGCAGGGGTAGTGACCTGCCCACAGTCTAACAGTGTTTGAGTGGTAATCAGGACTAAAGTGGAGGAATTTTCATTTGAGAAGTTTAGCAGTGAGAGTTCATCTTAGGTTTTTTGGACCAATGGAGAGATCTCTGCTTTTCTGTTGGATACAACTGACAATGCTAGAAGAGATATTCACTGGAGGAAGGCCCCAGGGAAGAAATAAGGAACAAACCTTCTGCCTGTATTAAGCATTTACTGTCACAAGTGCAGTTGTACATGTTCCAAGATCACGGATGGGAAGAAGGAGGAGCTCTTCACCCTCAGCTCCAAGACAAGAAAGTAAGGATGCTTTGGGAACAGACATCATTGTAAAATCACACAAATCTGAGTGTGCTTAAGGGATTTTATGCCAGGTGGTCTTAGGTTCTAGTAAGGTAAGAGGTAAGGTCAGGCATCTACCAAGAGTGCATGAAGGATCGGGAGCTTGGAAAGTGTGAAGAAAGTTTGAGATAGTTGTTGTGTGCTTAAAATTAACTAAAGATGAATCAAAGGACTGACCCCTTTCGTTGACAGCAGGGACTTTGTTATCTCCTGTATCCCCAGCACCCAGTATACAAATTGCATGTAGCAGGTGCTTGGTAAATATTTGTGGAATAAGGCAGATCAATAATACCATGAGGCTGACTAATCCTGTGCTATCCCCATAATAGTCTTCAACTTCTCTTCACTTTTCCATTCATTTCCCTACATTATTTGAACACATGAATGAAGAAAGGAGTGAGTTCCTCACTGAACTACCAGTCTTTAAGAACAGGAGGTAACATTCCCTGCAGTTCAAGTTTTATGCATAGAGGTTAAAGGAAGTAAAATAATGTGGAATGGTATCTGCCATTTTTACATCCATTCTTTGAAAACTGAACAGTGAACTTTTTTTAGAGACAAGATATGTCCCATCATTCTAGGCTAATTCTTTGTGGGTCATAGTTCCAATGGCTATTAGAAGGTACGATGTGCCTGCTTGCATTCTAAATCTTTCAGTTTTTATTTCTAACCTGCTGAGTCCATGGTTACCAACCACTAAATTAATCACCTGTTTGAAATTTGCTCTCATTTTTATTTATTCATTCATTTATTAATTCATCTACTTACCTGTCAGCATGAGGAGACTCAATAAAATGTGGTAGAGTCATATAAAGGAACGCTATAGAAAATATAAAATGTATGAAACACGGACCAATTGTATCAAAGTGGAGAAAACTGGAAAATGTAAGTCTGAGCACACAAAACAAAGTTGCACACAGTGATGTACACTGTAGAACCAATTATATAAAAGGTTAGGACACAGAAAAAATTCTGCATATTATTTACGGCCATTCACAAGAGTAATAAAATATTTTTCATGTGACTAGGAATGAGAAACCACTAATTCTTGGTGTTTCCAGGACCTATGCAATTGTTTTTAAAACAAGCCTAACCCTCAAATCTTTCAGAATCAGTTTTAAAACACTGTGTCTACTAGTCATGAATATACGATTATTTTTTCAGTTTTAATAATCAAAGATCACACACACATACACACATACACACACAGCTGGCTCATCAGAGTATCTAACTGGCTTAAGATTGGTTTGTAAATGTCACATCTCAGATTCTACAAAAAGTGTGTTTCAAATTTGTTAAATCAAAACACAGGTACCATTCTGTGACATAAAAAAAGGATATCACAAAGTGATTTCACAGGCTGCTTGTTTCTTATTTTTATGGTTAAATATTTGCATTTTCTTATAAGGGCTCAATTCATTCTAAAACGTCACTACTAATATTCTACAAAAACAAAGTGTTTCAAACTTGTCTAATCAAAACACAGGCACCATTCTGTCACATGAAACAGCACAACACAAAGCATTTTACCAGATAGCTTTTTTCTAGTTTTTAGGAGTGGATATTCGTTTTTTGTTTGTTTTTTTAATAAGGGCTCAATAGGCTCAGAAATGTCACTTCTTAGATTCTACAGAGTGTTTCAAACTTCTTGAATCAAAACATGGTTATCATTTTGTGACATAAAACAGCACATCACAAATAGTTTTCAAAGATAGCTCCTTTCTAGTTTTTAGAATCTGATATTCATGTGTACCTATAAGGGCTCAAATGCTCAGAAATATAACTTCATAGATTCTGCAATAAGTATGTTTAGAAACTACTTCAACAAAACAAAGGTTCAATTCTGTGATAGAAAACACATCACAAAGGATTTTCACAAAAAGCTTGTTTCTCATTTTTGTGGCTAAATATTTGCATTTTCTTATAAGGACTCAATAGGTTCAAAACATCACTTGTTAGATTCTACAAAAAGAGTGTTTCAAACTTGAATCAAAACACAGATTCCATTCCGTGACTCAAAGCAGCATATCACAAAGCATTTTCACAGATAGCCTTTGCTTGTTTTTAGGACTGGATATTTGTATGTTTCTATAAAGGCTCAAGTTTGAAAATGTCACTTCTTAGATTCAAGAGTGTTGGAAACCTGTGTGTTGTTCAACTCAAAACGCACGTTTCATTCTGTGACATAAAAAAGCGCCTCACAAAGTGTTTTTGAGACAGTTTCCAGTTTTAAAACTGGGTATTTGAGTGCTTCTATAAGGGCTCCATAGGCTCATAAGTGTCACTGTTAGATTTTACAAAAAGAGGGTTTGGAAGCTGTTTCATCAAAACACAGGTTTC
This sequence comes from Gorilla gorilla gorilla, assembly GCF_029281585.2. NCBI lineage: Eukaryota > Metazoa > Chordata > Mammalia > Primates > Hominidae > Gorilla > Gorilla gorilla. The sequence goes on along the minus strand of NC_086018.1, from coordinate 19,685,404 downwards.
ATTCTGTGACATAAAATGCAAGTAACAAAGCATTTTCCAGATTTTTCCTAGTTTTTGTGCCTGGATATTCATATTTTCTTATAAAAGATCAACAGATTTGTAAATGTCACTACGTAGTTCTAGAAAAAAACAGTACTTTGAACTTGCCAAATCAAAACACAGGTATTATTCTTTGACATAAAACAGCACACCACAAAGCGTTTTCACAGCTAGCTTGTTTCTAATTTTTATGGCTAATATTTGAATTTTTTATAACGGCTCAATAGGTTCTCAAATGTCACTTTTTAGATTCCATAAAAAGAAAGTTTCAAACTTGCTGAATTGAAACCCCAGTACCATTCTGAGACACAAAACAGCATATCAGAAAGCGTTTTACCAGATAGCTTGTTTGTAGTTTTTAGGACTGGATATTCATATTTTCCTGTAAGGGTTCAATAGGCTCCAAAATGTCACTTCTTAGATTCTACAAAAAAGTGTTTGGAAGCTGTTTCATCAAAATGCAGGTTCCATTCCATAACATACAACAGCATACCACAAACTGTTTTCACAGATTGCTTGCTTCTAGCTTTTAGGGCTGAATATTCGTATTTTTTAATCAAGTCTCAATAGGTTCAAAAACTTCACTTTTTAGATTCTACAGAGTGTTTTGAACCTGTTGAATCAAAACATATGTATTACTCCGTGACAAAAAGCAGCACATCACAAAGCATTTTCACAGATGGCTTGCTTCTAGTTTTTAGAACTGGATATTCATATGTTTCTATAAGGGCTCAATAGGGCCAGAAATGTCAATTATTAGATTCTAAAAAAAAAACTGTTTGGAAGCTGTTTCATCAAAAGGCAGGTTCCATTTTTATGACATAAAACAGCAAGTCACAAAGCGTTTTCACCGACAGCTTGTTTCTAGTTTTTGGAACTGGATATTTGTATGTTCCTATAAAAGCTCAATAGGCTCAGTAATGTCACTTCTTAGATTCTACAGTGTTTGAAAGTTGCTTTGTCAAAACGCAGGTTCAATTCTGTGATATGAAACCACATCACAAAGCGTTTTCACAGGTAGGTTTTTTCCTAATATTTAGGACTAAATATTAATATTTTATTGTAAGGGCTCAATAAAATAGAAAATGTCACTTCTTAGATTCTACAAAAAGAGTGTTTGGAACTTGTTGACTAAAAACACAGGTTCCATTCTGTTACATAAAACAGCATGTCACGAAGCATGTTCTCAGCTAGCTTGTTTCTAGTTCTTAAAACAGTATATCCATATGCTCCTATAAGGGCTCAAGAGGCTAGGAAATGTCACCTTTTAGATTGTATAAAACAGTGTGTGGAAGCTGTTTCATCAAAATGCAGGTTCAATTCTGTGATATAAAACAGCACATCACAAAGCATTTTCACAGAGAGCTTCCAATATTTATGACTAAATATTTGCATTTTCTTATAAGGGCTCAATAGGTTTGAAAATGTCACTTCTTAAGATTCTACAGCTCTCCCTCTCCCCTCTCCCCTCTCCCCTCTCCCCTCTCCCCTCTTTCCACGGTCTCCCTCTGATGCCGAGCCGAAGCTGGACGGTACTGCTGCCATCTCAGCTCACTGCAACCTCCCTGCCTGATTCTCCTGCCTCAGCCTGCCGAGTGCCTGCGATTGCAGGCGCGCGCCGCCCCGCCTGACTGGTTTTCGTATTTTTTTGGTGGAGACGGGGTTTCGCTGTGTTGGCTGGGCTGGTCTCCAGCTCCTAACCGCGAGTGATCTGCCAGCCTCGGCCTCCCGAGGTGCCGGGATTGCAGACAGAGTCTGGTTAACTCAGTGCTCAATGGTGCCCAGGCTGGAGTGCAGTGGCGTGATCTCGGCCCGCTACAACCACCTCCCAGCCGCCTGCCTTGGCCTCCCAAAGTGCCGAGATTGCAGCCTCTGCCCGGCTGCCGCCCCGTCTGGGAAGTGAGGAGCGTCTCCGCCTGGCTGCCCATCGTCCGGGATGTGAGGAGCCCCTCTGCCTGGCTGCCCAGTCTGGAAAGTGAGGAGCGTCTCTGCCCGGCCGCCATCCCATCTAGGAAACAAGGAGCGCCTCTTCCCGGCCGCCATCACATCTGGGAAGTGAGGAGCCTCTCTGCCCGGCCGCCCATCGTCTGAGATGTGGGGAGCACCTCTGCCCTGCCGCCCAGTCCGGGATGTGAGGAGTGTCTCTGCCCGGCCGCCCCTTCTGAGAAGTGAGGAGACCCTCTGCCTGGCAACCGCCCCGTCTGAGAAGTGAGGAGCCCCTCCGCCCGGCAGCTGCCCCGCCCAAGAAGTGAGGAGCCCCTCCGCCCAGCAGCCACCCCGTCTGGGAAGTGAGGAGCGTCTCCGCCCGGCAGCCACCTCGTCCGGGAGGGAGGTGGGGGGGTCAGCCCCCCACCCAGCCAGCCACCCCGTCCGGGAGGGAGGTGGAGGGATCAGCCCCCCGCCCGGCCAGCCACCCTGTCCGGGAGGTGAGGGGCGCCTCTGCCCGGCCACCCCTACTGGGAAGTGAGGAGCCCCTCTGCCCGGCCAGCCGCCCCGTCCGGGAGGGAGGTGGGGGGTTAGCCCCCCGCCCGGCCAGCCGTCCCGTCCGGGAGGTGAGGGGCGCCTCTGCCCGGCCGCCCCTACTGGGAAGTGAGGAGCCCCTCAGCCCAGCCAGCCGCCCCGTCCGGGAGGGAGGTGGGGGGGTCAGCCCACCGCCCAGCCTGCCGCCCTGTCCGGGAGGGAGGTGGGGGGTCAGCCCCCCGCCTGGCCAGCCGCCCTGTCCGGGAGGGAGGTGGGGGGGTCAGCCCACCGCCCAGCCTGCCGCCCTGTCCGGGAGGGAGGTGGGGGTTCGGCCCCCCGCCTGGCCAGCCGCCCCATCCGGGAGGTGAGGGGCGCCTCTGCCCGGCCGCCCCTACTGGGAAGTGAGGAGCCCCTCTGCCCGGCCAGCCGCTCAGTCCGGGAGGGAGGTGGGGGGGTCAGCCCCCCGCCCGGCCAGCCACCCCGTCCGGAAGGGAGGTGGGGGGGTCAACCCCCCGCCCGGCCAGCCGCCCCGTCCGGGAGGGAGGTGGGGGGGTCAGCCCCCCGCCTGGCCAGCCGCCCCGTCCGGGAGGTGAGGGGCACCTCTGCCCGGCCGCCCCTACTGGGAAGTGAGGAGCCCCCCCGCCCGGCCAGCCGCCCCGTCCGGGAGGGAGGTGGGGGGGTCAGCCCCCCGCCCGGCCAGCCGCCCCGTCCGGGAGGTGAGGGGCGCCTCTGCCCGGCCGCCCCTACTGGGAAGTGAGGAGCCCCTCAGCCCAGCCAGCCGCCCTGTCCGGGAGGGAGGTGGGGGGGTCAGCCCACCGCCCAGCCAGCCGCCCTGTCCGGGAGGGAGGTGGGGGGTCAGCCCCCCGCCTGGCCAGCCGCCCTGTCCGGGAGGGAGGTGGGGGGGTCAGCCCACCGCCCAGCCTGCCGCCCTGTCCGGGAGGGAGGTGGGGGTTCGGCCCCCCGCCTGGCCAGCCGCCCCATCCGGGAGGTGAGGGGCGCCTCTGCCCGGCCGCCCCTACTGGGAAGTGAGGAGCCCCTCTGCCCGGCCAGCCGCCCCGACCAGGAGGGAGGTGGGGGGGGGGGGGTCAGCCCCCTGCCCGGCCGCCCCTACTGGGAAGTGAGGAGCCCCTCTGCCCGGCCACCACCCCGGCTTGGAGGTGTACCCAACAGCTCATTGAGAACGGGTCATGATGACAATGGCGGTTTTGTGGAATGGAAAGGGGGGAAAGGTGGGGAAAAGATTGAGAAATCGGATGGTTGCCGTGTCTGTGTAGAAAGAGGTAGACATGGGAGACTTTTCATTTTGTTCTGTACTAAGAAAAAATTCTTCTACCTTGGGATCCTGTTGATCTGTGACCCTACCCCCAACCCTGTGCTCTCTGAAACATGTGCTGTATCCACTCAGGGTTGAATGGATTAAGGGCGGTGCAAGATGTGCTTTGTTAAACAGATGCTTGAAGGCAGCATGCTCGTTAAGAGCCATCACCACTCCCTAATCTCAAGTACCCAGGGACACAAACACTGCGGAAGGCCGCAGGGTCCTCTGCCTAGGAAAACCAGAGAACTTTGTTCACTTGCTTATCTGCTGACCTTCCCTCCACTATTGTCCTGTAACCCTACCAAATCCCCCTCTGCGAGAAACACCCAAGAATGATCAATAAAAATAAAAAAAAAAAGAAAAAAAAAAAAAAGATTCTACAAAAAGTTTTGAAAGTGTTAAATAAAAACAAAGATTCCATTTTGTGACATAAAGCAACACGTCACAATGCAATTTCATAGCTTTTTTTCTCATTTTTAGGACTGGATATTCACATCTTCCTATAAGGGCTCAGTAAGATCGGAAATGTCACTTTGTTAGATTCTACAAAAAGAGTGTTTGGAACTTGTCAACTCAAAACACACGTTCCATTCTGTGACATAAAACAGCACATCACAAACTGTTTTCACAGATATCTTATTTCTAGTTTTTAGGGCTGGATATTCATATTTTCTTATAGAAGCTCAATAGGTTTGGAAACATCACTTCTTACATTCTACCAAAAGAGTGTTTCAACTTTGGTGAATCAAAACACAGGGACCAGTCTGTGACATAAAACAGCACTTCACAATGCATTTTCACATATAGCTTGTTTCTAGTTTTTAAGACTGAATATCCGTATGTTCCTATTAGGGCTTAACAGGTTTGGAAATTTCACTTCTTAGATTCTACAGAAAGAGTGCTTGAAAGCTGTTTCATCAAAATGCAGGTTTCATTCTGTGATGTAAAACAGCACATAACATTGCATTTTCAGAGACAGGTTTTTCTTTTCATTTTTAGGAGTGGATACTTGTATGTTCGTCTAGGAGCTCAATAAGCTCAGAAATGTCACTTTTTATATTCTAGAAAAAGTGTTTAGAACTTGCTGAATCAAAACGTAGTTTCCATTTTGTAACATAAAACATCACGTCACAAAGCATCTTCAGAGATAACTTGTTTCTAGTTTTTGGGGATGGATATTTTTACTTTTTTAATAAAAGTTCAATAGGTTTGGAAACAGCACTTCTTGGATTCTACATCAAGAGTGTTTTGAACTTGTTGAATCAACACAGGAACCGTTCTGTGACATAAAACTGCATGTCCCAAAGCATTTTTACAGGTAGCTTGTTTCTAGTTTTTAGGACTGGATTTTGCATTTTTTTTGTAAGAACTCAATTGACTTGGAAATGTCACTTCTTAGATTCTACAGAAAGAGTGTTTGGAAGCTGTTTCATCAAAACTCTGGTTCCATTATTTGATATAAAAAATACATCACAAAGCATTTTCAACAGATAGCTTGTTTCTCATTTTTAGGGTTATTCATATTTTTTATAAAACTCAATAGGTTTGGTGACATCACTTCTTAGATTATACAAAAAGAGTGTCTCACAGTTGTTGAATCAAAACACAGGTACCATTCTCTGACATAAAACAGCATATCACAAATGGTTATCACAGATAGCTAGTTTCTAGTTTTTAGAACTGGATTATGTATATGTTCCCATAAGGCCTCATTGCCTTAGAAACATCACTTCTTAAGAGTCTACAAAAAAAGTGTTTGGAAACTGTTTAATCAGTATACAGGTTCAATTCTATGATATGAAACAGCAAAAAGTGTTTTCGCTGATAGCTTGTTTCTAGTTTTTATAGCTGGATATTTGTATTTTCTTATAAGGGCTCAATAAGGTCAAAAACGTCACTTCTTAGATTCTACAGAGTTCAGAACTTGCTGAAACGAAACACAGGTTCCATTCTGTGACATAAAATAGCACATCACAAAGTGTTTTTACAGATAGCTTGTTTCTAGTTTTTATTACAAGATATTCATACGTTACTGTAAATGCTCAATAGATTCGAAATGTCACTTCTTAGATTCTACAAAAAGAGAGTTGGGAACCTGTTTTTATCAAAATGCAGGTTCAATTCTGTGTTATAAAACTGCACATCAAAAAGTGTTTTCCAAGATAGCTTGTTTGTGGACTTTAGGGCTGGATGTTTGTATGTTCCTATAAGGTCATAATAGGCTCAGAAATGTCACTTCTTAATATTCTACAATAGTGTTTTGAATCTGTTTCATCAAAACGTAAGTTCATTTCTGTGATATAAAGCATCACATCACAAAGCGTGTTGACAGATAGCTTGTTTCCAGCAGTTAGGGCTAAATATTCATGTTTTCTTATTATGGCTCAAAAGGTTTGGATACATCACTTTTTTAGATTCTACAAAGAGTGTTTGGAACCTGTCTCACAAAAACACAGGTTTAATTCTGTGTTATGAAACAGCATATCAAAAAGTATTTTCAGTCAGGCATGGTGGCTCACGTCTGTAATCCCAGCACTTTGGGAGGCTGAGGCAGGCGGATCACGAGGTCAACAGATCAAGACCATCCTGGCCAACATGGTGAAACCACATCTCTACTAAAAATACAAAAATTAGCTGGGCGTGGTGGTGCACGCCTGTAGTCCCAGCTACTAGGGAGGCTGACGTAGGAGACTTGCTTGAACCCAGGAGGCAGAAGTTGCAGTGAGCCGAGATCACACCACTGCACTCCAGCTTGGTGACACAGCAAGGCTGTGTCAAAAAAAATAAAAAAGCATTTTCACAGAGAGCATGTTAGGACTAAATATTCATATTTTCTTATAAGGGCTCAATAGGTTTGGAAATGTCAGTACTTAGATTCTACAAAGAGTGCGCTGAACTTGCTCAATCAAAACAAAGTTTCCAATCTGTGACACTAAAAGATCAGAAAGCGTTTCCACGCATTGCTTGTTTCCAGTTTTTAGAGGAAAATATTCGTATTTTCTTTTAAAGGCCTCAGAGGTTTGGGAATGTCACTTCTTAGATTCTATCAAAAGAATGTGTTGAACCTATTGAACGAAAACACAGGTTTCATTCCGTGACATAAAATAGCACATCCCAAAGCATTTTGACAGATAGCTTGTTTCTAGCTTTTAAAACTGTATGTTTGGATGTTTGTATAAGGGCTCAATAGGCTCAGAAATGCCACTTCATAAATTCTACAAAAAAAAGTGTTCAGAACCTGTTTAATCAACACACAGGTTCCACTTTATGATACAAAACAGAACATCACAATGCGTTTGCACGGATGGGTTGTTTCTAGTTTTTAGGACTGAATATTTCTATTTTTTAATAAGGGCTCAAGAAGTTCCAAAACGTTACTTCTTAGATTCTACAAAATGAGTAATTTCAACTTGTTCAATCAAAACACAGGTTCAATTTTATGATATAAAACAGCACCTCACAAAGCATTCCACAGATAGCTTATAGCTTATTTCTAGTTTTTACAACTGGATATTCGTATTTTCTTATGAAAGCTCAATAGGATCAAAATAATCAATTCTTAGATTCCACAAAAAGAGTGTTTTGAACTTGCTGAATCAAAACACAGGTTGCATTCTGTGACATAAAACAGCACATCAAAAAGCATTTTCACAGATAGCTTTTCTATAGTTTTTGTTTGTTTGAGACAGAATTTCACTCTTGTTGCCCAGGCTGGAGTGCAATGGCGCGATCTCGGCTCACTACAACCTCGGCCTCCCAGGTTCAAGCAATTCTCCCACCTCAGCTGGGAACTCCATCAAACAAACCTGCCTCCCATTTTATTTCTAAATAAGATAACTATTATTTGGCTTAGTGGGGTGTCCCGGAGATTTATTTTCCTTTAACAAAGGATATGAAATTATCCTGCTCTGGTCACTATAACTTTTCTGTATTGAAACATCACTATGTCCCTGTGAGTATATACAATTATTTGTCAATAAAGAAAAAAAACCCAAATAATAAAATAATAATAAGATAACTACAAAGATTTCAAAAGCTATATACCTCCCTCATAATACCTTCCTCAGAAAGGAAATTTCTTGTGGGCCTCAAGATCTTTACACTAAAACAGTTCTGTTGAATTTGACCCTGGCAATATAAATTGGTAATTGATAGATTATCTTTACAGGTGGGGGACAAAGGACAGAACCCAAAGTCATCCCTCTCCTCACCTGAGACAAATGTGTATCTGATGGCTTTCTCTGCCCAGTTTTTTATGTAAAATGCAGATTCACTAAGCCAGACTCAGGCATAAGTGACTATTCCTCTATGGCATCTCCCATGTAAATTGCGTATTCAGTGAAAGGATAATCAGAAACTTAAAAGAATGCAACCGTTTGTCTCCTATTTACCTATGAACTGGAACCACCCACGCCCAACCCTGCTTCAACTTGTCTCACCTTTCTAAAGAGAAGCAATGTACATCTTACACATATTACACTGAAGTGTAATAAAATGTAACAAAGAGAAGTTTTCAGCCTAATGAGCTAAATAATTTTTAAAAAGTGGAAACTGGGTTCAAAGAAATTCAGTAATTATATTAAATGGCACCAATAATGTGAGCTTGATTTAAGAGTACCCAGCAACACTTAAATTCTTATGAAAGCAAATGCTCTATTGGTTCCATTGGCTTTGTTGATTACATATCCACTAAGGTATTAAAAATATTCAACACCTTAGTGACCAGTGACCCCACTCCTGAGTTTCCAATTTGAACAACTTCTAAATATCCAAATCATATTTTTAAGTAATATAGTACCTGGAAATCAAAGATTAAATCTAAGCTACACTTAAGCTTGATCATTTCTCCTTTATTACAGTTAGAAACATTCTTTGTTTTATAAATTTTTACTTATTTTGAGACAGGGTCTCACTCTGTTACCCAGGCTGGATGGAGTGCAGTGGCGCGATCTCGGCTCACTATACCCTTGACCTCCCAGGCTCAAGCGATTCTCCTGCCTCAGTCCCCCAAGTATCTCAGACTACAGACACATGCCACCACGCCCGGCTTATTTTTATAGTTTTTGTAAACATGGGTTTCGCCATGTTGCCCATGCTGGTCTTGAACTGTTGAGCTCAAGCGATCCACCTGCCTTGTCCTCCCAAAGTGCTGGGATTATAGGTGTGAGCCATTACGCCAAGCCTTTATTTTTGTCTGTCCTATTATGCAGCCTTTTACTGTTTTCCAGAGAGGTGAAGTATTTTGCAGATATGCATTATGTCTCCAAAATGTCATTATGCTAGCACAAAAAAACTGAGATGAACTCATAATTTATAGTATCGCCTCAACCCAAATATCTATACAATTTTGAAAACATTCACCCTAGCGACTATTAAAACTAACTTGAATAAGAAACAGTAAACTACTAGTATGTGATATTATCTTTCAAACACTTCTAAAAGTACAAGCAATATATGAGGAAATGGGGTACAGTTTGGTGTCTCTCCCCAACTCCACATACATACCAGGATCTGGGGGGGAAAAAGCTGTCCTTAGAGAATGATATTATTTAAATCAACATGTAATTGGCAGAGCTAGTGTATGTCCCATGACCTGTGGACCCATCTACTTTATTGTACATTAATTAATGCTAATGTAGCCACAAGTGAAGAAGAATGCATCACGGGAAGCTCATCAAGAAATATGCAACCCCTGCTGACACAGCTCCCTACATGTCACCTTCTCTATTGCACATGCAACATTGATGTAGGAATTAAAAAGAAATTATTTAGGCAGATACTGAGAGTAAGGAAGTCCTAGTGTAAAGTTTTCCTATTAATGAAAAAAAAAACCCATATCATTTATTTTCTAACAAAGAGCATCTTGTAAAATTGGGCTGCAGACATTGATAAGCTCTCATAGGAATGCCAGCAGCTGTGCCAATAGGAAAAGGCTACCTGTGGGCCAGGCATGTTCAACATGGTGGCTCCATCTTCCCTTTTCTCTGTCAACCACAGGTACAGTAAGGAACAGACAATATGGTGCTGGTAAGGTAGAGAACCCGTCTGCATAATAAAAGATTAGGGTGCGATGGCCAGCTTCTCCCTGTGCTATGCAAACGTTCACACCTGGTCCAACCAGTCTCTCGAGCCCTGTGTAAATCAAGACACCACCTCCTCAAGCTCCTTTATAAAACCTTGTGCTTTTCACCACAAAACCGGAAGACCCACTCAGGTGCCCCTCTCTCTCTCTGCAGGAGAGAGAGCTGTTCTCTTTTCTCTTTCTTTCACCTATTAATCATCCACTCTTGAACTCACTTCTTGTGTGTCCACATCTCTGATTTCCCTGGTGTGAGATGACAAACCTCAGGTATTACCCCAGACAAACAATGCTGCTTCAACATTCTTTCAAACCTCAATTCAATTGTGTTGTTTCAGAAAAAGCCATTGTTCAGGGGTCCACAAACTATACCCTGCAGTCAAAATGTGGCCCACCACTTGTTTCTGTAAATAAAGTTTATTGGAACACAGCGCCATTCACTCATTTAAACATTACTGATGCTGCCTTGGTATGACTTCAGAGTTTAGTTGTCAGACACCACATGCTGAGCAAACCTGAAAATAGTTACTTACTATTTCACCCTTTACAGGAAATGTTTGCTGATCTCTGAATTCCAATGTAATTTTCCTGTATATAAGATAAAAGATTTTGGTTCTAAAACAAAATATTAAGTCCATCCTTAAGCTATCATATATTGAAAAGGACTATACATTTTACAACAAACATACAGGGAATAAGGCAAGCTAATGTGAGTCTATAGCAAGATTGCATTGCATATAATTAAAGAACAACAACATTTGTTACAATCTAATATAAGAACTATAATTTTTTAAATTTACATAGGATGCTGGCAGAGCAGGATTATTTACAGGACACATGAGTAGATTGAGCCTTTGTAAAGAAGAAAGTGCTCAAAGGCTTTAGAGGTACCTAGCACCAGCAACACATTATGTTTTATTTCACTCTTAATAAGCTTGTCTCCAATCTGACAATTAAGAGGATGTTATTTTACAATTAATTTAACCGTAGTTGGAAAATACTACTTTTCTTTTAATTTCTAGACCTTTTCTACTAATTACAGCATCAGGCTTGATAACAGCAATATTGTACGATTACTCTAGAAAAAAATTTTTAAAAAGAATTTCATTTTCTTGGCACAAAGTCTGGATAAAGAAGGATATGGCAAGTAGCACTGTAAATTCCTTACCAACAGTGAATTGTTGCCCATTGACAGCTGTGTCTCTTATTATGGCATTTCAACCACCAAAGAGTTTCTACCTAGAATCAAACTGCAGTTCCCATATTTGCATGCCAGGGAAACATTCGCAAGAGTTTTTAATCAAAAGGCAACAAAACTTGAGTAGGCAGGCGTTGGTGGTTTGAATGCAATTCCCACACATAAGTATAACACCTATGATCCATTCAGCAACTTATCACCAGTGAGTGCAGTCTTAACCAAGAATCATACAAGTAATAATTACTGACAGATTTACCATCTATGAATGTATCAACATTCTTATAATGAATATTTAGTGCAAGATTACTCATTTGGCTGTGGCTATTTTCCTCTGCTCCCTCCAGAGGATGAACACATACACCCCACACCTTCAAACAGATAATCTAGTGAAGGCATGAAATTGTTAACTGCAAAGTAAACCAAGAGTATGGGTCACAAAGGAAAAAATTATCTTCACAAATTTTTGGAAGATGCTGAAGAATGAAATAGGAAGCCGCTGTCCAGATTAGTCACAGGAAACAGGAGTCCATTGTCCTGAGTAACCTCTGAAAGGCTCCAGGCCCAGAACCAAAGGTAAAGCAAGTGAGGAAAAGAGGGTGCTTTTGAATAGTTGAGCCTCGCAAGGCACAAATCATCATTTATCCGAACAATTTCTCATTGATAAACGTTGTTACCCAGTATTTTGCTGCAACAAGTTATGCTGTGATAACCACCCATGTAGAGAAAACCCTTTGCCTTAAATTTACTTAAAACACTCATAAGATGCTTCCCCACCATCTTCTGAATCTAAATCTACTAATGCAATTTCAGGATACTATGAAAAAGCAGGCAATACAAGGAGAATGGAGTTATGTGTTAATATTATAGTGAAAGAGTTTTTAGAAATGTAGGTAGTGAATATTTATAACCTAAGAAACAGAAGATAAAGTGGAAGGGTACCTGCATTTATTACATCTAACATTACTGTCCCTTTAGTCAACTTGCTCACACACACAATTCCTTACAAAGTTAATTTTTATAAACCTTCTATAACTTGCTTAAACTTTATTTTCTTACAACTAAAAATAATTCTTAAACTTTCTAAATTTGCCAAAACTCACTTTTTGGAAAAAACCATATTCCCACCCCTTTTAAAACCAAAAACACATAGTTTTTCTTTTCAATGTAAGCAGTTTCAATTACATACCAGGTGCAGAGTCCAGGATACAAGACAGAACTGCAGATAAAGTCTAACTCTTCCAGCATAGCTAGGAGACATGGCTAACTCCACCTCTCCCCAGGCCTTACCTAGAAATCTAACAGTTCCAAACTAGGTAAACTGAACAATTTTCCAAAGTCAAAGAAGCAGTTTATGACATTAAAGCACTTAGCCAATTTAACCTCTGACTTAATTTAGACCAAATGTCTACATTTTGAAGACTTTTTACCACCAATAATTTTAAAACTCTCATTTCCCAAAGATTGCTGAAGTCACGTGAAATAAAAGGCATTAGAGCTTCTATTTTTCTGACAATTTAAGAGCTTTCATTATCTTTTAATCCAATTAATTAGAGCTCCTTCATATAAACATCACACATAACGACACTTCTAGACAGGAGAGGATCTACCAGGTGTAAGCTTTTCTTTCCCATCTTATGACTTTTCTGACTTGTCCTATATTTCCTGCTTTCCTAATTAGTCATTATCTACGTTAGTGCAAGAATTTGCCATACAAGATCCTAAGATTTCTCTCCTTCATAACTTACCTTACCATAAATACATGTTCATATCCACAACTTTCTTTAGCTCTCCCCTACTAATTTTTGATGCCCACCCAAATCAAAAAAAAGTCAGGTAAAGCAAAGCAAAACAGAGCAGAGCCTTAGATTTTGAGATGGACCTGTCTGCTTACAGTTCTTGGGGTTCCAAGAGGAAAACAAAGGTTTCTACTAAAATGAGGTCTGTGGCACCTTCTGTTTTGCACAAGGAGTCCCAAGCTGTCAGAAATTACCTTAGGTCCTTTCATATGGGTAACAAGAGTGGCAAGACAGACTATGGAAATAATTCAGTCAACTGAGAAGAAAAAGAAAACCTTAGTACTGTCCTCATTGTACAGATGGAGAAGCTGGGACCCAAAGCACCATGCGGTTCAAAAATTCATGTTCACAGCCGGGCATAGTGGCTGCCTGTAATCCCAGCACTTTGGGAGGCTGAAGTGGGTGGATCACGAGGTCAGGAATTTGAGAACAGCCTGGCCAACATGGTGAAACCCCAACTCTACTAAAAACACAAAAATTAGCCAGACATGGTGGTGTGCACCTGTAATCCCAGCTACTGGGGACGCTGAGGTAGGAGAATTGCTTGAATCTGGGAGACAGAGGTTGCAGTGAGCCAAGATCACACCACTGCACTCCAGCCTGAGCGACAGAGTGAGACTCCATCTCAAAATAAATAAAATAAATAAATACATACATACTTACATAAAATTCATGTTCACATAGAGTGAGGCTCTACAGCTCACTCTCTTAACCATCCTGCAATTCTGCCAACTCTATGCCCCAGTCACTGATGCACTTGTATGGCAGCTCATGGTCCCCTTAGAGCTTAGAACCTGGGTTTCATTTCCTGCTCTACAGCTATATAATTTAACAATTTTCCTCTGAATTTGTTGGATTCTAACCCTATAAATCTCCAATCTTAATATTACTGAACCTTAAAGGGGGCTGTGACATCTTTAGTCTTTAAAAATATTAAACACCCTATAAACAAAGGACTACATGAGATTAAAGCATATTCAAACTTCTATACGCTTTAAAACATTGAGGCAATGCATTGACAAATACACCTAAGGAACTGCAACCAATTTCTATCTCTTCAAAATAACCATCTCTTCAAAATAAGCTATCTAGCGGTACTTACGCATATTCTCACATGTGTCAACAGGATTTTACATGATCATAACCTTATAAATCATTAAAAAGTGTCAAAATTATAGGCCTTATGTATATATAGGCCTTATACAATTCTGCGGGCTTGAAAAACATGATACAATATAGACTGTTTCTTGAAAGCAGTCAATAAAATGCATTAACTTCTAAAGTGATCACTTAAGAGTTCGTATCAAAGGCAGTAATACTAGGAATAAAACAGGGCTCAACACTGCAGCTTCTTGAAGGTGAAAGTTAATAAAGCCTTGCTTTTGGTTGTGAATTTTTGCCTTAAAACATTATACACATGATCCTCCCCTTCCCTTCCCTGTTGCAAAGATGTGGTGATGAACAAGGTTTGCTCATGCAAATGACAACGCTCTTGAAAACTGTGGCAGAAAAATAAAATGAAGGGAATGTGGTTCACTTAATGATCTCATAAATTTTTGGAACTTGTTAACCCCCTGACTTGCATTTATCTCCAGACTATATGGGAGAGAGATGAAATGACTGTTTGCTATCAATATTTTATTTGATGCTTCATTTTTTGATTCCTTGCATAACTACTTACAACGCATTAACAGGATCACGAAAGCAAAGCTATTCAAGTAACTAAATCATTATGCAACTACTTTCTCATCTCTAAAACACAGTAATGGACCAATTATTTTAAAAATACAACACACTAGCAAGTAGTTTACTTTTAACTCAGTTTCAGTTTGTTAAGGCCATTCCTTGGGATAAAGAAAACAAAAAGCAGGAGAAACAGAAAGAGAAACAAGAATAGAAACCAGAAATATAGGCAGCAGCATAAGAAAATAAAGAACAAGATGATGGTGATAAGAAAAAACAGACTGGAAGAAAGGAAAAAAATCAGGTGATAGAGTTAGAAGGCCTATTATGATACCTTTTATCCACTCCCTGATTCATGAAATTTGAAAAGTCCAAGATTAACACAACAAAAAACAAGCAAAAAGATACACAAATAGTCATTCCCTAAATTTTGTTAAGAATGA
Organism: Gorilla gorilla gorilla; assembly: GCF_029281585.2. Classification (NCBI taxonomy): domain Eukaryota; kingdom Metazoa; phylum Chordata; class Mammalia; order Primates; family Hominidae; genus Gorilla; species Gorilla gorilla. The sequence goes on along the minus strand of NC_086018.1, from coordinate 19,670,388 downwards.
GACAATGCTGCCACTCATGCCTGGCTCAGGAGCCAGCAGGAGGTGGGCGACCTCCAGAGACTGCATAAAAGTGGGGGAGGACTCCTTGCCCTGGCTGCACTTCCACTGCCGCCAACGAGGCCCACGCTGCAGCACCCACTGCTTCTTACCCACCCCAGGCCAGCTGGGCCTTGCAGAGCTCCTACTACCCCCTTCCCGGCTCACAGACCTGCTGCTGCTGCCACCACTAATGCCCATGCCAATACAACCACTGCTGCTGTTGCTCTCAATGCACCAGCCCCACCCTACAAGGCTCCTACCACGTGGCCACCACCAGGTACCCTCCTACCTCCAGCCTCCTATCGCTGGGGTCGAGCTGCAGTCTCCATCACTGCCACCAACCGCAGCGAGGCAAGCTGTAGTACTGTGCCATCTGCAGGCTGCAGGCTCCAGCCTCCAGCATGTGGCAAGGTGGCCCCTCCTCCTCCTCTAGGTGGGCACAGACTGCTGGGCAGGCAAAGCCAGAAAAACCTAGAACAGATGCAGGGCGTGGTAGCATTAAAGCCTCACCTTGGTCATGCTGGCCACTGGGTGGCAGGTGCCAGTTTCAGCGAAGGCACTGACACCCACCCTCCCCTTTCGGCCCAAGCTGGCCATGAATCGGAGCCTGTGGTGGGGACTGGAGACACCACAGTGCCCGGCTCCCCACTCCGCAGGAACCACTGGGCCCACCAGAGCTGCGCTCCTAGGGGAACGGAAGCAGCAAAAAGTCAGACCCAGCCAGCTCTCCCCACCCAAGTGCGGGCTCTCATTCCTGAGCCTCCACCCAGAGAGCCCCGTCCCCCACGTGGTGCACGCTACTCGGTGCCTGGGGGTCCCAGGCAGTCTCCACAACACAGAACGAGAGGGTGTAACCCAAGGAACCACAGCAGATGTGGGGCGCCCTGCCGTGCTCACTATTCCTGCGGAAACACTGTATGCCTTCTGTACTTAAGCAGGAGAAAATCGCTTTGTAAAGCCTGGAGTCCAGGGAGGAAAGGACTGTCCTTTCCGTGGAGACCACTGCTGTCACTGCCACCTCTGCTGCCTGCTGCCGGCCGTGCAGCCCTGAGAGTGCCCCTAATCCGCCCCCCGCTGCCAGCAATGTAGTCCTCAAATAGCGCCCCCAACACCCCACCTCCTGCCCTCCACCACAGTGTAGCATCCCATAGCCCCCCTAACCTGTCCCCCGCCGCTGACACTGTGACCCCGATAGCACCCCCAACCACTCCACCGCCAGCAGTGTAGCACCCGATAATGCCCACAACCCGTCCCCACCACAGGCATTGCAGCACCCGATAGTGCCCGCAACCTGATCCCTGCCACGGGTAGTGCAGCAGCTGATAATGCCCCTAACCCGCCTCTGACACTGCAACCCCCCAACAGAGCCCCCAAACCCCGCCAGCTTTGGGCAGTTTGGCCCCCAATAGCGCACCTAATCCGCCCCCCTACCTCGGGCAGTGCAGCCCCCAATAGCGCACCTAACCTGCTACTAGCTTGACAGTGCCCCCAACCACCACCCCCCACTGCTGGCAATGCAGCCCCCAATACCACACCGAACCTGCCCCCTACCACCGCAATGCAACCTATGACAGCGTCCCCAACCAGCCCCCCGCCATGGGCAGTGAAGCCCAGGATAGCACGCCCCCCCCGCCCTGGGCAGTGTAGCCCCTGATAGTGCACTCAACCCACCCCTTGCCATGGGCAGTGCAGCACCCGACAGTGCCCCCAACCTGCTCCTCATAGCCCCAAATAGCACACCAAACATACCCCTTGGCACAAGTGGTGCAACACCCAACAGTGCCCCTAACCTGTCTGCTAGCACTGTAGCCTCCGATAGCACACCCAACCCCACACCCAACCCTCCCTGGGCCACAGACAACACAGTAGCTTATAGCGCCCCTAACACGCCACCCACCACCAGCTGTGCAGCCCCAGATAGTGCCCCTAACCCCTGCCAGCCACAGGCAGTGTAGCCCCCGGAAAACATCCCCCAACTCGGAGCAGCGTGTCCCCCGCCCCGATAGCACACCTAAGCCGCCTTGATGATCAGCACGGCCCCCGATAGCACACCTAATCCCATCCTCAATAGTGTCCCCCCCATCCCCCCTCCCCCCTCCCCCCTTCCCCCCTTCCCCTGTTCCACCTCCGCAAGTAACGTAGTCCCCGATACTGCACAGCACCCGTCTAGGCAATGCAACCCCAGATAGCGCCCCCAATCTGCCCTCACCGTGGGCAGCGCAGCTCTGATAGCATACCTGCCCCACTGTCTTTCCACCACTCTGGCCATGCTCCCGCTGTGGGCCACTCTCCTACCGCTCCGGTAGCAGGCTCCATCACCACAGCCAACATCAGCAGGTAAGCTACTGTGCCGCCCTTGTCTTCCCCTTCTTCTCCTCTTCCTCCACTAAGCCGAGCACGGACCCGGTGCGGGGAGAATATACGGAAGACCCTGACTTTGCCCACTCAACATACTTTATATAGGGAGGGTATGCAAATGAATTCCTGAACTACATGTTCTGATTGGATGAGAGAAAAACCCTAGGCCTACTCTGATTGGACTTTATTATCATGTTCTGATTGGTCATCTTAAGACTCGCTCTCATCCAATCAGAACATGAGAACAAACTCCAATCCGAGTATGCCTAGAGGTTTTTCTCTCATCCAATCAGAACATGTAGTCCCAGAACTCATTTGCATAACTCCGCATATAAAGTATGCTGAGGGGGTAGTCAGACCATCCCAGGTTCTTTCCTGTTTGCCTACACAGCTCTTCTGTGCCCAACTTAAAGGCGGAGGAGAAGGGGAAGGAAGACACCTGCCAAATGCTGGAGGCTGAAGCCTGCGGCACCGCAGCTCGTCTCACTGTGGGTGGTGGCCGAGATGGCGACTGCAGTGCGACCGGAGTGGTAAGAGGGGGAAAATAGTTTTGGGGTAGATGGTGGAGGAAAACAGGGTGGTGAGTACCAACGGGAAAAGAGGATGGCAAGCAGGAGAAGGCATTGCAAAAAGGCAATAGGAAAAAGACGGTGGGAAAAAAAACGTTTTTGGGTAGATGGAGGGGGAAATGAGGTTGGCAAATAGGAGAGGGAAAAACGGGTGGCTGAGCAGGAGGGAGAAAAGGTTTTGTGAAAACAGGGTGGGGAAAAGATGGTGGGTAAAAGTTTTTGGGCAGATGGAGGGGGAAAAGAGGGTGGCAAGTGGGAGGAGTAAAGAGAGGTTGGTAAAGGTGGGGAAAATGGGCGAGTGGGAGGGAGGGAAGGATTTGCAAAAAGACAGTGGGGAGAAAAGTTTTTGGGTAGATGGAGGGGGAAAAGATGGTGGTGAGCATGAGGGGAAGGAGGATTGGGAAGACAAATAGTTTTGGGGTAGATGGAGGGTGAAAAAAGAGTGGCATGTGGGAGAGGGGCAGGAGTGGGGAAAAGAGGTTGGTAAGCAGGAGTGGGGAGAAGGCATTGGGAAAAGATGGTGGGGGTGTGAGAAAAAAGTTTTGGGGTAGGTGGAGGGGGATAAAATGGTGGTGAGCAGCAGGAGAGGGGAGAAGGCTTTGGGAAGAGATGGGGGAAAATGTTTTTGGGAAGATGGAGGAGCAAAAGAGGGTGATGAGCGCAGGAAGGTGAAAAAGGGAGAATTTGCAAGAGTGGTCATTCTGATTAGTCATTCACTCTCTCCTTGGTAAGTATAATGATAGCTGTGGGTTTCATAGATAACTACCACTAGTTTCAGGAAGTTATCTTCTTGTCCATAACTCTGGAGTGTTTTATGATGAAAATGTGTAATATTTTCTCAAATACTTTCTGTTGAGATGCTCATGTATTTTTGTGTTTTATTCTATTAATACGATTTTTGCATGCATTGATTTTCAAATATTAAATCAATGTTGCATTGCTGGGGTAAATCACATCTGCATATAGTGTGTAATCTATTTTATATGTTGCTGGATTCAGTTTGTCCAGTATTTTGTTGAAGATTTTTAATTTTATTTAAACAATGGGCCAGGCACGGTGGCTCACCGTGATATAAGGCTCACACTTATATCAGCACTTTGGAAGGCAGAGATTGGTAGATCACCTGAGGTCAGGAGTTCAAGACCAGTCTGGCCAACATGAAACCCCATCTCTACTAAAAATACAAAAATTAGCCGGACGTGGTGGCAGACACCTGTAATCCCAGCTACTTGGGAGGCTGAGGCAGGAGAATCACTTGAACCCAGGAAACAGGTTGCAGTGAGCCGAGATTGGGCCACTGCATTCCAGCCTCGGCGACAGAGTGAGACTCCATCTGAAAAAAAAAAAAAAAGAAAGATACTGGTCTGTATTGTTTTGTGATATAGCTTTGGTGTCAGAGTAATCCTGGCTTTATAAGATGAATTGGGAAGTGTTCTCTCCCCTTTTATTTTCTGCAAGAGTTGGTGAACAATTGATACTAATTTCTCAGAGTGATAGCTACCTGAGATGGGAATTTTATTATAAGTTCTTAAAATTACAATCCAGTCTTTTTACCTTCTGTAGGTCTATTTAGATTTTCTATTTCTCCTTAGTCCTTTAGTCTGTTTTAGTTTGTGTCTTTCTAGGACTTCATTCTATCTAGGCTATCTCATTTTTTTAGCATAAGATTTTCATTGCATTGTCTTTTATTTTTATTTTGTATTACTAGCAGTGATGGATTCTCTTTTATTGCTGATTTTAGCAACTTGAGTCTCTTCTGCTTTTTTCTTGCTTAGCCTAAATAAACATTTGCCAATTGTGTTGTCTTTTCAAGCATTTAATTTTGGTTTATTGATTTTCTCTGTTTTTTCATACTCCCTATCTTTCTGTTGGCTTAACTCTTATTGTTATGAAATGTTTCTCTTTGTCTTTAGGAACATTGTATTTGGTTAATTAAAATGTAAGTTGATTTTGGAGTATCAACTGTTGTCTTATATGAAAATAAAAGCATCAATTGGGAAATAGTGGGTTCCCAAATATTGCCATGGAAACATATTTTTTGGCAGGGGTAGGGGTACAAAAGAAGCATCCATGTGCATGTAGTCCTTGGTCCCCAAGTCATTGAGCTAACTTGGTCAAAATAAGTAGCCTCTCATTTCTTATCTCATGTGGGTAGTCTTGCTTTGCTTGGAGACATTACAATGAATTCGCTTGCTGTAATTACTTGTAAGCATATCAGTTTACTTCATGTCCCATTTTCAACCAGTTACTATACCTGGAATAATTACTAGAATCAAATTCCATCACACACAGGTAAATAAGTAAATTCTGTCATTTAATATCTAAATTACATATATAATTATATATACATACATATATTTTACTTGTAATTCAATGAAGATAAGGCTTTGTATGCTCTGTGTAAAATATGCTGTCTATACTAATTCTCATGATAGTAAAGAATAAATTGAGTACTGGAATGTATTTAAATTTTACATATGTCTTCCATTTGGTGCAGAAATAAAATCTTGGTACTTGATTTAGTAAATTCCTCCTAAATTTAAATTTAGTAAACTTAAGATGTTACTTCCCTGAATCAAAATTTATCTTAATGGGATGATAATTCTCTAGTTTACCTCTAATGAGCCTCAGCTAGTATTTAATCTATTATGAAATTAGACAGCATCAAAATAAAATATAATTAATTAAAACAAAAAATATTTTATTGATTAATTTAGACCTCAGAAGTTTACGTTATGAAATCAAGGTTTTTTTGGATTTTGTTTTTAGAATAATTAGGAAATATTACCAAATGCGAACCATAGTAAAAGTTCTTCAGTAACACTTTACCATTCCATTTTCAAATAACCTGAATTTATGTGTCAGGTTGAAAAGCTTACTGTATGTACATTCTCTACCATCTTAGCAGGTTAACTAAAATACATGATCAAAGGCAAAAATGTATGCAAGGAAAATATAGAATATTTAAGTTACAAAAAGCTACTCTTACTGAATCTCTTGAATTACAGTTTACAGCTAAAGTGTACAAACTATTGTAAAAGTCTTCTCTATTTATAAGATTAATTACACATATAAAGTATCTCCCTCATTCAATAGATTTTATATTTCATTCAGAAATATATATTTAATATAAAACGTTCTGAATTCTACTAAACTGCATTTAAAATTATTCATCATTGGTTATATATTTATAAGCATGTACATTTAATGACTACATACTGTAAACTTTCTTTGCCATGTGGCATAGACAGTTAATTTACCTGTTCTTTCTATCTCTATCTACTATGTCCTAGTCTATTTCAGTTTTCTCACAAGTAGCCATTATTTTCATTGAACTGCCAAAAACTTAAAAGGCAACCATGCTCAAACAAAATGTGTTAGTAGTGTAGTATAGTATAGTATAAAGCTTTTTTCAATTCTAAATTTATGTTCCGAATTGTTAAATAATTTTATTATTCAGTTTTTTTTTTTTTTTTTTTGAGACGGAGTCCTGCTCTGTCGCCCAGGCTGGAGAGCAGTGGCATGATCTCGGCTCACTGCAACCTCCGCCTCCCGAGTTGATGCCATTCTCCTGCCTCAGCCTCCCAAGTAGCTGGGACTACAGGCAACCACCACTACACCCAGCTAATTTTTTTGTATTTTTAGTAGAGACGGGGTTTCACCATGTTAACCAGGATGGTCTCCATCTCCTGACATCGTGATCCGCCTGCCTCGGCCTCCCAAAGTGCTGGGATTACAGGCGTGAGCCACCGCGCCCAGCCTATTATCCAGTCTTGATGTCTGAAAACATCTTAAAATAGAGAAGTTCACAATATTAGATGCTGTATGTTTCTTCATATAATGACAAAGAAGTTTAGTTCTTTTCTCAATTTTAGGAAAAATTTTGCTTTAAGACCAATAAAAACACAAGTTTACATAAGCTGAGAGCATGTACATATAGCTACTCTGTAGAAAACTTACTTTGTTATTAGAGCTATTAGGATCATCTTTCGAGAATATTCGGGCTATATATGATGCTGCAAATTTATTTTCATGGTTGCTATAACGGGCAAGGCAAGCAGATGATATGCTTGTAGCTATTTCATGATGAGCACATCTCAAGGAATAAAGAAGGGCCTTCACAAGAAGAGGGAGGCAGCTGGCACAGTAATGCATCATGAACACAGATTCAGTGACTCCTGAGAGTCATTATGGCACCTGCATTCTTTGTTTCTATTTCATATGTAATCCAGTTTCAAGGAAGTATCAAAGTGTTGGGGGTGAGGAGACTATATGAACCATTAGCACGAAAGAAGTGCAGGCATCCAGCTGCCTGGTGTCTTCTGAGGTCATTCACCCAGATAAACAATACAAGTTGTTAACAGAGACTTAGTTTAAATTCAGAGCTGCAGGTAATGGGAAAATAAGATTGTGGAAATTGGCTCCATCTGAATTATTACTCAGATCTCCTCCATTTCTTCCAGATGCTGTCCTCACAGTATACTCAAGGCATCTGATGGCATTGATGAGCAACTGAGGAATCATTTAATTAATCACCAAGTTCTTCATCCTTAACTTAAAAATGTAGAGTCACAAAATCATGCATCAAAACACACTCTTTTTTTAACAGAATATGGTCTTTTATCCACTGATCTCTTATTTTTTCAGAGTAGCAAGGTGTCCTTACAGCATACATTTAGCATAAAATTAGACAGGTTCCATTATGAAATAAAATGGAGACAGAATAAGTCAATACTGAATTCTTTGGTAAATCTAGCAAAGTCTTTAAAAATGTTTCTAGAGAATGGATTTCTTTTAGTGTTTTTGTTTGCTTTTGCCTCATTGTTCTGCTTTGCTAACTCGTTAAAATCACAAGCTATCTTACTGTATATTGAGTGTATTTGCAAGAGCTGTTTAGTGTTTTCTTCCCTAATGAACCAACATGACCATTATTCTGCTGTGAGTCTATGTTATGAAGTATGTCTATGTCCTGCTATTCTCAGGCTTCATTTTTGCCTCCAGATCTTCCAGGTACTGTTGTTTTGGAAGATATAATGGATATTACTTCTTTTGTTCTTTCTGTGGCTTGAAAATTTCAGTAAACTCACTTCCGTCCGTGGGGGAGCTGCGGCGGTGGCGGTGCAGGAGGCCGGGCCGGGGCGCAGAGGGACCGACGGACGCACGGGCGGGCGGCCGGGAGCCATGGAGCGCGGCCTTGGGGCCCGGGGGCGCGGGCCGGGGTGGGCTTCCCACGGCACGACATGGAGACCTGTGGTTGCGAGGCTCCCTGGGGCTCGGCTCGGACCGCGATGGGGCTGGGCCCTGGCCTCCTAACGGGGCTGCCGTCTGGGGCGGTAGCTGGGGGGGCGCTCTCCCCTCTGCCCGCGACTCGGAGCACCCCCACCCTTCCCCTGCAGGGCCAGGCCGGGCGGCGTTGTTGGCTGGGGCCCCGGTGGAGGTCCGGCCCGCGCGGCGCCCGCCATGAATGGGCTGTCGCTGAGTGAGCTCTGCTGCCTTTTCTGCTGCCCGCCCTGCCCCGGCCGCATCGCTGCCAAGCTCGCCTTCCTGCCGCCGGAGGCCACCTATTCCGTGGTGCCTGAGCCCGAGCCGGGACCTAGTGGGGCCGGGGCCGCCCCCTTGGGGACCCTGCGGGCCTCCTCGGGCGCACCCGGGCGCTGGAAGCTGCACCTGACGGAGCGCGCCGACTTCCAGTACAGCCAGCGCGAGCTGGACACCATCGAGGTCTTCCCCAGCAAGAGCGCCCGCGGCAACCGCGTCTCCTGCATGTATGTTCGCTGCGTGCCTGGTGCCAGGTACACGGTCCTCTTCTCGCACGGCAACGCCATGGACCTGGGCCAGATGAGCAGCTTCTACATTGGCCTGGGCTCCCGCCTCCACTGCAACATCTTCTACGACTACTCCGGCAACGGTGCCAGTGCGGGCAGGCCTTCCGAGAGGAACCTCTAGGCGGACATCGACGCCGCCTGACAGGCCCTGCGCACCAGGTGAGGGCGACCCTGGGGGCAGCACAGCCTGGGCACACCGAAGAGGGGACCAGGCCGGGGGCCGGGGGGCGGGCTTCCCTGGGAGGAAGGGGGGCGGCGCTGCAGGAGGGGAGCCACAGTGGATGCACAGGGCCAGAGAGCCGGACAGGCGAGCTTGGGTGTGCAGGTGCCACCTCCACATGGCTGAGGTGTGGCCAGGCGGTCCTCCCACACCCTGGCCTGTGGAGCCAGGCTCCCTGGGAACCCCTGGCCTGAGGACGGGAAGGGGCTGAGCTTGTCACAGGGGCGTGGATGCCACCCGGCGGGAGGGAGTGGGTGGTGGTCTGGGGGTCTGTGCACGTGTGGCTGGGAGCCCATCGGCCGAGGCAGCACTTGGGGCCAAGTGAGGTGAGGCTGCTGCATCCAGGTCCCGAAGCCTGGCCCATGAGGCCCTGTGGCTGCAGAGCTTGGCCATCCTGGGGCAGGGCCTGCAGGGTAAGGTGCAGACCCCCAGCACACACCCGAGGTCTGGGCCAGCCTGGATTCCAGATCCAGCCCTCCTAGTCATCCAGGTCCCCAGCCCTGCGCTTGCCTGGTCCCTTCACCAGTGTTTGAGCACCGCCTGGGCCAGTGCTGCTTTGGACGAGGAGACCCGGGTGGGCCTCTGGTGGCCTTTCCTGCTCACCATCCACTGGGGCTGTCTCGTCCTGGCCCTGCCCAGCCCACTGGTCTGACCTGCTCCCGCAGGGGACCAGGCACAACTCTGAGAAGTCAGAGGCCCTGGGGAGGTGGGGTCCTCGTTGCCTTGGTGATATTGCAGGCAGTCCCTGCTGTGGGCCTGGGAGCTGGTCCCCTGGCACCACCCTGGCTCTGGGGGCCTCCCAGCAGTGTGGGGCGCTGACACCAAGTACCACTTCATGCGACTTCCTCGGCCCCTCCTGTCTCTACTGCCTGGGCCACTGGCAGAGTCACACCCGCCATGGCCAGCTCTGAGCTCTGTCTGCTCGGCCATCTGTCCTGCTGCCACTTTGTCCTGCAGGAACCTAGGCCCAGAGCTGTGAGGGGGAGGCCAGAGCGTGCCCAGGGCCTCCACTGGGGATGTGTCCTGTTCGTTTGAGTGGTGACATCCAGGTGGCAGCTGGGGCTCCTGCCTGTAGCAGGTGACAGGGCTGGGCTGGCTCAGCACACTACTGACCATGGCTGCCAGGGAGCAGGCCAGGGAGGCTGAGGCAGAGCTGGGGCCACAGGCACAAGCGAGGCAGCATCCTTTGGGGCATGGGTGAGTGGTGAGCTGTGGAGTGCTGCCAGGAGGCTGGGATTCCAGGCCAGGGACAGGGACAGCCCTGCTGGTGGAGTCCGAATGCCAGGCAGAGGGGACGCACACCTGCCCATGCTCCTGCCTTGCAAGCGGGCGTCTGCCTGGGATCAGAGCCTGGAGCGTGTGGGAGGAGAGTTGTGGGGTCCCGGCATGGGCAGGGTGGCAGGTGGGTCCCGCGTGGTTGGGATTGGGCACGAGGAGGCCTTGTAACTGGTGCTGGATCAGCTGGGTCAGGGGCCGCACACCAATGACCTGGGGGTGGGGGTGGCCCTGGGTGGGAGCTGGTGGTGCTGAGGTGGCCGAGGACTTGTCCACTCCCAAGGGAAGGTGCTGGTGGGAGGGGGTGCCACCTCCGCAGCCACCACCTTCGATGCTGACCTGGGTTGCACTGGCATCTCATTGGGCGTGGGGACTCCGAGAGTCCAAAATTGGGTGGAGACATCTGGCGACACAGCTGCCTGAATTCCTCATGGCCAAGGGGGTGGGCAAGGGCTGCAGGAATGAAGAGTGTCCGCTGTCCTGGCCAGTGGACCAGGAACGGCTTTCTAACCCGGGCAGGAAGGCGTGAAGCATTCAGGATGTGGGGGGCACACAGTTCCCAGTGTGCACCTAGGGGTGACCAGGAGGAGAGGTGCCAGGGCCTCCCCTACCCCCGCCCCAGGGGCACTCCGTAGGCGGGATCCCTGCAGATCCTAGCTAGGAAACGCCAGTGAACTGCAGCGCCAGGGAACGGGGCGGGGCCGCTGGCTTCGCCCACCGCCGCAGTGTTGGGGGCTGGGGGTGGCCCTCGGGACTGATGTGGAGCCTGGGCCTGACCCACTGACTTGGCTGAGTGGGGAGACTAGAGGGTCGCATCGGGAGCTGGGCCCGGGGACGCCCGCTGGTGGGAAGGGTGCGCGCGCGTCGGAGGCCGCGGCTGACCCTGCTCCGGCGCCGCCAGGTACGGCATCAGCCCGGACAGCATCATCCTGTACGGGCAGAGCATCGGCACGGTGCCCACCGTGGACCTGGCCTCGCGCTACGAGTGTGCCGCGGTGGTGCTGCACTCGCCGCTCACCTCGGGCATGCGCGTCGCCTTCCCCGACACCAAGACCTACTGCTTCGACGCCTTCCCTAACATCGAGAAGGTGTCCAAGATCACGTCGCCCGTGCTCATCATCCACGGCACGGAGGACGAGGTGATCGACTTCTCGCACGGGCTGGCGCTCTACGAGCGCTGCCCCAAGGCAGTGGAGCCGCTGTGGGTGGAGGGCGCCGGGCACAACGACATCGAGCTCTACAGCCAGTACCTGGAGCGCCTGCGTCGCTTCATCTCCCAGGAGCTGCCCAGCCAGCGCGCCTAGCGGCGGCCCCAACCGGCCGGACCTCAGCAATAAGGCGGCCCCCGGACCTCACCCCGCGCCGGCCCCCAGGGGCTGCATGTGGACCCCCGGGCGGCCCAGGGGACCCTGCCCCGAGCCAGGGCCTGTGGACGATGTACAGGCAACAGAGCTACGCACTCCTTTCCTTTTGGAAGCAAGAAGAAAATAAGTGAAAACGGAAATTAAAGATTTAAAATTAAAAAGAAAAAGAAAATTTCAGTAAGAAAATAAACTGGTTGTCAAAAACACCTGTCTGTTAAAATTGGAATCAAACTAGCTGGGCGTGGTGGCTCACGCCTGTAATCCCAGCACTTTGGGAGGCCGAGGCGGGCAGATCACGAGGTCAAGAGATCGAGACCACGGTGAAACCCCGTCTCTACTAAAAATACAAAAAAAATTAGCTGGGCACGGTGGCGGGCGCCTATAGTCCCAACTACTCGGGAGGCTGAGGCAGGAGAATGGCGTGAACCCGGGAGGCGGAGCTTGCAGTGAGCTGATATCACGCCACTGTACTCCAGCCTGGGTGATAGAGCAAGACTCTGTCTCAAAAAAAAAAAAAAAAATTGGAATCAAACTTTTTCAAGAAGAGATGTACTTGGTTTCCTTGCCTAAATATTCAAAAGTTAATAGGATCTTTTTCACAATTTAAAAAAATTAAACATAATTGTATTTAGTTTTATTGAATACCTACTTATGTGGTGTATTACATTTATTTTTGTTAATATTAAATTTAAAACTTTTTAAATTATTGTGCATTTTATATGATATATCATAGATGATTGTTGTTTTACTTTGAGTTTTCTCATTTAAAGTTATAACCAAAGTGACCCTATTATTCATTTTTTGTGCTATGCATTTAACATTTTCATATACTTCTTTTTTCCATTTTCAGCTAGTATGTATTGCATTGTATTTAAAACCACCACAAGAGGCAGGACAATGTGGAGCTGTTATTCAATAGCTATAGTTTTGCAAGATGGATAATTTCTGCAGATCTGTTGCATAGCAATGTGAATATAGTTAATACTTATGATCTGTACACCTAAAATGATTAAGATGGTAAATTTTATATGTATATTTTTACTATAATTTAAAAATCATCACAGGTTTGAAATATAAATATAACTTATTTTGTATAATATAGAGCGTGTTCACATCAATAAGGAAAACCTAATATACCGATAAGAAAGAAGGGTGGGGGGTGTATCAGATGCAATCCATCCTGTCTCATGTCAGGCAGCCCTGAGAGGGATGTTGGAGTCATTGACCAGTTGTCTTGTTTGACTCTCACTATAATTTGAAGCCATTACAAAGGCCCCATCCAGTCCTGGGGGGTGGAAAAGAGGAAGAAGGCAGGAGCTTCTAATGAACAATTGTCTGCACAGGCTCCTTCTCTCACCTGTGCAGAGAAGGGAGAAGCAGAGCAAGATGTCCCTAGAGTTGCTTCCTAAATACCCAGGGGACACAACTCCCTTACAGATCTCTGATCTTCTGCCACTATTATGAAGTGGAACTTGTTCATTTTAGTATCATCATCCTTATGTGTCCCCAGGCTCACTGAAGTCTTGGCATGCATATCAGACGAACTTGGGATGAAGGAGAGGGTGATAATCATGGGCCTGACAAAGTGGGGGAGAGAGGCAGGTGCTGAGTGTCCTCTGCACACTGCGAAGTCACAAGCACAGCCATATTCCACTGTGGAAAAGACTGTTTGCCCAACATCCCTGGAACCACAAAGACCTGCATCCTCTGAACCTCAAGAGGAATGAACAGTTCAGAGACAGTCTGGAATGAGCAGTTGTGAGGAAGGTGACCTCACTCACTCCTGGAGCTGGTCAGTGGAGCTGGGGTTGGGGCATGCTGGACCAACCAGCTGATCAGAAGTTCTCAGACCACACACATCCCTAAGTCAGGTCTAGGCCCTAGTTTGGACATGTGATATGGTTTGAATATCCCCTCCAAAACTCATGGTAGAATTTAATTGTCATGGTAAAAGTAGTTTGAGGCAGGACCTTTAAGAGGTGATTAGGTCATGACAGTTCCACCATCATGAATGGATTAGTGCCCTTATCCTGGCAGTGGGATAGATATCTCAAGAGTGGGCTCCTGATAAAAGGATAAAGTTCAACCGTATTTACTCATTTTCACACTCTTCTTTGCCCTTTTTCCCTGAGATAATGCAGTAGAAAGACCCTTGCCAGATTTCAGCATCTGCTTGTGGACTTCTAAGGCCACAGAAATCTCAACCAAATGAACTTTTAGTCTCAGTAAGTTACCCAATATATGATATTCTATCAGAAGAAAATGGACTAGGACAGCATGCGTAGGTTATTCATCTCCTTCCTCTTCTGTAATCTCCCTCGAGGGAAACTTAGCTCTAAGAACTGACCTACTCCACTGTAGGCATCATAAGGGGAAAAGATATGAAAAATATATCAAATTAACTTTTTAACTAAGAAAAAAAGAATACATTTTACATCTATATATCCTAGGAAAATTAGGCACTGGATGAAAAAGTAATAACAGGAGTCAATCCCTGAGCCAGAGTTGGTCCGAGGCAGGACAGTGGTGATTGCACCAGGCAGAGAGAACACAGGGGAGGTCCTAGTCTCACTTCCCTGGGGATCTGGAGCAATGTGGAAGTGCCATGGCTGCTGAGATATGTAATAGCCTCATCCTCCGGCTGCAGCCCAGAGATGTGCAGAATTACTGCATTGGCTGAGGCATCTTTAGATTTAGAAAAGTGACTGGGGACCCTGGAGCCATGGTGTTTACTTGAGTCAGATTAGCAGACTGTTCTACACGTGCTGTCCTAGTCCATTTTCTCCATTTTCTTCTGATATAATAGAATACCATATATTGGGTAACGTACTGAGACTAAAAGTTTATTTGGTTGAGATTTCTGTGGCCTGAGAAGTCCACAAGCAGATGCCGAAATCTGGCAAGGGTCTTTCTGCTGCATTATCTCAGGGAAAAAGGGCAAAGAAGAGTGTGAAAATGAATAAATAGGGTTGAACTTTATCCTTTTATCAGGAGCCCACTCTTGAGATATCTATCCCACTGGAGATATATCATCTCTCAGGAGATAATAGAGAGCACTCCCTAGTTGCTATTGGTAGCAGGATATGTGCTAGCCACCAGCAGTGAAGCCACAGCTCAGGGTAAATGTGAGCCTCAGAATTTCCCAGAGATGCAGAGAGGGAGGGTGGCTGAGTCAGAACAGGCCGAGGTGGGGGGAACCTGCAAACACAAATGCTCATGGGTGAGTAAGCAGGGATGAAATGTGAGAGTGGCACACGGGGCAAGAACTCAGACTGGGAGGCTTTCCCAGGAATCTGAGGCCTGTCCCTACCTGATAAGTGAGAGGGGAGCAGCAGGGAGGAGCAGGGGCCCCGGCCATGGTGGACACAGCCTTCCCGAGGTCCAGAGCTGGAGTGGCTGCCCTAGGCCTCTCTTATCCCCTCCACTGGCCTCACAGAGGAAGGGTTATGGATGCAAATGTGTCCCACCCACTGCCTGCCCCCACCCCACTCTATGCATTTATTCAAGACCTGGGGACTGGTGGGTGAGAGAGTCTGGCAGGACCTGGGAGCAAGTGGGTGCTGGGACCACACCCAGAGAAGATGCAGCAGCTGAGTTGGCTTCAGTGAGTGCAGGCTCCACTGCCCAGCCCTGGGGAGTTTAGGGGTTGGCACAGCTATGAATAGCCACTGTGCAGACCCTGAGACAGACCCACAGTGCCCCTGCTGCTCACTGGCCAGACTGCAGTCTCAGTGGGAATCATGTGAGTGCAGTCACCTAAGGGCCTGGTCCAAACCATCCATGAGCCATGCCCCTGCTCTGTCCTGAGCTACTGGTATTAATAAACAGCCTTTGCATTGAGGGCTCCTGGATTACTAGGAGAAGGACATATGGGAAATATAACAATGGCCTAATGTGAGGAGGCTACAGTGAGGGGAGAATGCAGACAGCTTCTGGAGCAAAGACCTGGGCAGCTCCTTCCACAGGGATCCACCTCTACTCACAGAATAGGAAGGAAAAACTTAACATCAGTTAGAAATAAATAAACGAAGGCCTCAATTGTTTGTTCCTGTGATGATTCATTGGATGCATTCATCCATGAATGCATACTCAAGCAACTACCCTTCAGGCTTGGGTTCCTGGTGTCACTGGATTGATTTTGTTAATCATGGTTTTCACATATTTGTATGTATACTCTTTTTTTCCCATGTCATTCACTCAGTTAATAAGAGAGTTGTATTAATATCTGTGTATATGATTATGGATTGATTATTTCTCTTTTTCTGCTAAAAGAGACAGTTTTGCTTCAAATACTTTAAAGCTATTTTATTAGGTGCATACAATTTACAGTTGTTATGTGTTGTCATTGAACACCTTATTTCACCAGTATAAAATGCCTCCCTTTTCTTGGAAAAAAATGTTTTTCATAAAAGTTTTCATACTAATACTAACTTTAGAGTAGGCAGATAGCTAGACAGAAGCAGGAGGGGCAGCCCCTGAGAAAAGGGAGTTCTGGAAAATCTCACGCCCCAGAGACCACCCAAAGCACACATGCTAGATACGAACAGAGATTAGGGTAAATACCTATGCCAGAACAAAGCCCCTTAAGACACCCAGTATTCACTCACTCTGAAGTTAACCTGTGAGAATGTAGCTAGCTGCATGCTGACAATGGGGGTGAGAGCAAAGGAGAAATTTCTAAGAGAGATGCAGGTACAATAAGTATAGATTTGACCACCATACAACCTTCCTGGGGTGGCGGTAATGAGCAATGCAGCCATTAGGTAGAATTCCTATCAAACACTGGGCCCATGTGTGTGTTAAGGGAGGGTCCCACAGCCTGGGCTGGAAACTATGTGGGGAAAAGGCAGGGACTTAAGGCTGAAGCAGAAAAACTAGAGAAAGAAAAAAAGGTGGAGACTTAAAACAGAGGTGGGAACTCCAAGAAAAAGTCCAATATCATAAAAACTCAGTGCACATTTCTCGGGCTGCTGGCTCATTCTCTATCAGCAGCCCGCTCTGCCTTATCTTCCAGAGTACACTGTCTCTCTAAATAAACTATTTGCTCTCTGTTTTTCTTCAGTAAATTATCTTTTTTGTCTAAATTGTCTCTTGGCCAAAACTTTCTCCCAAGACAAAGGACAGAGAATTGCCATACTTTGTGGTAACACTAGTGTAGGCACAGCAGCTTTCTGTAAGTGGTTTCATGGTATTTTCTATCCTTTTTTCATGTTAATAAGAACATTTAATGTGCGATATACCCTCTGAATAAAATTTTAAGTACATAAAACAGTGTTGTCAGCTGTAAGCACAGTGTTGTACAGCACATCTCTAGAACTTGTTCATTTTGCAAACCTAAAGCTTCATAGCCCTTGAGCAGTGACTCCCCATTTCCTTCTCTCCCTACCCCTGGCAACCAGCATTCTACTCCATTTCTGTTCGGTTGAGTATATTAGACACCTCCTATAGGCCGGACGTGGTGGCTCATGCCTGTAATCCCAGCACTTTGGGAGGTCGAGGCAGGCGGATCACCTGAGGTCAGGAGTTCGAGACCAGCTTGGCCAACATGGTGAAACCGTGTCTCTACTAAAAATATAAAAATTAGCCAGGTGTGGTGGCAGGCACTTGTAATCCCAGCTACTCGGGAGGCTGAGGCAGGAGAATCGCTTGAACCAGGGAGGCGGAGGTTGCAATGAGCTGAGATCGCGCCATTGCACTCCAACCTGGGTGACAAGAGCAAAACTCTGTCTCGAAAAAAAAAAATTAGATACCTCATATAAATGAGGCCGTGCAGCATTTCCCCTTCTAAGACTGGCTTATTTCACTCAGTGTAATATCCTCCAGGGTTTTCCCTGTTGCTGCATATAGCAAAATTTAATTCTTCTTTTTTTTTTTTTTGAGAGAGAGAGTCTCCCTCTGTCACCCAGGCTGGAGTGCAGTGGCGCAATCTCAGCTCACTGCAACCTCTGCCTCCCGGATTCAAGAGATTCTCCTGCCTCAGCCTCCTGAGTATCTAGAATTACAGGCTTCTGCCACCACACCCAGTTAATTTTGGTATTTTTAGTAGGGGCAGGGTTTCACCATATTGGTCAGGCTGGTCTTGAACTCCTGACCTTGTGATCCGCCCGCCTTGGCCTCCCAAAGTGCTGGGATTACAGGCGGGAGCCACCGTGCCCAGCCTAATTCTTCTTGAATTTGAACAGCATCCATTGCAGCTATACACCACATTTTCTGTAAACATTCAATGATTAGTGGACCTTATGCTGTCTCCATGTCTTTGAAATTGTGATTAATGCTGCACGAATAAAAATGTGCAAATATTTCTGCAAAATCCTGATTTTCATTCTTTTGGATGTGTGCTCAGAAGTGCTTTTTATTTAAAGAGTGTATCTTTTAATTTAGTTTGTCAATCCAAGTGAGGCGTGGTGGAGCTCTATCACTTCAGTAACAAGAAATTGAGAAATGTCTCCTGTCCCTGCTTTTCACAGGTTTCATCTCAGCTCTTCAGTCTCCTGCCTCTTATGGGTTGGAAATCCACATCTGTCATAATGAGGACTAGTGTGCGCTTGAAATCATCAACCTCTACTTTCTTTTTCATCCCTGTGTTATTATAAATTATGGTTTTGGTCTTTGACCCCATTTCTTGTTATACAACTCCTAAAATACTTAAAATCACCAAAGTCTTTTTGTATGCTAATGAGATGACTGTTGGCTGACAGTCCTTAGGTAACTTCAGGATGGGGGCAGGTCACAAGAAAGACCAAGGCAGGGTTAGAGGGATGGGAGTTTCAGCCTCATCTCCCAACCTCTGTGGAGGGGAGAGGGGCTGCTGATTACTCACCAATGGGCAGTGGTTTACTCCATAAAGCCTCGGTGAGGAAGCCTCCATAAAATAACCCAAATGGAGCTAGGCTGGGAGAACTTCTGGAGGGCTGAACACGTGAAGATTACTGGACGGTGGTGCACCACTTCCCATACCTTGTGCTATGCATGTCTTCATCTGTATGCTTGGTTGTATCCTTTTTAATAAACCTGTAAGTGTCTACTGAGCTCTGTGAGTCATTCTAGCAAATTAATAGAAGCCAAGGAGATGTTGTGAAATCTTCAACTTACAGCTATTTGGACAGAAGCACAGGTAAAGCAATCTGAGGCTTGGGATTGGCGTAAGTAGTGGGGCACAGTCTTGGGGAAAGAGCCCTCGAACTGTAAGATCTGACCCTGTCTCCATGTGGATAGTGTCAGAATTGCATTCAGTGAGAGGGCACCTGTGTGGTGTCCGCTGCAAAACTGATGGCTTGCTTTCTAGGGGGTGGAGAGAAATCCTCACACATTTGGTCATGGAAATATGTGTTGATTGTTGTGGTGTGAGAGCAGGGCAAAGATGGTTTTTGTATTTTCCACTCAACCCCAAAGGCACTGAATTATACTCAAAGCTCTTTCATTAGCCTTTGGCATGACCAAGTGTATTTTCATTGTGTAGCCTGTGCTTCCTCTTGTCTTTTCCTTTGTGGGGTCCCAATCATCCATTCTAAGGAATGTTCCTGCTCCATTTGTGGACAGTCACAGAACCCACAGACTTCACAAGCTGCCTTAGGTAGAAACAAGGAGCATTAATATGTGTGAATTCCCTCTTTGACTCCACAAACCTTAGCACCTTTTCCTGGCCCATATGCTGACTAGTCCCCTGACCCATAACTTGTCCTGAGCATGAACATAAACTCACATCAAGGCCATATGTCCAGACACATGGGATGACCAAAAGTATTTTCCACCTGAGCTGCCTTGCCTGCCTGTGTGGCAATGACCAGGCTAAGATGTTAATCTTAATAGCTCAGTATAAATATTGGCTGGATAGAAGGTCACAAATTCAGTGAAGAGTCTCAGATCCTTGCTCCAGGGTGGGGAAATGCCTGCAGAAATTTTTCCTGACTGTGGTTTTGGTGACAAGAGGGAAGAGTGGGTCTAGAGGTCATAGCGTGGGATCAAACAAGAGACTTGTGCCTTATTTCCCTGTGGGGCAGATGCTGTGGGTTAGCACTGGGTTCCTTCCGCATCCTGATCAGTAATCATCACCCTCATCCTCAGACAGAAACCCAGAGTAGTAAATGAGGCCAACTCCATCCAGGTTGCTGCAAATTCCGTTATTTTATGCCTTTTTAGGTCTGAGTAGTATTTCATGGTGTATATTATATACATATATAAAATCACATTTTCGGCTGGGTGCAGTGGCTGATGCCTATAATCCCAGCACTTTGGGAGGCCAAGGTAGGCAGATCATCTGAGGTCAGGAGTTCGAGACCAGCCTGACCAACATGGAGAAACCCTGTCTCTACTAAAAATACAAAATTAGCTGGACATGGTGGTGCATGCCTGTAATCCCAGCTACTCGGGAGGCTGAGGCAAGAGAATCACTTGAACCCAGGAGGCGGAGGTTGCGGTAAACCGAGATCATACCATTGCACTCCAGCCTGGGCAACAAAAGCGAAATTCCGTCTAAAAATAAAAAAATAACATTTTCTTTATTCACTCATCGGTTGATGTATATTTATGCTGTTTCCATATTTTTGCAATTGCAAATTGTACTGCTATAAACATATGTGCAAGTGTCTTTTTCTTTTCTTCTTTTTTTTTTTTTTTTTTTTTTTTGAGACAGAATTTCACTCTTGTTGCCCAGGCTGGAGTGCAATGGTGCAATCTTGGCTCACTGCAACCTCCACCTCCTGGGTTCAAGCGATTCTCCTGCCTCAGCCTCCAGAGTAGCGGGGATTACAGGCATGCACCACCACGTCCAGCTAATTTTGTATTTTTAGTAGAGACGGAGTTTCAACATGTTGGCCAGGCTGGTCTTGAACTCCTGACCTCAGATGATCCGCCCGCTTATCCTCCCAAATTGCTGAGATTACAGGCGTGAGCCACCACGCCTGGCCATACAAGTGTCTTTTTCAAATAATGACTTATTTTCCAGGAATTTATCCATCTCTTCTAGATTTTCTAGTCTGTGTGCATAAGGGTGTTCATAGTAGCCTTGAATATCTTTCATATTTCTGTGGTATTGGTTGTAATATTTCCCATTTCATTTCTAATTGAGCTTATTTGGATCGTTTCCCTTTTCTTCTTGGTTAATCTCACTAATGGTCTGTCAATTTTGTTTATCTCTTCAAATAACCAGTTTTTGTTTCATTTATCTTTTGTATTTTTTGTTTCAATTTTATTTAGTTCTGCTCTGATCTTTGTTATTTCTTTTCTTCTGGGTTTGAGTTTGGTTGGTTCTTGTTTCTTTAGTTCCTTGAGGTGTCACCTTAGATTGTCTGTTCATGCTGTTTCAGACTATTTAATGCTATGAACTGTCCTCTTAGTTTTGCTGTATCTCAGAGGTTTTAATAGGTTGTGTCACTATTATTGTTCAGTTCAAGCAATTTTTAAATTTCCTTCTTGATTTCATTGTTGACCCAAAGGTCATTCAGGAGCAGATTATTTACTTTTCATGTATTTGTATAGTTTTAAGGGTTCTTTTTGGAGTTAATTTCCAGTTTTATTCCATTGTGGTCTGAAAAGGTACTTGACATAATTTCAATTTTCTTAAATTTGTTGAGACGTGTTTTGTGGCCTATCATATGATTTATCTTGGAGAACGTTCTATGTGCTGATTAAAATATGGTATATTCTGAAGTTGTTGGGTAGAATGTTAGGTAAATATCTGCTAAATCTATCTGTTCTAGGATATAATTAAAGTCCATTTTTTCTTTATTGACTTTCTGCCTTGATGTCCTGTCTAGTGCTGTCCGTGGAGTATTGAAGTCCCCTACTATTATTGTGTTGCCATCTATCCCATTTCTTAGGTCTAGTAATAATTGTTTTATAAATTTGGGAGCTCCAGTATTAGGTGCATATATATTTAGGATTGTGATATTGTTCTGTTGGACCGATCCTTTTATCATTATAAAATGTCCTTCTTTGTCTTTTATAACTGTTGTTGCTTTAAAGCTTGTCTGATATAAAAATAGGAACATCAAAAAACATTCCTCCATCTACAACCATGCAGGTGTTCCAGCAATGAGAACGAAGACAAATCTCTCAGGAGAAACAATGCTCATGGGTGCTCAAGAAAACTGCTTGCTTTTTAGTTCTCGAATACTGAAAATTACTTTTGGCCCTTTTTGGACTCTAGAACAATGATTCATTATATTTATTTGTTATTCTGTCATTTCACAGTTGAATGCAAGACTCCAACGTCCTTGTCATTTGCAATATTTTAATCATGCTCCACAGCCTGACTTGCAACCCTGTTAATACTGAATGGCCTTTGATCCTGCTCCAGTTCACAAATTGAGCCCTGAAGTCTTCCATTTTTCCCATGGACCATTACCAACTGAAATCTCACAGTAAGAAACCAGTCTTTTAGAGTGGGTCTACTTAGCCAGGCGCGGTGCCTCACACCTGTAATCCCAGCACTTTGGGAGACCAAGGCGGATGGATCACCAGGTCAGGAGATCGAGACCATCCTGGCTAACACGGTGAAACCCCATCTCTACTAAAAATACAAAAAATTAGCCAGGTGTGGTGATGGGTGCCTATAGTCCCACCTACTTGGGAGGCTGAGGCAGGAGAATGGCGTGAACCTGGGAGGCGGAGCTTGCAGTGAACCTAGATCACACCACTGCACTCCAGCCTGGGCAACAGAGCAAGACTCCGTCTCAAAATAAATAAATAAATAGAATGGGTCTACTTAAATTATCCACTGCCACAGCCCAAGCATAAGGTATTCTGGATAGACGTTCACCAGTAAAGACTTCATTTAGTGCTGTCATTCACAAATGTCAGAGTCCTGAAGCCTCAGATCTTTCACCACGAACTTGTCCAATGTCAAGGGCTCTGCTCTGTTGATTCGAATTTAGTTGCTGTCCATGATGTCCCACAGGATTGGAGTTTATGTCAGTTCCTTCCAGATATGATCTGATTACTGCCTCCATACTAAACTCACTACTATAGACCTTTGGTAAGGCTCCTGGAAAGAAATGTGTGTATTGAACAGGCCGACATAAGTGACCCTCAGGTAGTCCTGGATCAGAGTTTACCCCGTAACTGGTTTAAGTTTGTACAAGACTTTACTCACTGGCAGCAGCATTGCACCATCACCTTCTGCAGCTATGATAGCACCCTCCCAATAGACAGCTTCCTCCTCATATTCACTGCTCTCTACCAGATTAACCTCAACTTCCTTATCTCGTAATCTGGAATACATTCTGCATCTTTGCAAATATGATGTGGTTCAATAATTCCACTATAGCTACATTCCTTCAATGCAAGCAGTTGCTTCCAGTCCTCCTCCAGGAGCTCCGCTTAATGGTGCCACTGCTTTTGAAACTCCTACCGGGTGGTTTTAGCCACCACCAGCTGGGAGGGGTGGAAACCATCATTAGGGTGGCTGCCACAGCCCACTAACTCACATGGCTGCATCTGCCCCCAATGCCAATGGCCACCACAGTTACCACTGGGCCTTGCAGTGGGGCATCCCTTGCCTGGGTTTTGCAGTGCTGCTGCCAGGCCACCTGCACGTGAGGATGGCTGCCAAGCAAGAAGTCTTGGAAATGTCATCTTTCACCCAGCCAAGGCCACAGGCGCAGACTCCTGCCTGTGCTCCCAGATTCCACCACTAGGAGTGTGGGCGGCTGATGCTGCGTTGGCCTGTAACATCACCCGAGAAGACAGAGGTTAAGTTCAGGGACATGACTGGCCCACGACATAAAGGGGATGTTCTAATGAATTTGTAGTACAGTCTCTTATCTTCTAGGTGGAGTATGTGACATTTTTACATTTAAAAATCCATCTTCATTTTGAAATATCTTTATTATTTTGGTTACTTCTGCTATTGATTCAACAGTATTCCAAGTTAATTTTTTATCTGGAATTTAATAATTTAATCTGAGTGGAGAGGGGAGTCCTGCAGCAGGACAAATAAAACACACCATATTCCTAGAGGAGAAATAGAATTTGAAAATAAAAATCACGCATATGAAATGCATGTGGAGGGTATGGCAAAAATACATCTTTTGACAGTATTGGGCACATGGAATGATAATAACAAGGCAGGCAAGGATAGTTAAAGCCAGAGAGTGAATGTCCTTGTGTGTCATAGTGAAGTGATTGTTTTTTTAATTCAATTGAAGTGAATTAATTACTTAAGGAGGATTGGGAACTATTGGGCATCACCACTGGGGACATTTGCTGAGAGGTGGTGTGGCCAGGCCACATTATTCACCTGACTCTGCTGCTAATTCCAGTGCAGGAGGAGTTGCCTGTTACTTCCAGGTGACAGGCCTGGCTGAGTGAGCATAGACGGCATGTAGGACTCTGAAAAGGACGCATGGAGCACCCTACTACTGACACAGAGCCTGACACAGGGCGGGCATAGCCACCTGTGCATGCCAACAAGTGACTGGCATTTTTCATTTACCATAAACCCCTGCTTCTGAAATCTGAGGAGTCTGTGCTATCTGCTCTGCTGACACCCTCCAGTGCACCTTCTCAGAGGAAAACCCATATAAGTTAACAATAATTTTTAAAAATAAAGCACTAACATTACTAATCTACACGCTGTTGAATTTTTGTTTTATTTTGGGGTTTTTTTTGGTTTTTTGTTTGTTTGTTTTTTTGAGACAGGGTCTCACTTTGTCACCCAGGCTGGAGTCCAGTAGCACAATCTCGGTTCGCAGCAGCCTCGACCTCCCAGGCTCAAGTAATCCTCCGACCTCAGCCTCCCTAGTAGCTAGGACTATAGGCACATGCAGCCATGCCTGGCTAATTTTTTTTTTGAGACGGGGTCTCGCTCTGTCACCAGGCTGGAGTGCAGTGGTGCGATCTGGCTCACTGCGACCTCTGCCTCCCCGGTTCAAGTGATTCTCCTGCCTCAGCCTCCCGAGTAGCTGGGACTACAGGAGTGCATGCGTCACCATGTACAGCTAATTTTTGTATTTTTAGTAGAGACAGGGTTTCACCATGTTGGCCAGGATGGTCTCGATCTCTTGACCTCATGATCTGCCGCCTCAGCCTCCCAAAATGCTGGGATTACAGGCATGAGCCACTGCACCTGTCCCTGCCCAGGCTGGTCTTAAACTCCTTGGATCAAGAGATCCTCCTGCCTTGGCCTCCCAAAGTAGTTGGGATTACAGGTGTGAGCCACTGCACCTGGCCTGAATTTTTTTAATTTGGTGTCCGCAGATAAGAAAATATTTCACCATTTGTTCAAATTTTCTTTTATATCATTTACAAAATTGCTGATTATTTTCTAATAGATACATTAAATGTTTATTTTTTATACTGAGACAGAAAAATGTAAGAATTTTTAACTTTATAATAAATTTTATTAGTTGTGAATTTGGCATTTTTTAATTCATTCTAATACATTTTCAGTACAATTTATTTTATTCTTGGTAGATATTCATAGCTTTCAAAACTTTCAAAATAAATGAATTCTGTCCTTATAATACTAGTGTCTATTTTTATTGCCTCTGTTATTGAATTGGCAGAGATTCCAGGCTAAAGCCTTGAACAACAGCTGTATCTGTAGCCATCATGTAGGATCCCAGATTAAAATGCAAACAATCCTAGTAATTTTTCTTTAGAAGTAATGGTTCCCTCTAGTTTAAAGATACACGATCAGTAATGCATTATGGAAGTATATTTTATTTCTATATTTATTTTCATAAAGGCAGGAAATATGATTAAATTTAATGGAAAGCCTCATAAGCATTTATTAGAAAAATCGTGTTCATTTCAGTTTAACTCCTTTGCAATGAGAAAAGGATTAACAAAATGGCCTTAAGAAATCCACACTTTCCACCCTCACAACTGATCCCACCTTTATCCCTCTGGGTCATCATGAGATCCTCATGTTTGAGTCCCAACATATGCCAAGTAACCTTCACCCTCTTCTTCCAGAATGTTCCAGGGCACTGACAGGTCTAAGGCCAGTGTCTTCATTGTGTGACAAGTAGATAGGGTAGTTGTCGTCTTTGTCTTCATAAACTGTTATGGATTTCTCTGGATCTGGATAATGAACCGCACATTTGCAATCTTGACTCAGCCAGGAGATCAGGAAAACAGTCCTAAGGACTCAGGTGCACAGACACAAGTAGGGCTGGTTTGTTTCTTTTCACAGGACTTTCTGTGCATGGACAGTCTTAAAATCTGCCCTCACTTGTGTTAGATCCCCTGAAGCACCTCCTTTGTCTTGAGAGGTTCTCTGAGGTGACCCCTGAGCCCAGATTGAGTGGAAAAAGCTCCTGGACCCCGGGTGGCCAGAAGAAAGAGTCAGAGGAAGGGAGGAGGGTGGGAGCCTGAGTCTAGCCCAGCAAAGCTCAGCAGTGAGGTTATTGCCATCTTCTGGTGGCTCCAAGGCTCCGTCACCCCTCAGTCCTTCCCATCTTGCCAACATTATGTTAAAAGACACTGTTCAGGACAGGTGCGTATCTATGCTGAGAGGATCTCAGTGGAACCATGATCCTGTGGAACAATCTGTGATAAGAGGCTGAGCCCTGTGTCCTACAAAGACCCTGAGAGCCAAAGCCACAGGTAGGTGAGCTCAGTGGGAGGGAGAAGGGATTCTGGAAGCCAATCCTCTACAGGATGGTTTTCAGTAACAGATATTCATATGGACCACTAAATATACCCTAAGGAAACAAGTTTTTGGAAATTCCTGAAGGGACTTATATCTTTTTTTTTCTTTCGTGGTGATAGACTCTCGCTATGTGGAAGACACTGGTCTCAAACTCCTGGCTTGAAGCAGTCCTCTTGCCTCAGCCTCCCAAAGTATTGTGATTATAAGCATGAGTCAGCACACCTGGCACCTAAGAACTTACGCTTTTAGAAATTCCTCCCTACTCTGTCTGCATAAATCAAGTTATAATTTTTGCTATGGCTTGAGATTTAAAATCTGTTTCTGATTATTTGGGGGGTTTGAATGGGAATTTAGGAGAGTAGGATTATGGATTATTAACCTGACATCATTATAAATGGAGATCCCTATGAATAATTTTATAATAAAAGTAGGTTCTTCCCAAACATTAATGCTAATAAAAATCTCATGTACAGCTTGTTAAATAGAGGCTATCTGTCACCAACACAAGTTTCTGACTTAGTAGGTTTAGGTTAGAGAATTACATTTTTAACAAGCCCCTTGAAAATGCTCCCGCTTCAGTGATAAATAAAATATTCAGTCAGCCTCCATGGTCAAATTAATGAGTGAGCATATGCCTGTTAATTCTCTTTGAATAAGAAGCATCTTCCTGGAGCCCTGGGGTGTCTGTGACTCACTGTGAGCTTATATATTTTGTAGATAATTCTCCCTCCACATTATTCTCGGTGGAGAGGAAGCACAGCCATGGAAAAGTCACACTGGGAAGGTGGACACACCAGGGGAGAGACTGGGTGAGGCACCTGGCAGTGAACCCCTGCGTCAGAGACTGGGGCAAGGAGACTCCTCACTCACCGTGTTGACCATTTCCACCCTCTCACTTTCCCTCCTGTCTGTAAGGGCTGAACTGTTCTGAGTATATAAAGAGGTTTCAGTTGCACTTCCTCATAGGTTTAAATCACTGTGGAAATGCCACTACCCATATACAGCACACAGTAATAATCAGATTCATCATCTGCCTGAGCCCCC
The DNA here is from genome assembly GCF_029281585.2 of Gorilla gorilla gorilla. Taxonomy (NCBI): domain Eukaryota; kingdom Metazoa; phylum Chordata; class Mammalia; order Primates; family Hominidae; genus Gorilla; species Gorilla gorilla. The sequence continues at coordinate 19,643,098 of NC_086018.1, read as the reverse complement.
GTGATGGTGAGGGAAGCTTTGTTCCCAATGATGGAGCCAAAGAAGCGATCAGGGACCCCAGAAGAGCGAGTGTTTGTGCTGTAGATGAGCATGCGTGGAGCCTGGCCTGGGGTCTGCTGGTACCAGCTGGGGTAGTAACTAGTAGAGACTGAGCCAGAGCTCAAGCCACAAGTGAGTGTGACTGTCCCTCCAGGGGACACTGAGAACGATGGCTCCTGGGTCACCACAGTCTGAGAATCCACTCCTAAAACGAACAGGAGAGACACAGTTATGATCATGAGGATGAGAGTAACCTGGACCCTGTTTTCTGTGGTCCCCCCAAGGATAGAGTCCCTTCCCCTGACCTGATCCATAAGCAAGGAGTCCGAGGAGAAGCATCATCCAGGCCATGGTGGGGACACTCATGAAGGCTAAGTGTTCTCAGGCTTCCCAGCTGGGGTTTGTTTTCCTCAGGGCCTTTTCATGCCTCCCCAGACCCAATAGGATAAAAAAAGTTCTTTATGCAAATCAGCTTCCCCTCTCTTCCTGCCCCAGGTTTCACCCTGCTGTCCTGCGGGGAGACCTTGAGAGAGGCAGCTGCTGAGACCTCACACAGACCCATGATCACACAGGACCGAGACACTAATGAATAGGTGTTGGTGCCTTTCCCCAGATTAGCTCTCCCAATTTCGGAGTGGCCAAAGGATGGGGGATATGTCCTCCCTCCTGCCACACAATCTGGTTTATAACTAAATCTAACCCCATCCTTGTGAGCATTTTCTTTTCTCCCTGCTGAAATGCTTGTTGGTGTTTTTTGGGAGCGAGTAGCAGGCCCCAGCATCCTTTGATTGCCCCCTAATGGAATCTCTTTGATGACTGAGGAGGATGAAGGAGAGAGGAATCCGGGCCATGACAGAGATGGCCCCAGTTCTCTAATTTTTGAGGCACTCACTATGTCTGCAATTGAGACCTCTATTCCCCAAGAGTCCCTTATTCTGTCTTTGTTAAATTTCAGAATGTACATTTGTTCCTGCTGTGTGATTGTCCATCTGTCTGTGCCTGGACAACCACTCCATCCCCACTGGATGCAGTAACAGCACCACTGCCCACTGGCATCGTGAACCTGGTGTCCATCACTGAGCTCTGCTGGGGATAGTCTACGTGGCAGCTGCTGTAGCTCTTGCTCAGAGTGCTGGTGAGTTTGACCCTTTGTCCCAGGGAGGCAGATACAGAGGGTGGCTAAATCAGCACAGATTGGGAGAAAGATGCTGGAAAAATAGATACCCATTATGGCCTGAAGGAAGAAGAGGGAAGGACATTCCTGGCATGAGTTTGGGAGCTGATGTCAGTGACCTGGGGGATCAAGATGCTGGGGACCATCCTAACCCATGCAGTGGAGGAGGAGGATGAGGAGGAAGACTAAGGTTATCTACTGATGGCTTGCCATTTTATTTTTGACCTTTCTTATTTACTTGGTAATATTAATACACATAATGTGGATTTGTGGGGAAATGAACCTTTTAGAAACGCAGAATCTCAGGCTCACTCCAGATCTACTGAGTCAGAATTCACATTCTCCAGAATCCCAGAGAATCTGTGGTTTGGACTTACTTTTGCAGGAGAAATGATAAAGTTGAGCAACTTCTTTTTGACTCATTAGTCAATTCATGTCATCTTTTCAGAAATGTCTATTAAGGGCCTTTGCCCAGTTTTGCTTCAGCATATGTATTGTGTTTTTGTTTTGTTTTGTCTTTTTTGTTGTTGTTGTTGTTGTTTCCAAACACAGTGGTATTAGTTTCTTGGACATGTTAGATAACAACCGCTTTCGAGATACAGTTTTTCAGATCTGTCTCCAAATCTGTAGGACACCTTCTCTTTCAGTTCATTGGTTTCATTCCTGTGGAACATCTCTAAAGCTTTCCATAGTCCTGCATGTTTCTATTTGCATGTGCATGTGGTGACTTTGGTGTCCTGTCACAAAAAAAAGGAAAAAAGATTGCATTGTCTGTGGGTTTCTTCCTCCTACTTTTCCCTTTTGTTTTCTTTCCTTTTGGCAATCTGTGTACATAGATTAAAGTTTCACTGAAGTAAACACTCACCCTATGTTTTCTTCTAGGGTGTGAAAACACCCTGTGTTTTCAGTTTTGGGTGGAGATCTTTACTGTATTTTGCATTGATTTTTTTGTCTTATGTAACATGAGGATCCATTTCAGTGTTTTGCAGGTAGAAATTCATTTTACTCAAAGACAATTAGCAGACTTCTCTCTTCACTGTTGTGATATTTGGTGTTCTCTTGAAAAATGCATTCACCATATGTAATTTTGGGCTGCATTTTTGCTTTCTCATTTTATCCATAGGTTAGTGTTTCTGTGTGTTTGCCAGTGAGGGATTGTTTGGATAACTATAGATTGTACTTATTTTTTTGTTTATGTAGCTCTTAAGCTTCTTCGTGTGTGTGTATGTGTGTGTAATAGTTTCTACTTTTATTATAGATTAAAGAGTACACACACAGGTTAATTATATCTGTTGGTTGCATAATACTGAGGCTTGGGCTCCCAACAACTCCATGACCCGGGCAGTGAGCAGAGGACGCACAAGGTGGGTCTTCAGGATGCAATGCCCCCTCCCTCCCATTTGCATTTTCTTTTTGGTCTGGTAGTTATTCCTAATGTAATCATTCCCTTCTTTACGTTCAGGTGCATTCACAGTTTAGTTCCCACTTATAAGTGAGAATGTGTGGCATTTGGATTTCTGTTCTGGCCTTGAGTTCACTTAGGATAATGACCTGCAGCTCCATCCATGTTGCTGCCAAAAATGTGATTTTTGGGGGCTGTGTAGTGTTTTGTGGTGTATACATACCATATTTTCTTTATCTTATCCACTGTTGATGGATGCCTAGGTTGATTCCGTTTCTTTACCATTGTGAATAACACTGCCGTGAGCATACAAGTGCCTGTGTCTTTTGGATAGAAGGATATATTTTCCTTGGGTAGATCTTCAGGAGAGGGATTGTGGGGTTGGATGGTAGTTCTAAGTTCTTTGAGAAATCTCCAAACTTCTTTCCACAGTGTCTGTACTAGCTTGCTTCCCCCACCAAGACCATATCAGCCTTTCCTCTCCTCAGCTGCCTCGCCGGTATCTTTCTTTCTTTGTCTACATAGTCATCGCCGCTCTGAGTGGTGTGGGATGGTATCTCGACCTGCTCTTGATTGGCATTTCTCTGTTGATGAGTGAGTTTGAGCATGTTTCCCTCTTTGTTGGTCACTTGCACATTGTCCTATGAGAAGTGTGTGTTCACATCTCTTGCCCATGCGCTAATGGGATTTTTTGTTGTTTTTTGTTGAATGATTGGCATAAGTTCCTTGAAGATTCTGGATACTAGACCTTGATCAGATGCAGTTCGGGAACATGTTCTCCCACTCTGTATGCTGTCTCTTACTCTGTTGCTAATTTATTTTGCTGTGTGGTGGCTCTTTAGAGTATTAAGCCTGACTTGTCCATTTTTGTTGTCATTTCCTTTGGGGACATAGCCAAATAGATTCTTTGCCAAAACCTGTGTGGAGAAAGGTATTTTGTATGTTTTCTTGCAGGATTTTAATAGTTTGAGGTCTTCCATTTAAATCTTTCATTCATCTGGAGTTTCTTTTTGTGTCTGGTTAGAGGTCGGGGCCCAGTGTTACTCTTCCGCATATGGCTAACCACTTATCCCAGCACCATTGTTTGAATAGGGCGTCCTTTCCCCCTTGCTTATTGTTGTGGATTCTGTCAAGGATCAGATGGTTTTTGGTGTGTGAGTTTACTTCTGGGCCCTCTCTTGTGTTCCACTGCTCTGTGTGGAAGCAGGTACCCAGTTTTTCCATGAAATTTGAAATCGGTGGGTGAGATGCATCTGATGTAGTCTGAATGTCTCAGGATTGCTTTGGAAGAAATTCAGGGTGATTCATGGTCCCATGTGAATTCTAGCATCATGTATTTATATTTCTTTAAACAAATTTGCTGAATAGTAAAGGAATGCAATGAGAGGGTAGAGTGCGACATTTTGGTCTTTGCATACATTGTGGAATGACGAAATCAGGGTATTTATTTTTTCTGTTATTTCGTACCACTGTTTATTCTTTTGTGGCGAGAAGCTTCAGTATCCTCCTTTCAAGCTGTTTTGAAGATGTAATGATGCTATTAACCCTGGTCACCCTGCTGTGGAATAGAAAAACAGAATTTCCTTCCTCTCATCTATGTGGAACTTTGTACCCCTTTCCAATCCTTGCCCATTCCCCTTCTTTCCCCCAACCTCTGGTAACCATGATTATGCTTTCTAGGTCTTTGAGATAAAGTTTCTCAGCTTCTGCATGAGTGAGAGGATGCAAAGTTTGTCTGTCTCTGCCTGACTCATTTCATTTACCATCATGTCCTCCAGGTGCAACCGTGCGGCTCCCATGATGGGAATTCATTGTATTTTTCTGGCTGAAGAGTATTCCAGTGTCTACGCATGGGACAGTTTCCTTATCCCTTCATCTGCAGATGGACAGGTAGGCTGATTTCTCATCTTGGCCATTCTGCATAGTGCTGGATTCCACCTGGGAATGCAGATAATCTCTTCCATGGCTTGATTTCATGTACTCTGTATATACAACTAGTAGTAGATTGCTGGATGAAATGGTAGTTGTAGTTTTAAGGTTTGGAGGAAACTCCAAGTGGTTTCTTTAGTGTGTATACTAGTTTATGTTCCTATGAACTGTGGAGACAAGTTCCCCCTCTGGAAATCCACACCATCATTTTTTTGTCTTTTAATATTTTTCAACTTTTTTTTGTAGTATCCATTCCATCTAGAGTGAGATGGAATCTGAGTGGTGGTTTTCATTTTGTGTGTGTGTGTGATTAGTTATATTTGCCATGTTATTGTTAATTTGTTTTGAATTTGATGTGTAAAAGTGGGCAGAGGACCTGAAGACATGAGGTTGATGCACAGGTAAAAGATAAGATTATCAACGTGGCCGATTCACACCAAAACATGATTGAAAACCACACTCAGATTCTATGTCACTCCAGTTAGAATGAATACTACCAACATTTGATGGCATTTTCATTGCTATAGAGTGTATGTATATAACCAGAGGGTGCAAGGGACATTTTGATATATGTATACGTAGTGTCATGATCAAATCATGGTGTCTGGCATCTTATTATTTCCCTGTGGAGAGAACATTCAGAACCATCCTTTCCAGCTGTTTTTGAAAAATTCCCCTAGACATTGTTGACCCTGTTCACCCTGCTGTGGAATAGAACATCAGAATGGATTCCTCTCCTCTGAGTGTCACTCTGTACCCATTACCAATCCCTGCCCAGGCCCCCTCCTCTCTCCAGCTTCTAGTAACCCCTATTGAAAGTTCTGCTTCTAGAAGACAGTGTTTTTTGGATTCCATTTGCCTAATGTCATGCAGTATGGGTCTCTCTCTAACAGGCTCATTTCATTTCACCTAATTGTCTTCCAGGTTTCTCCACATGGCTGCAGATCAATGATTTCCCAAAGTGTTACGGCTGAAATGCGTTCCATCGTGTATATATCCAGTTCCTTTATCTCTTCATCTGTGGATGGACAGTTAGGTTGATTCCATATCTTGACTATTGTGACTAGTGCTTCAGGACACATGGGAAGGCAGATACCTCTTCAATGCAAGGATTTTGTTTCCTCTAAATGTGTACCCAGTGGTGGGATTGTTAACCTGGAGTGGTGGTTGTACTTTGACCTTTTACTTTTTTAAGGAATCTCCAACAGTTTTGCATAGTGTGTATACTAATTTACCTTCCCACAAAGAGCGTACAAGAGTTTTCCTTCCTGCAATTCTACACCAGCCATCGCCTTCAACAATTTTTATTTTTATCTTTTGCAACATTCATTTTAACCGGAATTATATGGTACCTGAGTATGGTTTTGATTCACTTTTTTGTGAGGATTAGTGATATTGAGAAACTGTTAACCTGTGAGTCAATTTCCTGTCTTCTTTACACACATGTCTATTCAGATCCTCTTAGCTTGGGTATTTGTTGTTGTTGTTTTTGTTGTTTTTCACTTAGTAGAGTGAGTTTATTGTAGGTGTTAGATAACAACCTCTTTCAGAGGTAGGACTTTCCATAATTCTCTCCTAGTCTTTAGGATGCATTTTGTTTGTTTGTTTATTTCATTGTTTCTTTCCCCCTGTAGAAGTTCTAAAGTGTCACTAGTGTCTTTGTTTATATTTGCATGTTAACTGTAATTTTTGTATCCAAACCTCCACCCTACAAAACACACACACATACACACACACATATATAGCCAAGCCATTGCATTGTCTGTGCATGTAGTTCCCCTAATTTTCCCTTTAGTGTTATGATTATTTTTCACCTTTTGCAGCCTGTGTGCATAGATACAGGTTTCCTAAAATATACACCCAACCTATGTTTTCTTATAAGACCTTTGCAGTTTCAAGATTGAGTTTAGGTCTTTAATTTATTTTGTGTTGATTTTGTGTATCGTGCAATGCAAAGGTCTTATTTCAGTGTTTTGCATGTGCATATTCAGTTTTCTCAAAAATCACTTCTTGAACCAGACTCTCCCTTTCCCATTGTGTCTTTTTGGTGTTTTGAAATATGTGTTCCCTATGTATCATGTTGGGTTGAGTATTTGGCTGCCTCATTCTGTCCACTGGGTCCTTGTTCTGTGTTTGTGACAGTCATGGATTGTTTGGATAACTATAGATTGTGTTTTTTCATTTATTATTTTCTTCGCTTCTGATCTTGACTTTTTCTTTCAATGCTCTTTACTCTTACTATTCTAGTTTAAAGGGTACACATGCAGGTTAGTTACATCTGTTGATTGCATGACACGGAGGCTTGGGGTCCCAACAACCTCATGACCCAGGCAGTGGGCAGAGGATCCACCCTGTGGATCCTCTTTTTTCTTTTTTTTTTTTTTTTTTTTGGTCTGGTAGTCATTCCCAGTGTCTGTTGTTCCTTTCTGTATGTTCGGGTATATTCATAGTTTAGCTCCCACTTATAAGTGAGAACATGCAGCATTTGGTTTTCTGTTCGGGGCTTAGTTCACTTATGATAATGGCCTCCAGCTCCATCCACGTTGCTGCCAAGAACATAACTTTCTTTTATGGCTGCATAGTGTTCCGTGGTATATAAGTAACACATTTTCTTTATCTCGCCCACTGTTTTATTTTTTATTTATTTATTTTTTAATTTTTTGAGACAGCCTCCCGCTCTGTCATCCAGGCTGGAGTACAGTGGCACAATCACAACTCACTGCAGCCTCGACTTCCCAGGCTCAGGTGATCCTCCCACCTCAGCCTCCTGATTAGGTAGGACTACAAGTGCCTGTCACTGCATCTGGCTAATTTTTGTATTTTTTATAGAAATGGGGTTTTACCGTGTTGCTCAGGCTGGTCTCGAACTCCTGGACTCAAGGGATTCCCCTGCCTTGGCCTCCCAAAGTGCTTGGATTACAGGCATGAGCCACCGCACCTGGCCTTCTCACAGTTTTTGAGGCTGGGAAGTTCAGGATCAAGGCACTGTCATCTGATAAGTGCCTTTTTTCTGTGTCCTCACATGGCAAGAAGAGAGACAGAGCACACCGCTACCTCCAGCCTTTATATAAGAGACCTGATCCCAACCGTGAGGTCTCCGTGTTCAAGACTATATCACCTTTCGAAGGCCTACCTCTTAGTACTATCACACTGGCAATTAAGTATAAATCCTTTTGGAAGGGAGACATTCAAACCAGAGCATGATGAAAACAGCAGCACTGGAAGGCAGGGCTCCTCACGTCAGTCATTTACTCCAGGGGGACGGGAGCCACCCTGCAGAATGCAGCTCAGTCTTGGGGAGAGAGATAAGGGGATAAGAATGGGACTAGAAATAGACACGGGAGTGCCCCCTGCTCACAGGACAGAGAGGAGAAGCATCAAATCGGGTAAAAATAATGAATGCCTCATTTATTTCTTCTAGCACTTATTCAGTCGTTTCAGTAATACATATTCATTAGCCAACTACTCCTCAGGTTTGGGCTCCTGGCTTCAGTGGGTGAATTTGGTTTTTCAGGTTGTTCACATATTGTTATGTGCAATTTTTTTTCTGCTGATTCACTCAGTTAATAGAAGTGTGTGCTATTATTTATAACTATAATTGGGAATTGATTCTTTTCTCTTCCTTAGTCCTGCTAATTTATATTTTATATAGATTATATTATTAGGGACATGTTTTTTGGTTTGTTTTTTTGTGTGTGCTTTTTTTGTTTTGTTTTGTTTTGTTTTGTTTGTTGTTGTTTGAGATGGGATCTCACTCTGTCACCATGGCAGGAGTGCAGTGGCGCTATCTTGGCTCAGTGCAACCTCCACCTCTCAGGCTCAAGGGATCCTCCTACCTCAGGCTCCCAAGTATCTGGGACTACAGACACATATGCCACCGTGCCTGGCTAATTTTTTTTTCTGTACTTTTTAGAGATGAAATTTTGCCATGCTGCCCAGGCTGGTCTAGAACTGCTGAGCTCAAGCAATCCACCCACCTTGGCCTCCCAAAGGGCTGGGATTACAGGCGTGAGCCACCATGCATGGACTGATGTGTATTTTATAATTGTTATGTGTTCTTGTCAAATATTTCATTTTATATACACAAAATGTCCCACATTTCCTGATGTAAATAATTTTCATTAAAATTATTTGGTCTGATACCAAGATAACCACAAGAGCTTTCTGCAGGTAAATGTTTGCATAGTGTATCTTTAGCATCCTTTAAAATATAACACACAAGTAACTTTATTTTAAGGAAATTATTTTTATCTGGTTCAAAAACACATTTACATTGAATATAATTGCTGATATTGTGTGTGAGTTTACCTTTCTCTTTATTTTATTTGGGCTTTTTGCTTTATTTCTTTTCGCTCACTTTTTATTTTTCATGAATCAAGCATTTCTAACTGTATCATTTTACATTAGTACCTATTTAGTTTTACATTCTATAAGTTCAATAGGAACCCCAGATATTGCAACATATAACCTCACCTTATTAGTGCCCACATTATTTATACATTTTGTGTAATTATTTTATAACACAGAACCTCATAAAAGTTTACACAATGCCTGTCCTTTGTGGTAATTACGGTGGCTAGAGGTTGTATTTGCACCTAAGTATGAATGATGAAAACCATTATCGGTGGTGGAGGTGGTGTTTTCAACATCAAAGTCGTCTTATGTACCCGACACATTCCCCTCCCTGTGCTGTGACCCTGCAGGATTTCTCAGGTGAGTGCCTGGCAGGTCCCTGTCTCTTAAGCACCAAGAAACTGCAGAAATCCCCTCCACCTGTCTTTCAGAGATTTTGTCTCATCTTTTTAGCCTCTTTCTTAATGTGGGTTGGAATTCAGCATCTGTTTGCACAAGGACCTAATGGGGGTTTGAAGCCCTCAATCTCTAATTTGTTTTTAATCCTCAAGGACACTGAATTACCCTCAAAGCTATTTCAGTATTCTTTGGCATGATCAAGTGCATACTTGCTGTTTAGCCCTTGCTGACATCTGTACCCTTGTCCTGTCTTGTCTTTTTGTCTGGGACAAAAAAAAACCATCCATCCATTCTGTGGGATGTTTCCTCTCCATTTATGGAGAATCTCAGAAACCTGCAGGCTTCAGGAAGCTGCCTCAGGTACAGGGAAGGGCAGGAAGGTGTACAAATTTTATCTTTGACAACACATTCTTCCTGGACCATGTGGTGACCACTCTCACTCCTAACCCCAAACCTGACCTTAGTCATGGACACAAACACACACCAAGTCCATGTGCCCAGAAATCTGGAATCAACAAGAGTATTTTCTGTCTGAGCTACCTGCCTGTCTGTATGGCAATGCCCAGGCTGGGAATGTTTTATCCTGAAAGCCCAGTATATAGGTCGACTGCATATGAGGCGACAGACCCAGGGAATGGCCTCATTCCATCAGTCCTGGAGGAAAAAATGACTGCAGGAATGTCCCAAGTCAGGTGACAGTCACACAAAATTAAAGTGAGTCTATAGGCCAGGCTGTGGGATCAGAAGGGAGGCTTGTGCCTCATGTCCCCATGAGACAGGTGTCCTGGGTTAACCTGGGGCTCTTTCCACATCCTGAACAGTGATCATCACCCTCATCCTCATACAGGATCCCAGAGTATTGCAGAAGCCCAAGTGGCCAGACCTAGAGTAAGAGCCCAAAATCAGAACCCTGCAAGCTGGAGACCAGCAGGCATTACCATCTGGGGCTCCCGTAGGAGCTGGCGATGCCAGGCCACGCTGTCCACTCGACTCTGCTGCTTGTTCCAGTGCATGAGGAGGTGACCTTAACTTCCAGACAATGTGGCCAGATGAGGGAACAAAGACTGCATGGAGGACCTTGGAAGAGTTTGCGGGGCACAGCCCTGCTGGCACAAAGCCTGACACAGAAGGACACAGACACCCCTGCATGGTGAACAGTGACTGATACTTGTCATTTACAAGCCTCTTCTTCAGCTCATCCCCATGTTGAAAGCAAGAGCTGCTGAGGTAGGGTTACATGCTGCCAAAAATGAAAACTGAGGTTCAGAGAGTATGTGATTGCTTCAATGGGCCCAGAGTAGTGATAAGATATCCCCAGTGCTGATGTGACAAAATCTTGCCATTCTACTCATAGTGTTGCTTCTTCCAGGGCAGTGGATGTAGGAGTCTCTTCTGGGAGCTGAACCTTTGCAGGAGGCTGGACTAGCAGGGAGAGATGCAGAGAACTGTGGGCACAGGACAGGGTCCACCGATTGCGAAAGCAAGAATGGAATGAGAAGTATGAGCAATGGATCAATATACTAGTCGAACTGAAATAAGATATTGTCAGAACTATTTGTCCAAGGAAAATCAGATGTTCACAACAGAAGTTACATTCTGAGCTAGATTTGTCAGAGCCACCAGCCAGGATCACTGCACCAGGCCTAGAGAGCAGAGGGAAGATTTGTGTCTCACTTTCCCATGGGCCTGGAGCCCTGTGTAAGCCTCAGAGCCACTGTGAAATCCACTGCCCCTGTGCAGACCCCAAGACAGACCCATTCTCAGGCTGCAGCACAGCAAAGTGCAAAATCCTTGCACAGGCCGACGCATCTTTAGATCCCAAGATGTGGCTGGGAGCCCCAGAGCCCTGTTTCTTACTTGAGTCCAAGCAGAAGTTCACGAGATATTAGATAGGGTTCCCTGGATTCTGCCAGAACCAGTCACCGATTTCTTCTGATGGAATCACTGATTCATTGTGGTGATTATCCAAGGGTGTATAAATATCTTAAAACACACAAACTTGGGCACTTTAAATATCAGGCGTTTATTTTGTTAATTATTCCTCAATAAAAAGACACATAAAAAATAGGCTGAAACAGGCCGGGCATGGTGGCTCACGCCTGTAATCCCAGCACTTTGGGAGGCCGAGGTGGGCGGATCACTTAAGGTCAGGAGATCGAGGCAATCCTGTGAATGGTGAAACCCCATCTCTACTAAAAATACAAAAAATTAGCCGGGCATGGTGGCGGGCGCCTGTAGTCCCAGCTACTCGGGAGGCTGAGGCAGGAGAATGGCGTGAACCCCGGGGGGCGGAGCCTGCAGTGAGGCGAGATCGCGCCACTGCACTCCAGGCTGGGCGACGGAGCGAGACTCCATCTCAAAAAAAAAAAAAAAATAGGCTGAAACAAAAAGAACAGGAAAACACACTGAGGACCAGTGAGAGGAAGACACTGCTTTGAAAACTCCTGGAAATAGCAAAAGGATGATGGAGATGCAGGTTCCCCATCAGATGTAGATCTGAGATTTCACTGCTGGATTTGTCACTCCAGCCCCTGGACTTTAGAGCAGAGACCCTGTGTCCCAAGTTGCAGGGTACAGGACATTCTGTTTTCTGGAGGCCCTTTTCCTAGAAAGGGACTGCTGTGGGTGACTCTGAGGACGGAGGGGAGGAGAAGCATCTACTCCCAAGTGGGGCCCTGGATGCTCCCAGGCCCACTGGGGAAACAGCAACTGCAGAAGCCACAGGCCAGGCCTGTGCAGTAGCTGCTGGGCACTCACCCTCCTGGGAAAGGAGGAAGGGGGTTCTTGTCTCACTCCCCTGCAAGCCTGGAGCACTGTACATGCACTCAGCAGATGTCACGGGACTGGCAGTGATAATCAGTCTTGTCCTCAGCCCAGAGCCCAGTGGTGCCCAGGGAGGCCAAGTTGCCAGACTTGGAGCCAGAGAATTGGTCAGATACCCAGGAGGCCCAATTCTTATCACCATGCCTGAGGAGTTTGGGGTCAGTTCTTGGGAGCTACTGCCAACAGTTTACGTTATAGCCAGTCCCAGTGTTGGAGCTGCTTCCAGTGCAGGAGACAGTGAGCCTCTGCCTTGTGGCCCAAGACACTGAGGGTGGCTGAGTCAGCACAGACTGAGCCCAGGATCCTGGAAGTGGGAGAGAAACAGTCATGGTGATTCTGGGTTGAGAGACAAAAGGAGAAAGCAGGGCCCATGGGCTTCCTAGGGCTTTAGCCATGGCCTTATATCTAGCCACCTGTGCAGTGTGCAAGGAGAGTGAGGAGGAGAGGAAACCAGACCATGCTGGAGATTGTCCTGAGTCCTGCCTTCCTTCTGTGCCCACAGCTGAGACAGAGCTTCCCCAAATCTCTCCCTTCCCCTCTTCATTCTCTGAGAATGAGGGTCCATCCATGCAAATTAGAGCCCCCCAGCCTTCTGATGACACGCTGGCCTTGGGTCAGGCCCCTCTCGTGGATATCAGGGATACAGGCAAGGGTGAAACTGTATGTTCCTGGGCATCAGGAGCTCACCACTGTGATCACTGAGCAGAGGGCACCATGCAGGCAGTTAGCTGATCGCAGCTCTGATCTCCCCTAGATCACTTGGTAATGAGCCCTTCATGTCCCCAGGTGTCCACATCCAGACACACTCTCCTGTGACATGATGACCAGATGTCCCCAGAGCCAGCTGTGCATTCCCCCTGCTCTGATCACTGCCCCCAGGCTCAGCACCAGGCCAGACAGACCCTTTTTGTGACCTTCTCATTAACTCAGGGCAGTTCATGCTTTACTGGTCTCCTTAAGGGTGAATCTGTCCAGGGCTTTTTGGATGTTCCTTGGTGAGGACTGAAGTGGTGACTCTATACCAAGTCCTCTTAGGTCAGGTCAAGTCCAGAGCAGTGACTGGTTCCCATGACTCACTACCCTGGTCACGGGAGACACCAGGTCCTTTCTTCTGTGGCTCCTCCCTGCTGGCCAGAGCTCTTCCTCCTCTGTGGACCCTGCAGCGCTGAGGAGAACAGGAGCTCTCTTCTCTAAGGGTGGTGAGGTTATGGGGAGAAGCTCTGGGGGGCATTTCTGGTAAAATTTTGTTCTCTAATTTCCACAGACTTGGGGTAATAGCTATTCAGATGCTGTGGTCAACTTCTCACTCCTAGGAGTCTGTCCTCCAAGCACTGAACAGAGTCAGTGGCATGGCAAATAACTTTCCAGCATTTTTATTGAATAGCGAAAATGGCAAATTTGCTCAATATTTGAAGACTGCAAGAGATAAAATTACCAATTGTCAGTGTTTGATCCCAGGTGAGGTGGAAACATGGTAGCTGGTAGGATCAGCCACTCCAAGTGGGATGTTTAGAAAATATAAATATGGAGCCAGGCAGGTGGTTCAAGCCTGTAATCTCAGCACTTTGGGAGGCTGAGGCAGGCAGATCACTTGAGGTCAGGAGTTCGAGACCAGTCTGGCCAACATGGTGAAACCCCATCGCTACTAAAAATACAAAAATTAGCTGGGCATGGTGGTGGGTGCCTGTAATGCCAGCTACTCAGAATGCTGAGGCAGGAGAATCAATTAAACTTGGGAGGTGGAGGTTACAATGAGCCGAGATTGTGCGACTGCACTCCAGCCTGGGTGATAGAGTGAGTCCCTGTCTCAAAAAAAAAAAAAAAAAGAAAGAAAATATAAATATGGTTTACATTCAGTAATGAGTGCTGTGGGAGTAGTATAAACATAAGAGAAATTATTAATCTCTGATTTGTAATGACATCTAGTATGCAATATATTTTTTAAAAAACAATAAGCTTAAACAAAAAAGATTACTTTATCTATCAAAACATAAAATGAAACAAACTGTGTATGTGGCTACAACAGTTCTGATATTACATTGTGTGAATTCATAATGAATTTTTGCTGGGGTTATGCAGGGGTAGAGAAGGATAGCAGGATTGTCACATTGATATTTATACTGATGAGTAGATTACTAGGCAGTTGCAGTACTGTGAGATTTTAAATACACCATCTAAAATGGAATAGTGACATATAATATCATAATATTGTCTTGTAGATAAATCCAGGCCACGTATGGAACTGAAAATAAATGTGTGCCATGTCTTAGATTTGCAATTCAGGGGTGTCATTGTTTGAGGTTTCTCTTCTTCATAAGCTGTGGTTTTTAAAAGCATAATTTACAGTCAGTTTTGTAAATAGTTATTGTTTACAGAATACAGGCAATATTGAGTTTTATTCAATATTAGGTAGAAATGCATTATTACCACTGTGCTTGCACCCTGTGTTTTCTTGTCATTGCCTCCTCTGTGTGGATGCATAGAAGTTCCTACCGAATTTTGTTTCCCTTTTCTTCCCATCTGAATGAATAGGGATCCCCCAGTCTGAGCAGTGTCTCACACAGAGGATGAGGCTGCCTGTGACCCCTCCCTGCCCCTAGGTGCTCACCTTTGTGGGTGCCCCCCCTTGTGGGTGCCCCCTCAGCTCTCAGGCTGAGGACAGAGAGAGGAGCAAGTTTACAGCTAATACTCCCAGTTTAGCCCCATCCTGAGCTCACTACATGTGTCCAGTGTGGTGAGAGGCAGGTCCGCATTTGGTAAAGGTTTATTGAGTGCCTACCATGTGCTGGGTGCTTTTTGACAGTGGGTATGTGAGCCTCAAGGGAACAGTGTTTTCCCTACCCAGGGAGCTGACCCTGAAGGGAAGGATGAGGATGTGATACATGCAGGGACATCCTTTCTTCGCCTTCACCATTGGAGGTGGTAGGGAGACTGGAGAGGGGACACTGCCACACTCAGGAATCTGAGAGGGGGTGGTGTGCCTGAGCTCAAAGAAGAGGAGAGAATCAGAGCAAACATTTAAGAGTTGAGAGGATAATTCTTTATTTCTAGTGCAGATGAAGAGCAGTTTCTGACGTGGATATAGCTGGAGGAACACAGAGACGAGCGATGAGGTCCATGTGAAGGGGCTGCCAGAGACCACGGGATTAGGATTGAGGAAGGAGAATCTCGGCAGGACCAGAGTCTTAGAAACCCAGGAAGATGACCTCTCTCAGGCCAAGGAGGCTGCTGACTGGCGGGTTTTCATCTACAGAGAGTGTTGGTGTTGGCAGGAAAGGTAGGCTGGAGCCTTGAATTAGAGGGTGTGACATGAACAGCACATGAGAAAATTGAAAGAGGGAAAATAAGTCCTCCACAGAAATGAATAGGTGGAAAGTGTAAAATGAAGCTCACCTACAAGCTACACATCATCTTCTGGAAACTTCATATAGTGAAATTGTGTTAATGTGTAGATTTCTATTAGAGGGGGCAGATGAAGTTTCTGGTTTTATTAATCTGCAGGATATCAGACAGTTTATCTCCACTCAGAAAGTTTGCATCAGAGGTTCTTTTCTTCTGCATTTTAGATCCTGTGCTGTTAAATGTTCATTCCCGAAGCTTTATCATCCAACTGGCCTCCTCCCTAACATATCATTTGAATGAAGCATTCAACAGGGTAATTCTGTCTTGTGTAAGAGCTATGCGCCTATCATTGTAAAAATTACCCCCTTGCCCCTTGGCAGATGATCCATTGAGAAGCCAAAGAGATCCCTGATCCTTTGTTACAAATTATATTGTGTTCGCCCTGAATTTTCATGTTATAACTGAATTAACAATTTATCTGTATTGGGAGATCTGGACACTAAGATAATTAAGATACAATGAGGTCATAAGAATGAGTCTGTAATCCAAGAGGACTAATGACTTCATAAGCAATCTGTACAAAAACAACACACAGACCTGGGAGTGGCCATGTGAGGACACAGTGAAAAGAGAGCCATCTGGAAGCAAAGTAGCTTTCAGCTACATCCATATTTTGCAAAGAACATGGTTTTGTTGTTCATAATGGCTGCATAGTATTCCATGGCGAATGCGTATCACACATTTTATTTTTACTCAATCCACTACTAATGAGCACTTGAGTTGATTCCATGTTATTGCTATTGTGAATACTGCTGCAACAAACGAATGAGTTCAGATATCTTTTTGGTAGAATTATTTATATTCTTCTGTGTACACACCTAGATTCCTGGGTCCAATGGTAGTTCTTTTTTTTTTTTTTTTTTTTGAGAAATCTCCAAACTGCTTTCCACAGAAGCTGTACTAATTTACATCCCCACCAACAGCGTATAAGCATCACTGGGTAGGGTAGAGAAAAGAGTCCAAATAAATTGGAGGTTTCTCATTTTGTGGACCAGTTGTGCGGGCTGCTCTTAACTTTGGTAGGAGATTTTAAATAGAACCTAATTATGACACATTGGTAAGAGTTTATTTTCCTATTTCAGAAAGGCAAGCACCAGGCAATGAAGCAGGTGGGGCTATGACAGTGAAGCTTTGCCACCTATTATCACAGACACACAGTCACACACGGTGGACTCTGTCCATGTGATGAGTTGTCAGACTGAAATGCAGTGAGGGATCCCCAGCTACCTATGGGGGCCACAGAAGAGACATAAAAACCTTTAAATTATTGAAGGTTTTATGCAATTCTTTGTGCAATATATGTTTATAAAGAACATACTAACATCAGCTTGGTGCCAAATAACAATGTCATCTGAAGAGCCGGGAGGGAACCCCACACTCTGGTGTGCTCACTTCAGTGGTTCTGTTAGGGATGAGGATGGTGAGCCTGCTTTTAGCTTTCCTGTTTCCCAGGGTTTTCCCCTGGGAGATGGCGTCAACACCACCTGCTACTACTAACACAAGTAGTCAGCCAGCAGGCTCCTCTCTGCTGGCTACTTCACACTTTCCCCTCTAGCCTCCGGCACCTCTTTCCACATATTCCTTCTATTGTCCCTGATTTATCTTGTCAATGACATCAGAAGATAACTCAACAAGCTTTTCTACCCACTCTGAGCTTTTCGAGTGTTGAAGGTGAGGGGCCACAATTTAATCAACTCTAGGTATTCACATTTCCTTTATTTTATTTTATTTATTTATTTTTTTAGGTTGAGCCTCACTCTGTCACCCAGGCCAAAGTGCAATAGCGTGATCTTGGCTCACTGCAACCTCCGCCTCCTGGGTTCAAGTGATTCTCCTCCCTTAGTCTCCTGAGTAGCCGGGACTACAAGCATGCACCACCACACCTGGCTAATTTTTGTATATTTAGTAGAGATGGGGTTTCCCCATGTTGGCCAGGCTGGTGTCGAGCTCCTGACCTCAGGTGATCCGCCCACCTCGGCCTCCCAAAGTGCTGGGATTACAGGGTTGAGCCACCATGCCCGGCCCACATTTCCTTTATATTGCACCTGGCATTCACAATTATGTCCTCTAATCTTTTACCTATTAGATTGCTCTCAAATACTTGTATTTTATTTCATTGATTAATCTTCTCCTTACAGAACAATTTTCCACTTATTATGCTTATAGGATGCATTAGGTATTAACTTCACAGTAAGAATCAGAGTTTCTTAAGAAGTGTAAGTTTTCTAATAAAGTATATTTTAATTGTTGGTAAAAGTCTAAAATCTCACATGCCAAATAAACAAATAGGGGTCTCTGCAAAGAGAAAAAGTTAGGCCCTTTGATCAATGTGTTTCTATGTTGTGGTTGTATGGGGATCATCTAAACGATGGGTGAAGATGGGGTTGGGGTTGCTACTCACTCCATTGGAGGAGCGGGCAGAAACCTGCCTCTGCATTGCAGTTGCATAGGACACAGTGCTCTCTCCTGGGTTGTATATTAACAAGTGAATGTCCCTGGAGCCATGTGGGGGGCAAAGATGTGGGGGGCTTTGGCCCGCCATTAGAAATGTGGTGCTGTCACACACACATTTTTATCTCGATGGAAAACTATCTTTAAACTAGATATTTTCCCCAAAATATCAAAAATCATTTTCAACTACAAGCTAACACTCCCACTTCATTTGTTCTTTCCAGATACTGCCTGAGGTATGTCAGAGGATAAGGAAAGGGCACAACAAGAGCACACACATGGGATCATTGTCTTGTGTGGGTGTTGGGGGCAAACAGGGACGTGGGGCCCAGGAAGCCTCAACTAAGTGTGAGGAACAAGTCTGGGTCTGTAGAAGTAATAAAGAGAGCTCTGTGACAGAGGGAAAGGGGATTCTAATGAGAGGACAGGCATGGGCCCAGGTCACAAGAAGGTGGGATAAGGTTGTGGTGACCCTGCTGAACACACACTCAAAGGCAGACCACTGGAACCTCTGAGCATTTAGTCCAGCGTCTCCAAATAAAAGAGAAGGAAAATCTGGGAAAATAAATATTTCCTTAGTTTACCCTTGCATTCATTTTTACTAATGATTAATGCATGTGTATGTTCATATAAGTATCTAGCCACAAATATATTCACGTTTCCTATAAATATTCATTAATACTGCAGATTTAGTTATTTTAACTCATGATATTATTTTTAATAGTTTTGAATAGCGCACACTTTGTCACGTGGAAACCAGCCCTTGTCATTTTTGGTTTAGTTTAAACAGTGCTCTATGAGGCCCCCGCATGCCGAGTGAAGCTAGGGGAGCTCGTGAGTTTTCGTCTCACTTCCCCTGAGGCACTGTGTGAGCACTGAGGCTGCTGTCCCAGGCTGAGCAGTAATAGGCAGACTTGTCCTTGGTCTGGAGGCCAGAGATGGTCAGAGATGCCATGTTCCTAACCGGGAGCCAGGGAATCTCTCTGAGATCCCTGAGAGTTGGCTGTTTTTCCTGTTGATCAGGTGTTTGGGGGCATGGCCCTGGTGCTGCTGCAGCCAGACAGCTCCATCTTTGCCAACATTGTTGCTGTCCCCAGTGCAGGTGAGTGTGGTTGTCTGTCCCAAGCCCTTGGATACAGAGAGCTGCTGAGTCTGCCCTGCCTGGGCCACAGACACTGCAGGGGGACAGAGAGGGCCATGAGAGCAGGTTTACAACCCAGTGAGCCAGAGAGTGAAGGGGTATGGAGCAGAGCTGAGTGTGGATCCCCCGACATAAGGTTCTTTCTCACCTGAATAGTGAGGGTGGAGATGGAGGAGAGGAGCCCAGAGCATGGTGCAGATTTCCAGCTTCCTGGAGCGCTGCTTTGGAAACTGAGCTCCTCTAAGTACCTTTGTATCTCCCAAAAACGTCGTAAGGTAGAGTCACTGTATTCACATAAGACCTTGCTATGTGTCTCTTACTTGTCCACCCTGCTCTGGGTACTCACAGGTCAGAAGGAGAAAAGATAAAGAGGAGATGAGCTGATCTAGTGGGTGGAGGTGGCCTGGCTCACTGTGACTCTGGGTCCTGGCAGGTCAGTGTTGCATCCCAAACCTAGTCCAGTGAGCTGATGGCTGAACTCCCTTGGAGGACCTGAGTGGTTTTCATTTGGGCAGGATCATCTCAGTGATGATCCTCACTGTCCTCAGACCCAAAATATTTCCTGCCTCTCTGTCACATCCGGGCATTTCAATGAGAGGAGCATCGGTTGTCCTGATCCTCTTTTCTGAAGCTGTTCATGAGGTTGGAGAGGAACCCAGGGTAGCTGGGAATTCTAAACAAAGCACGCATCAGGCTTAGCGATGCCCTTCTTACTAACAAAACGCTTGTGTTTCAGCTGTATCACCACATACATTGTGATTTCACTTAAGTCATCTATTAATATTCATTTTCTGTTTCAATTTTTTTATGAAAGCAATGCTCACAGGGTTGAATCACATTCATTTTATTGGCACTCATATCTTCAGCTACTGAAATAACTCTCTATTGTTTTAAATTATCTTTTAACCTTTGTATGCGTTTCCATCTTTTTCAGAGGCTCTTACATAAGTGTATATAATGTGCTTCCAGTCTAACTTTCAAATAGCTCATGGTATAAACTTAAAAAAAATTATAGTGCATGTTCATATTTTAAAATAATTTATTTCTTTAGCTCTTGGCTTTTTAATTTTATTTATATATTTATTGCCTTTGAAACTCATAATAATACTTTTATTTTATTACTTCCAACTAGTTAGCATTCCATCAGCTAACTGCAGGTTATAAATTCCCCCTTGTGTTTGACAACTAGCTTGTTTTTTATACTTTTCCCCTAGTAAGGACCTTCTCATAAACATTTCCTTGTGTCTCTGTACAGAGTGGACTTGGTGCAAGACAGATGCTCACCCTCTTAAGGTATCTTCGTGCTGAGGGACTTTGCTCAAAATAGCTGAATTTGTTTATACAACCTGCTGTGAGTGAGAGTTTGGGATTCCCCACATCCTCACTGGCATCTTTTTTTTTGATTTAAATTTGCAATATCATTTAACAGCTTTCCACCCTCGGTGGCTTCATGTCTTACTCAGAAGTATGCCCACAGGAATCAAAGGTCACTCAAATCCCACATTATCTACCTCTTCTCTCTCTTTTATCTTTCTGGCCCAGGTTCTAACACTCTAAACTTTCTTTTCTTGGTTTCTCTACAAAAGGGCTTCTCACTCCCTTCTTGCTCTTTTCTTACACTCTTTGCTTTTTGCAAGGCCTGGAAAGCTCCCCATGCACAGACACGCTTGGCTCATTCCACAATTTCTACTTGAAGATCTTATTCCCTTCTCTTTGTCTCTGGTGGAATTTAACATATCTTGATGTCACATTTATCTGCTCTCATTTTGAGACCCGTGAATGGCTTGTTTGTGTTCTTTGAACATTTTTACTGGGTTTCCTTTTTTTCTGTCTTCGCTCATTTCAAAGTTGTTTTCTGGATGCAAACAGCAATACTTTGTCCTTGCCAATGTCTTTCCACTCTTGCATATCCTTCTCTCTTTTTACCAACTGTGGTCCTCTTTGGGAAAAAAAAAGCTTCAAATAATTGCAACCAAATACTTCAAATTTTCTTTTATGAATTGACTTTTGGGTTTAGGTTTATTTAAGAAGTACTTTCTCATATGAAATAAAAATAATATTTTTATTTTTCCAAACTAAAGTTTTTAAACTTTTTCTTTTCTAAATTATATTTTAAATCTGTTTGGATTTTTTCATAAAAGTATGAATTAGGTACTCTACTTAATTTTATGAACAGAGTTAGCCATATTTCCAAGGTCACATAAAAAATCATCAGTCCTATCTACTCTAATTTTTAAGAGAATTATGTAAATGTCAAGATCTCAATCATGCATGATTTTAGCTAATATTGCTTGGTCAAATAACTCAATATCTGGTATCACTTCTATTACAAATTTTTGGTAAATAATCTTAGGTAATTTTTATCTCAATTTTCAATTTGAGTTTTAAAATAAGTTAAGCAGTTTCCTAAAATATTACTGAAATTTTAATTACACTTATATTAATTTGATGGATTCATCCTAGGACACTGCCATCTTTACAATATTGATTTATATAATCCATGACATAGTATAACTCTTATAGTGTATTGGTATTTTGTATTTTTTAACATTGTTTATTATTTTCTCCTATTAACCCCTTATACATTCATTGTCACATCATTTAAATACATTTTTATAATTTTTAGTTAATATGCATTATCTGTGTTGTACTTTTTAGAATAAAAAAGAAAAGTTCAGCAGCAAGGCCTCTATTCCATGACCATAATCCCATAGTGCTGCTTTTGTTGGGGCTTCAGGAGTCAGTAGTAAAAGGGAGAGTGACAGATGAGAAAATGGAATTAGTTAAATCTGAGTTCCTTTTCCAGTCGCTGGAGACACATGTGAGACCCAGGGATGCTGTGCCAGCTCAAGGGTGGTCTCCATGTCTTTCTTGCTTTCTGATGTGGCTGGAATTAGCCTCCCTCCATCCACACCATTATCTTTCTGAACAGGTTCTGCAACTCCAGGGACAGGACATGTATTACCCAAACCAGTCTGACAGTTCACCCCAGTCACCACGATGGTGTCAGGGGACATGGTGTGACTGATCTGGTCAAGTTGTCCTGAAGGCCAGAATTCCTGATCAGTGGGTCAGGGATGGCAGGTCTCGATCATTCTGGGGGGATTGTGTGCAAATTGAAATCCTGGGACTGAGGAGGTAATTTGCTCCCATGTGAGCATTCATCCAGGGGCAAGAAACGGTCATGAAGAAAGAATATCTCAAAGAAGTCTAAGAGGGAGATTCCTCTCTTGCCATCTTGAATGAAAAAGTCTCTTTGATACCTTTGACAAAGGCTAACAGGCAGATTGATATTTCCATTGGAGTAATGAGCTCAGGGCCTCCCCCAGCCCCCTTGCCCATGAAGGCTCCTTCTGCAGCGTGACTCAATACCATCCTGTCCATGTCCTAAGGCCAGCCTTGAGCCCTCTCCCCTCACCCAGGCTTCAGTCCCTCCTCCCCACAAACATAAGCTGGGTCTAAACAGTCTCCCCCGGTGACCCTAGCTGGACCCGCAGCCATCAAGCTTCCCACCTCCTTGTCCATCTTGTCTGAGGCATCTGGACTTTTCTTCACAAACTTAGCTCAGATCCTCTGTCTTCCTTGTCCAACCCTGTGATGGCTCCTCTACCACCATTACTGAGCTCTCCTCTCCTCTCCTCACTAAGTGATGACATCTTATTGTATTGATATTATTACTCAATTGTCTCATCTCTTCCACCAGATGGTGTCTGGTCCATGAGGACAGGGACACTTCCTGTCTTGTCCACCCTGTTTCTTGAGCCCCTAGACCTAAGGCTGGCACATAGTAGGTGCTAATTGAATGGTGTGGATGGACAGACGTCTGGCAGTTGAGGCTCTTTGGTCAGACACAGTGGGTGCTGTGTTCCTGGTCCTGTCCTGATCCATGATGGACTTGATTCCCGGGGAAGCCTGACCCTGGTATTGAGGAATTGATATGGCCTGGCTCTGTGTCCCCACCCAAATCTCATGCTGAATTATAATATTAAGTGTTGGAGGAGGGGCTGGTAGGAGGTGATTGGATCATGGGGGCAGATTTCTTTCTTGCTGTTCTTAAGATTCACTATCATGAGTGAGTTCTTGTGAGTTCTGGTTGTTTAAAAGTGCGTAGTATTTCCCCTTCTCTCTCTCTCCTGCTCTGCCATATCAAGATGTACTTGCTCCCCTCGTCCTTCCTCCATGATTGTAAGTTTCCTGAGGCCTCCAATTCATGCTTCCTGTACAGCCTGCAGAACTGTGAGTCAATTAAAGACTGTGAGCCTTTCTTCATAAATTACCCTGTCTCAGGTAGTTCTTTATAGCAATGTGAGAATGGACTAATATAGATATTTATTTCAATATATGACAGTATGACAATTTATTATTGCCAAGGGTTGGATATGGGGGTAGAATTGAGAGAGGACTAGGAAACATTATTTAGACCATGTTTGCTTCAATGCATCTCATACTCCATATTTTGTCCACCAAACAAAATCACAGTTAAGCACTTATTTGGTGAATGGGTTGGGGGCTGCACAGGGAAACTCTGTCACTGGAAAGACAGCATGTCTTTGTCTTCCTTCCCCAGTGGCCTACAGTTCTGTGTGAACATTAATGCTTGTGTGCCAAGATAAAGAAAAATAGTCAGCCTTATCCCCAGACTGGAGCCCAGAAATGCTCAGCGAAGCCTGTGAACCAGGACAGGACCCCGAAGGCCAATGGCTGTTTTCACAAATGAGGAGCTATGGAGCCATTCCTGGGAGCTGCTAGTACTCATTAACATGAAAACCACCCCCAGTGCTGGTGGCACTTCCAGTGCAGGAGATAGTGACCCTCTACCTTGGGGCCCCTGCCACTGATGGAGGTTGAGTCAGCACAGACTTGGCCCAGGACCCTGGAAGTGGAAGAGACACAGAAGTGGTGATACTGTTCTAGAGACAAGAGGAGAAAGCAGAGTCCCTTGGGCTTCCCAGGGCTCCTCCCCTGGGCCTGTGTCTAGTCACCTGTACAGTGAGTGAGGAGTATGAGGAGGAGAGGGGACCAGTCCATGGTGGAGATTGGCCTGAGTCCTGCCTTCTGTGCCTACAGCTACCGCAGAGCTTCTCCCAATCTTTCTCCCTCTCTTTATACCCTTTGAGGAAAAAAATCCACCTATGCAAGTGACAACCTCTCAGCTTTTTGATCCCAGTCTGTGTTTGGGTCAGGGTCAGGGCCCTGTGCCTTCGGGGATCAGGGGAATGAGCAGGAGTGGAGCTGTGTTGTCCCAGGGGTTTGGAAGTTCACAGCTGTGAGGACTTAGCAGAGAGCAGGAGACAGAATAGGTGGATGATGCCAGCTCTGAGCACACACACACCCTTCAGGAATGGACCCCAAGCACTCTCTGTTGTCCAGTCCCAGACACACTACTGGCTGATATGCTAACCATTCAAGTTTAATACCATCATGGAAGTAAAATAAATTGTAAGATTTATTTTTCAGAAACACAGTAGTCTAGGTAATTTTTGTAAAGATAATATATATTGCAACAAAATAATTGAAGCTCTCTGAGTCCAATTTCAAATATGATAGAGATCTCAAGTATGACACTGAAGGAGAAAATATAATTGACTAATATCTTATGGCTCTTGGTGTTTATTTATGTGAGGCAGAATACAGTGGAGAAACCCTGTGAGCAGTCTCTGCAGTGACTCAGTCTGATAAGAGAGCAGAATCCACTGAATACATGTTGTCCCTTCATTCTGTGCCTCCCATAATGCATTGTGCCACACCAGCCTATTGTGACTCTCAGCGGGGACTCATGAATTCAATACCATGTCTTCTGTCTGCATTGGGTGAAAAACCTGTAGGTTTGTCTGTAGAGTGGGACACTGGATCATTGGATTTCACAGCCAGGCAGGGGAGCTGGACTAAGTTATTCTTACTTAGAAAGTAAGGAAGGCCTTCTGTCCTGCATTGTTCCATCACCGCTAACATCATTGTGAAGAGGTCACCAGGGGACAATGTGAAACTTCTGAGGTCAGCAAGGCCTGAAGCAAACTCAAATGGTTCCTATTTCAACAAAGTTGGACTCTTGCTTACAGGCCTGGGCACATGGTGGAGCAGGTGCTTCCTCCCCAGGGGCAAACTCAGAACTCACAGCCACCCTACACCTCCCCTTTAGAGAGGAGCTGTTCTCTGGGATGAAGACTCAGAAATGTATGCCTATGAGGGTGGTAAAAAGAATCAGGTTTGAATAATGGACCAGACAAACACTGACATTTTACCAAAAAATTTGAGGGAGATAAAAAGAACATTGCGGTGTCCAGCCTCAGTTTGAAGACCCAGGGGTTCCTGCAACATCCACACCATGGCCTGGACTCCTCCCTTCCTCCTACTCTTCCCTCTTCTCTCACACAGCTCAGGTTCATGGAGATCTGGGTGGGGCTGGGCAGATGAGGGACCAGAAGGCCACTCGAGAGGGGGTGTTCTAGGCTGACCAGTCTCTAAGGGAAGAAGGTGCATCACCAAGTACATGTGCCCCTTGAGCCTCAGTGGGCTCATCTAGAAAATGGGGTTTTCTCTCAGCAGAGCCCATCTAGATGGGTGGGGGCTCAGTGGGGTGAAACCTCACCCCTGGATCGCAAAAAAGGGCGACATGGAGAGAGGCGCCTGAGAGATGCCAGAACCAACTCTGACCATCTGGCCCTCAACTCATTGCCTTGTAGATGCTGCCTGTTGGCCAGGCCTGGTTAATTGTTTTCCTTCTTCTCTGCCTTGAATAAACAGGGATTCCCAAGGCTGAGCAGAGCCTCACAAACAGGATGAGGCTACTAATGTGCCTTCCCTGCCCATGGGTGCTCTCCCTGTTAGGTTCCCCTTCAGCTCTCAGGCTGAGGGCAGAGACAAGAGCAGGTTCACAGCTGACTCTTCCAGTTCAGCCGCATCCTGAGTCCAGTACAATGTGGCCAGTGTGGTGAGAGGCAGTTCTTCAATTGTCAAATAGTTATTGAGTGCCTACCTTCTCCTGGGCACAGAGTTTAGTGTTGGGAATGCCATGATGATCTAGACAGCCTCATTCCTGCTTCATGCTGACCCTAATGGGAGCACAAGGATGGGAGGCCACAGGGGACCTCCCTTCCTCCCTTCTGCCACTGGGGGTAAGGAGGCCAGAGAAGCCTCTGCTGCACTCAGGGTTCTGATGCAGGATGACCTGGTGGGATCATACAGGAGGAGGGAACAGGGTGTGACATGAGAACTGAGGAAGCATCAGCATGTCCTTAGGCTTCCTGGGATTCAGGTGAAGATGTAGAGAAATTCACAAAGTAGATATGGAGGGAGAAACACAGAGCTGAATAACAGAATCCAGGAGAAGAGAATTCCCAGGAATACAGGGATTGTGATTCAGAAAGAGAGACCCTGGCAGGGCAAGTGCCTCAGAAATCCAGTAACATGCGTTGTGGTTCCCTCGGGCCAGGAGCTTACTTACTGGCAGGGCCTGATCTGTTAGGGCTTCTGGAAAGGAAGGCAGGAGAAGCCATGTGTCAGCAGGCGGAAGCGTGCAGAAAGGTGAGAACACGGGCAGAAGGAGAGTAGATTTCACTTGAGGAGAGCCTGGAGAGGAGGTGTGAGATGGGAATGTCCAAAATCTTTGCTAGATATTTTATATAAATTGGATCCTGTCACTTTGTAGATTTTTTCTTACAGGAGAAGATAAATTCAGAGCTTAGAGAGTTCTACTATTGTTGTTTAGGACAGTGTTTCTCTAACACAGGAAATTATCCTCACAGGTCCTGCCCTAGTGGAATAGAAACTCTGTGTGTTTTAAAATGTTCTTTAAAATTATTCACCATTTTACTGGTCTTTTCAGAAATATGAGTCGATTAAAATTTTTGACATGTTTATCTTACATTTTTGAAAGTAATGTATAATCTTTTTATTATAATCATACTCTAACCCTTCTGAGGTTATTCATTGAGAAAACCAAGAAAATTTACTACCTTGTATTTACACTGTTGTTTCTAAGGAGTGAACTGTTGAATCTCTGGAATTTATTTTCTTGGATCATGGAGTAGTTCCTATGAGGAATTAAAACTTTTTCCTTGTTCACCTGTATTTTTCTAGAAGATATGTCTCCTCTGTTCCTTTCTTTGTGACAATGGGCTATTGATAAATGCTTTTCTTTTTTATTCCTGAAGGAGGTAAAATAGATAAATGTTTTGGCATCATTAGCTAGTTAGTGGAAAATAAGCCATAAGAGGGAATAAGAACTTAAAAGAAGGTGCAGAATTTGGGGAAAGAAGTGGCTGTAGGCCTGAAGACATAACTTGATCTTATTGGATAAAGACAAAATATTCTAGAGAGACACTCAGAAGGAGAGTCTAAAGTTTCAGGGCAAAAAAAGGAGAATTCAATTAGAGCTTTAATAGCTAGATTGGTGTCCTGAAAGGACAGAGACAGTGCTGAATTAAACAGGCTGACACTGATCCCAGACCACTGGGACAAGGGCCCCATGAAAAGTAGACTCTCAGCAATGACACAGGTGTCCCGGAAAGCAGTAGCTTTGGGAGGTGAGCAGAAGGAGGCCCCACTTGGAAGTGTGTGGGCATTGGGAAAGGTGCAGGTGCTGGACCCTCAGGCTGCTTCTCACCTGAGGGAGGGACAGGTGCACAGGTGGTGGGCAGTGGCCACTCCTGTGGCTTCCTGACCTCCTTGCCTTTCTTACCCCCTCTGGGACAAGGAGGCCATCATGGGGATGTGTGTCTGCTTCCTCCCTCTCCTGAGACTACCTGTATCTCAGGTCAGTGCCTGCATGGCAATAGTGTGTCTGTCTAAAATTGGTCTGTGGGAAGAATGTCAGCAACACCAGGGAGCTTGAGCTGTAACTTTGTGAGCCAGAAATTGCCTGGCTTGTGATCCTGTCCAGGTCCCAGCATCTAAAGGACAAAACCCAACATGAACTAAGGATGGGAGTGGATGACAGAGTGATGCACATTGTGGGATCACGTAGGCAAACCTCCTTTTTTTCCTGTTGTCTGGACCCAAAGTCTCCCAGCCATGAGATGAGCATGTGACTGACCCCAGCTGCAACTACAGGCATCTGCATTCTGCTGTCCAAACTGATCAGACAACCCACTGGTCAACATGATGGTGTCAGGGGAGATGGTGTGAGTGATCTGAACTAGTATTCTCAAAGGCAAAAATTCCTGGTGGGTTGGTCAGAGTGCATTGCCTCATTCTGGAGCATTTGTGTGTGAATGTGATACCTGAGACTGAGCAGTATCTTGTTTGCGCATGGGAATTTAGCCTAGGGACAGGACAGGACATGGAGAAGAGACATCTCAAATAAAACTCATAGTGGGATTCCCCCCTTGCCATTTGGAGAGAAAAGCATCCTGTGACAACTTTGAAAGAGGCTGGGAGGCTGTTGTCTGAGTTTCCATCATGGTGATTAGCTCAGGGGCTCCCCCAGCCTCATTGCTCATGGAGGCCCCCTTAGCAGGGCTTTCGCATCCACCCCCTCCACTTTTCAAGGCTATTCCTGAGCCCTCTATCCTCACCCAGGCTTCAGTCCCTCCTCTCACAAACACAGGCGAGACCTGACCTTTCTCTCCAATGACCCCAGCTGGCCCCATGGCCTTCATGCTTGCTGCCTCCTTGTTCATCTTCTTTGAGGCATCTGGACTTTTCTTCATAAACTTGAGTCAGATCCTGTGTCTTCCTTGTCCAACCTTCTGATGGCTCCTCTACCCCCAACTGAGCTCTCCTCACTGTGTGATGACATCATATTGTCGCATTGACATTTTTACTTGATTGCCTTATCTCTTCCACCACTCAGTGTCAGCTCCATGAGGACAGGGCCCCTTCCTCTCTTGTTCATCATGTGCTTTGAACCCCTGGATCTGAGCCTGGTGCATAGTAGCTTCTCAGTGAATGAGGTGGATAAACAGACCTTTGGGAGTCGACTATCCTGAGTCAGACACAATGACCCTGGTCCTGTTTTGACCCATTATGGATTTGGTTTCCAGGACAGCCTGATCTTGGTATTGAGGGATTTCTGTTAATATGAGACAATATGAAAATTTGTTACTGCCAAGGGTTGGGTGTGAGGGTAGAATTGAGAGGACAGAAACACATTCTCCACACTGTGTTCACTGGAGTCAGTTTTAAAATCTAAATTTTTACTAAACAAATGAAAAGCAACGTTAATCAGCTGACTTGCCCAAGAAGTGGGGGCTGCACAGAGAAGCTCCATTGCTGGATGGGCAGCAGCTTTTTCTCCCACTTCCCCACTGGCCTGAAGTACTGCCTGAGCCTTGGTGCTTGTGTCCCAAGCTGAGAATAAAAATCAGCCTTTTCCTCTGCCTGGAGTCCAGAGATGCTCAGAGAGGCCATGTTCTCCAACCTGGAGCCTCAGCATTGGGCCTATGCCCCTAAGGGTCAATGACTGCTTTTATATATGTGGAGCTCTGGGTCTCTCGGAGGCATGTTTGTACCAGAGCACATGCCCGTGCCCAACATTGCTGCTGTTTCTAGTGCAGGAGCTGGTACCCACCTGCCCTACAGATGCATGCACTGCAGGTGGCTGGGTCAGCACAGGCTGGGCTCAGGACCCTGGACATTAAGACAGACACAGGGTGAGAGGTGGGTCAGTGGACAGAGACACATGCATAATCCTTGGTCTTTTGATCACCAGCCCTGACACTGAGCCCTAGCCACCTGTGCAGTGAAGGAGAAGGCGGGGGAGAGACCATAGTGGAGACCCATACATAGCTCTACATCCTGAGGATCATCAACTGAGCCTGGGCTCTCCAAGTCCCTTGTACTCCATCCAGCAGCTCAGGGTGAGGAGGGCGTCCTTCATACCAACCAGCCTCCTCCCCTGGGCTGTCCAAGCCCTTTCCTGGGCCATGACTTCGATCCCTCCCTGAAAAGCTGACACATGAAGAGGATGGTCCTGGTTGATGCTGTTCTGTGGCTCCCTGGGGGCCTATAATGAAACAGCTGCTGGTCTTGTGAGCAGGGGGTAGAGGGCTCCAGCCCAGGGTCAGGGAGTGGCTCTCGTATGGGGTCTCCAGCACAAGCTTTAGGGACAGACCACAGAACAGCCTACTGCTTGAGGTCCAGATGCACCCATGTATCCTGTCTCCTCCACTGTTCACTTTGCCATCCCCAAGAAGGATGGAGATGGGCAGTGTTTAGGCCATAACACACCTTAGTCTCACATCTCCACAGACCCTCCTTCCTGGATATACTTGCTTAGCTCACTGTGAGGTTTATAGGGCAGTTCTGGGAGGCTGGACTCCCTGAGGAGCCTCCACTAGGGGACATCAGAGCAGGAAGCCCAATGGGGACAGGGCAGTGCCTCCCTCCAGGACACAGGGAGCTGCTCCCTCTTTCTTCTCCCTGGGCTGTCTAGAGCCTGCACCCAGACTGCCTTGCTTCTCTCTGGGCCTATTTCTTCTTCTCAGCCCCTCAAGAAATTAGATTGCAGAAAAGGAAAAGATTAAAAAATAAATTTAAAAATATTTGCCAGCACCAGGCATAAATTCTAGGGCAATATGACACCAAGTGCAATTTTGAGAGGAGAGAGGGGAGCCCTAGGTAGGCTTCTGATTCCTAATTATCCTTCCTTATTTGGGCACTGAGAGGCAAATAACATCTTTCAAAGGGCAGGGTCAGCACTCTCTAAATCTGTCCTGAGTACATGGAATGATGACTCTTTCAGGATTTGGAAACAATTTCTAAGGCTCATTTTTCTTCTGTCAAGAGAAAATGGTTAGCTCCACAGGCACTGAATTCAGCACATTTGGAAAATTAGGTAATATTTCATAGTCATCGTGATATTTTTGTTTCTGTTTTTAGTTTTCCTGAGACTTCAGAAAACTTGAATGAGAGATTGAGAGTAGAAACATTTTAAACCAGACGGTGCTTCCAAGTGGAATGTGTACATATAAAACATATTTGAAAATTTAAAACTTGTCATATAACAAGACCCTGAGCAGGCTGAGGTTTCTGTCCCACTTCCTCATCTGCCTGTGTCACTGTGTGAATGCCAGTGCCCCAGGTCTGACAGTAATAGTCAGCCTCGTCCTCAGACTGGAGGCTGGAGATGGTGAGGTAGCGCTCAGCCCCAGAGCTGGAGCCTGAGAAGCGATCAGGGATCCCGTCCCCCTTGCTGTGGCTGCCATCACTGTTAAGCTTCATCAAGTACCGAGGGCCCTTCTCTGGCTGCTGCTGATGCCATGTGATGGCGTAGCTGCTGTGCCCACTGCTCAGAGTGCAGGTGAGCTTGACCGAGGCTCCCAGGGAGGCAGAGGCAGAGGGTGATTGAGTCAGCACAAGCTGGGAGAGAGACCCTGAAAACACAGACACCCGTTATCAGCTGGAGTCAAGAAAAGAGGGAAGGACATTCCTGGCATAAGTTTGGGAGGTGGTATCAGTGAGCTGGAGGTCAGGGTGCTGAGGGCCATCCTGACCTGTGCAGTGGAGGAGGAGGGTGAGGAGGAGGAGTGGGGTCCAAGCCACGGTGCAGACTCCCCAGAGCTCTGCTGAGGCTGACAGATGCAGGTATTTCTTACCCACCCTGTGGTCCCAGAGGAGAGAGAGGGGCCCTTCATGCAAATGTGCTCCTCTTCCTCTGCCCAACCAAATCACTCCGTGTGCCTGAGTGTCAGTCCCAGTGGTGGGGCGACATTTCTGGGAGGGGTTACCTGGGCTGGGCCTGGCCTGAGGCTCTCCAAGCGTGCAGAGAGAGCCCAGCTGCTGGCCCCAGTGAACCCTGCGTGGAGACCAAGTTCAAGTGTTTGGTTTCCCAGCTGAGAAACCCACAGAGCCCTCAGCAGCAGACCAACAGCACCCCCTTCTGCCTAGGCCCAGGTCCATCATGTCTGTGACCAGATGCCAGTGGGTCCTGACAGAGGCTTCTGCCTGGACCAGGGCCTTGACCACGGCCTGCTCTCTGTCCAAGGGCAAAGTGGGGCCCCTCATCAGGGCAGCCTCCTATTTTATTTCAGACTTTAGTTTTCCATTTAACCCTCTTCAGTGGGAACGGGACACACGATCCACCCCATTTTGCAAGAAGTCCTCAGGAGAAAGGTGTCTCTCATACACGTTCTATTTGGTAGGTGTAATGGGATAATTTACATTGACTGGAACAGAATGTCTCCATTCTGCAGTAATGGAGATGTTGTGAGAATGGATTGGACTGTTGGCTACTTGAGCATCTGCATTTGTAAAAACCATCAAACTGTATAATTAAGACCTGTGATTTTTACTTTATATAAGTTATCTTTCTATATAATAAACAGAAAAAATAGGAGAAAATGGCTACTTTTCAGACAAAACCCGATGGAATTTGCCACCAGCAGAACTGCTCTACAGGAAATTCTAAAACTGTTTTTCAGTGAGATGAAAAATAATCTCAGTTAGTAGCCCCCCAAATTAGAAATAAATATTTTAAAAAGTGGAGAAAAGAGGGTAAACTCAAAGGAAAATTGAGTACATAAAACAATGATTTTTACATCAGTTGGTGTTACATGCATATATGTGTAAACGTAATGGTGCATGTGTATGTACTTATGAACACATATTAATAGAGGTGCATGCATATTTGTAAACATAACGTAACTGTATGTTTTGATATTAGGTAAATTGCTAGAGAGTAAATGGAATTGAAGTTTCTGCACTCTAACTGTGTACTCCCTGAAGCTCTATTTTAGACCCTGAGCTGCCCTAGTCTTTTTATAGTTTCCCAAACAATCAAGGGGACAGATTTTCTACCTTGAAATAAAAACTTAATGTAGGGCTGTCCCCACCTTACCCCTTGGCCTGGATGCTCCCAGGCCAGCAGGAGAATGAGAAGAGAAGAGTTGAGCCTGGGGAGGTTTCCAGTGGGGAGAGGACACCTGGCCTTTGATAGGCCCCAGGTCCAACAGGTCAAAGCTTTGGGCCAATCAGGGAATGGGGAACTTGCCACCTGATCAAACCCGAGGGAGACCCCGAGTGTTTTCCCAGCTGGTGGGACCGTGTCAGGAGAGCTTCAATGTCCCTGACTGACTGCAGGCCCCAGTTTCTATCAGGCCTCTTTGACAGGCCTGAGCCCTTCCCTGGAGGGTCCTAGATGGCCTGGATCAACTTTTCTGGTGCTGCTGCTGCTCATCACCTCAGAATGGATTTATCAAAATTCCAAGTTCTAGATGAGCATTGTTGGCCCAGAGGAGACAATCTCACTGGGACTAAGTTAGAGAAGACTTGTCTTCCATCAGCATAGCATAGGAGTAATAGGCTTTTTAATTAGATCAAATAGAGCAGCCCAAAAGAAGTAAAACAGGAAAAAAAAGAAATCTATCTTTCCACGTTTTAGTATCCTGGATGCAAAAAATTAAATTCTTTCTACTGCTCATGCATTGGGTAAACCCCTCACCAGTCAGTTTTAGGCACTTATTTTGTTTTATTTTATCTTTTTTTAAACCTTCATTTCTTATTCAAAAGTACATCCCAATGTCCTACAGTTAGTACTCTGCTATGTGGAAATAATAAGAAAACATCTGATTTGTTTTTCAAGTATTACATTTTTTACCCAAGAATTATCCATACTGGGCCAGGTGTGGTGGCTTATGCCTGTAATTCCAGCTGTTTGGGAGGCCAAAGCAGGAGGATCAGTTGAGCCCAGTAGTTACGGACCAGCCTGGGCAACATAATGAGATCTTGTCTCTACAAAAAATAAGCAAAATTAGCCAGGCATGGTGGTGCGTGCCCGTAGGCTTAGCTACTTGTGAAGCTGAGGTGGGAGGATTGCTTGAGCCTGGGAGTTTGAGGCTGCAGTGAGCCATGATTGCACCACTGCACTCCAGCCTGGGCAACAGAGTGAGACACTGTCTCAAAAACAAAACAAAACAAAAAAAGGCCAGGCGTTGTGGCTTATGCCTGTAATTCCAGCTCTTTGGGAGGCCGAGGTGAACACATCACCTGAGGTCAGAAGTTCGAGACCAGCCTCGCCCACATGGCAAAACCCCATCTCTACTAAAATTACAAAAATTAGTTGGGTGTGGTGGCGGGCGCCTGTATCCCGGCTACTCAGGAGGCTGAGGCAGGCTGAGGCACTTGAATCTGGGAGGCAGAGGTTGCAGTGAGCCAAGATTGTGCCACTGCACTCCAGTCTGGGCAACAGAATGAGACTTTTTCAAAAAACAACGACAACAACAAAAAAGAAACGGAAAGAAATATCCACACTGTATGTTTGTGTTATTAATTCAGGATTACATGATAAAACTTTTCCATCCTTTTACTTTCATTTAATGTTTTCTGTAAACATAATTATAGATACATGTTAAGGTGAAAAAATATGTAATAAAGGTTTAGTTACACTTCGACCAGTTTTCCTCAAAAGTGGCATCTTACAACACAATATGCAATTTACAAAATCAGAATGATGCAATTAACATTGAAGTAATGCTTTATGCCATTTTAACTAGGTGTTTATTTGTGTTATCATTTTACTTTTGTGTATATACTTCTATTTAGAGTTTATTATAGAATCGTATGCTTGTCTCTTGTTTTTTATTTTTCTCAGTGTGACAAACTGTGTTTAATATATGTGCTTAGTTCATTTACATTTAATGAAATTATTCACATGGTTGGATTTAAGCTTACAATTTTAGTGTAAGTTTCCTTTTTCTCTTTATAACTTTTGTTCCTCTCCACCCTGTTTCTGCTACTTTTGGATTATTTGAGTATTATTTAGTGGGCTCTTTTGATTTTTATATTGATTTTATATTGGTATCTCTGCACAGTTTTACATTGGTTGCTGTAAAGTTTACAACATGTACACGTAACTATTCATGATCTATTTAGATTTAATAATAGGCCTAATATTTTCCCAGTCATGTAGACCCCTTACAGTTCCTTCTTTTGGTTGAAGTTTCATATATATGTGTGTGTGTGTGTGTGTGTGTGTGTGTGTGTGTGTATATGTATATATGTGTATATATGTATATATAATATTTTTCATAAGTAGAAATTATATCAAAAATGCTATAACTTAGCTTTTGATATGCATATTTTCCAGAACTGTAGAGCTAAAAATTTGGTCTTTTACTACTATATTTATTGGTTATTCTTCCTGCATTCTTCAGGTTCAATGTTTCCATTATCATTTATCTTCCACCTGAAAATTTTCTCTTAGAGTTGATTTGTTTTGATTTTTTTTAGATGAATTCTTTCAGGTTTTCTTCATCTGACAAAGTCTTATTTTTTACCTTTTTAAAAAAAAAATCTTTACCTGGATATAGCATTATGACTCAATAGTTCTCTCTTTCTTTCTTTTGACTTTGTAAGAACATAACACTGCCATTTGGCCTCAATGTATACTCATAAAATACCTCTCATTGTTTGAATTGTTGATTTTCTGTATATATTATAAAGCTTTCTGTCTGCTTTCATAATTGTGTCTTTATCTTTGGTTTCAGTAATCTATTATTACATGCTTGAGCTTTTGAAAAACCTAGCTGTTTGGCATCACTGAGTTTCTTAGGTCTTTAAATGCATGTTCTTTACAGAAAGTCTTTAGCGATGACCAGTGGCTGGGGAGAAAGGGTGAAGGGTGGCTGCTAATTGTGGGGGCTTTTTTGTGGGGTGATGAAAACGTTTTAAAATTAGATTATGGTGATAGATGCATAATTCTGTAAACACAATAAGACAATTTAATTGTACATTTTATACGAAGTGAAATTTATCTCACTTTTTCAAATAGAGACAATGTGGGAACAAGGCCTGCTGACCCTTTGCAGGGGCCTGTGGCTGAGTCTCACTTCCTCCCTTGCTTAAACTGTAGGATCAGCCACAGGCACCCTCTTTGTTTGTCATAGGCAAGTATGGAGTGATCAGCCTCGGGACAGGCCAAGGGCAGGTTTTTGTCTGGGTTCCCCATGTGCCTGCAGCACTGTGTGAGCACTGAGGCTGTAGTCCCATGTTGAACAGTAATAATCAGCCTCGTCCTCAGGCTGGAGGCCCGAGATAGTCAGGGAGGCTGTGGTCCCAGACTTTGAGCCAGAGAAGCGGTCAGGGATCCCTGAGGGCGGAGAATTCCGTGAGAAATCTGTTGGTACCAGCCCACAGCATAACTTCCAACGTTGTTGCTGTTTCCAGTACAGGAGAGGGTGACCTTCTGTCCCACGGTCCCTGACACCGAGGCTTCCTGGGTCAGCGCAGACTGTGCCCAGGACCCTGGAACAGAGGAGGCAGGCACAGAGAGGTGAGTCTGGGTTCACTACCCACCCCACAATGTTAAAATATAAGAGAAAAGTCATCCCATGTGTCCCCAGTAATCACTTTGGCATTCCACAGGCAGTCACCTGAGCAGAGGGTGAGAAGCTGGAGGAGGAGAGGGGTCCAGGCCATGGTGGAGATGCCCCAGGCTCTGCTTCCTAAGCCCACAGCTGAGCAGAACTGCACAGAGTCTCTCTTATCCTCTCCTCCTAAGAGGGCACAGAGCACCCTTCATGCAAATCACACCCCTCCCCCTGCTATCCCTGGGCCTGACCTTGGGGAAGGTTGAGTGTGGGGTGGGGCTAGGGGAGCCTCTTCTGCCCCTGGGAGGTCCCAGCTGCTGGGCCCCAGAAAGCACAGAGCAGAGGGCCCAGGGTAGGGGTCCAGGGCCTGGTTTCCCAGTTGAAACCCCCACAGACCCTCAGGGACAGGCCACACTTCCCTCCACTGTCTCAGAGCCCAGGTTCATTCCTGACTGGCTTGAAGGTCCTCAGCACTGCCTTGCGCACACCATCCCCACACAGAGGCAGCGCTCATGCCCCTCCACCCCCACCCCAGGCTCTTTGTGCTGCAGGTGCTCACCACAGCACATTTCTCGCTGCAAGATGGGCCTCCTCAGCATGAAGTCATCCTCTGCTTCTTCCCCATTTAGATTTTTGTGTGGTTGGGGACATAGGTGAGTGAGCCTCAGAGAGAACATGTCCTGCACCCAGTGGCCAGGAGGGCAGGAGGGTTAACAACCCTCCCCAGCCTCCATATGGGCCTGAGGGCACCCACTTCTCTCTCTCATCACACTCCACATCCCCCCGTGGGAGGCCGGGCTCCATGACCCTCATCACTGTCCTCATCACACCCTTGATGGGGTGAGACCCTTAATGAAAATGCACAGGGAAATTATTCAAGAAGAGACCATCATTATGAAAGAGAGAAAAGTCTGCTTCTCTTATGGATACTTGGACCTGAGGAAGATGACCAAGGTCGCCACTCTCCCCAGAGACAGCCCAGAGAGGGGCCACCAGGGTGACTAGGCACCAGGTAGGGTGTGCACATCAGGGTGAAATTGGGAATGGGGGAGGTTAAGAATAGAAGGGTTAGAGTTTTATGGAAAGATCAAGAAGATGACCCAAAAGTTCCGAGACACCTTGTCTAAGCCCTTTACTCACAGTCCAATGTTATTTAACCATTCAAATTTTTTTTTTTTCTTGTTGAACCTCCGCCTCCCAGGTTCAAGCGATTCTCCTGCCTAAGCCTCCCGAGTAGCTGGCATTACAGGCACCCATCACCACACCTGACTAATTTTTGTATTTTTAGTAGAGACGGGGTTTCACCGTGTTGCCCAAGCTGGTCTCAAACTCCTGACCTCAGGCGATCCACCGGCCTCGGCCTCCCAAAGTGCTGGGATTACAGGCATAAGCCACCGCGCCCAGCCTCAAGTATTCTTTTATAGCACTTACTTTGTGTCAGGTACCATTCTATTTGCATCGTGAATGTTAACACGATTATTTTTCCGAGGACCTAATCCACAAGTGTAGTTTCAGTGGCATTGTATGCTGAGATAGATTACACATACACACACACACACACACAACACACACACAAACGTATATGTTTGTGTATGTGTTTAATGCTTTCATCTGCATGATTCAGAAAAAATTTAGCATAGTATCTTTCACAGTGATCCACGCAAAACAAAAAGATGCCTGTCACCTTGACAATTTGATTCTCCATGGTAACGCTAAAACCTGTATAATATTATTACTTAGTAGTCACGCAGTAAATATTTTTGAATTGAAAAATTAGTGAATATTTAAACACACACACACACACACACACACATTTCCACCTATCCCAACCCTGGGTAAAAAAATACGATGACAATATTCATTTCAGTCTTCCTCTTTTATTTAATAATAATCCTGCATCTAAATTCTCAGCCAGTTTGTTGGGAGTCAGCCGAGATACATCTGCTTTTCTCACACACAAGCTCCAAGCCCTCTCCATGTCCAATGTATTCTACAGCATAAAGTGACAAGGAATCTGCTCTCTCCTCTTTACCCCACAGTAACTCACCTAGATCTTCCCACCAGGATGGCATGAGCAACCACATCCTGTCTTCCTGTCCCAGGCCTCTCCATTCTACTCTCATTACAGCTGGAGAGTCACTGATCAAATGCCAATGTGAGTTCATCTCTCCCACCTCACAGCCCCGCAGTGGCTCTGTGTGCTTTTCTCAGGAGGCTGATCTGCCCCAATCTGCACCTCCAGCTCTGCAGCCACCCTAAGTCAGAGGTGTTGGAACCAGAGTGACTCCATCTTGAATAGGGGCTTGATTAAATGAGGCTTAGGCATGCTGGCCTGCATTTCCAGGAGGTTAGGCATTCTTAGTCACAGGATGAGCTAGGAAGTCAACCGGACTGGGATCACAAGATACAGGTCATAAAGACCCTGCTGATAAGACAGGATGCACTAAAGAAGCCGGCCAAAACCTACTGAAACCAAGACGGTGAGGAAAGTGACCTCTGGTTGTCCTCACAGTTAGAAATGCTATGGCAACATCCACAAGTTACCTTATATGGTCTATATTTTTAAAAAGAATTCCTGAAAAGCTAATAAATAATCCACTCCTTATTTAGCATATGATCAAGGACTATCTATACAAATAGCCGACCAGCAGTGTTTGGTGCTGCCCTGTCTATGGAGTAGCCATTCCTTTATTCCTTTACTGTCTTAATAAACTTGTTTCCACTTTATAGACTCCTCCCAAATTATTTCTTGCATGAGATCCAAGAACCCTCTCTTGGGATCTGAATCAGGACCCCTTTCCAGTAACACCTGCAGGAAGCACATCCTGGCCCCTTCCCTGCTCCACTGACTGGAGGCACAGGCCAAGGTAATTTCACTGTTTGACTTGAATGACCAATAACTCATCTTTGGGTTCTCACCTCTGATTAGAATCTTCTGACCCTCACCCTCCACCCATCGCCCTGCTGCTCATTCCGAAAGTCCCACATGAAACCCACTTCTGTGGCTTAGGCCTGTTTGGCAACTTGCCACCTGCTCTCACTCCCACACCCTCATAGAAGCCCTTCCCCATATGGATCTTGTGTTCTTCTCTCTCTCTTCCCTCTCAGCTCCTGCTCAATGGCTGAAGCAGATTTGGAGCCACGAACACGCGTCTGGCAGAGCTTTGCTTTTGTTTTTAATTGGGAAAATCTTTATAACTCTATCAGGTGAAAAGACACATCCAGATACTAAGGCAGAGTTCAGGGTAACATTTCTCAGGGGCCTCAGTCAAAGTTTCTGATGTAGGCTGGTCTTTGAGGCCCGTCCCGACATGTACAGTGAGACAGGATCACAAGGAGGGGAGGAGTCAAGGCCATGGTGGACACAGCCCCTGACCCCACCCCACCGTGGGGCTGGACTGCCCCAGGCATCCTTTTCTTCCCCACCCTCTGCAGAGGAGGGGCTGCTCATGCAAGTGTGTTTCCATCAGGGGACTGCCCAGCCCCTCCCTGAGCCCTGGAGCTGGAGCTCAGCTCACACTGCAGCCTGAGGAGGAGGAAGGTTTACTTCCCGCCTTGGGAGGGCCCTGGGAGGAAGCACCTGCTGAGACCATACACAGGTCCCTGCTCAGGGGACTCTGCCAGGCCAGAAAGGACACAGCTGCTGAGTCCCCATCAGTGAGCACAGGGCCCAGCTCCAAGCCCTGGGCTCCTCGGAGTATATGGTTCTTACTGAGCTGTGTCCTGTGCTGGTTACAGGACACACTCCTTCCGTGGCCCAGAGACCTGAGAGCCCAGCCTGTCTCTGTAGTTCACCATCCATCATCTCTGTTCACACATCCATCATCCGAATCCTACCTTCTGCGATCCTGATATGTTGTACTTTATTATTGTAGTTTCTCACTCCCAGAAGGAGTCTTGGTTTCTATGTGGTACAAACTGCTGTGAATGTAACTTTTTAAGGTGTTTGTACCCCCAGAGTATATTCTGGAAAAAGTTGAATGACCCACGTGTGCCATCTGGTCAGCATCACAGACACTGTTACAGTTGATGGTTTCAAACATGTGTAGGGGCTGTTCAGGGAATGGCATTGAATGGAAAATTCCCAGGAGATAAGGTTGGTGGCCTTCTTAAAAGATGGCAATTCTCAGCAAACATTTCACACAATGCTTTACCTCTAACAGCACACAATGCTCTTAGAGTTTTGATAGGGCTTAGATGTGATTTACTAATAGTCATGGTCTTGGTAGGCCTAATACACTAGTTAGTAGTGTATACATACTTTTTATTTTATGAAGTGAGGTTTATTTTTTAAAGTTTGTAGTTTTCTAAACAGTTGTTCCAGATATTTTATATCAGAATTTGGACTTAGTGTCATATAATGTGTTTACATTTAAACCTTTTTTAAAAAAACCTGTATTTGCTTATTCTCTGTTTTGGTTAATTATGAAGCTAAGAGAGACATTTTAATGTGTTTGTAGACATGTAGAAAACTTGAACAGGAAAATTTAGAAATCATCACCTCCTCATCATACTCCATATCCAAATTTACTTTAACTGTGTGAATGATCCCCCAAATCCTCAGCTCATGGGCCCATCCAGTAACAACCTACACACAAAATCCCCTTCTTCCTCAGGTACTCTCTTCCCAAACATCCAGAGAGATGTTTTTGTTCATGTTGGGCAGGTCACCCTGTGGATTAGAATCCTGCACTGACTCCTCATTGCTGTTTGTATAAAACTCACACTCCCCAGCTTCCCTAAGGCACATTCCTGGTCTGGCCTCTGACTGGCTCACAGCCCCTCCCCTTGATCGGGGTTCCAGCCTCACTCACTTCTCTGTCATGGGAATCCTGAGTTTCTGTCCCTTCCATGGTCTCCATACCAGCTCCTCCTCTGTCTGTTGGGGGGAGATGGGTTTCAACTGGAAGTCAGGGTGGAAGCTTATATTTTGGCAACTTTCAGAATTCCACCTGTGACAGTGTGTGTGTGTGTGTATGTGTGTGTATCAAGTAATTTTTGAAGTTACATAAACTATAGAGACCAGTTCAACAAACTCTCCACAGGCATAGACTAGCCTCAACCATTCCTTCTACCTCTCATGCTAATCTCTCACTGAATGATATTAAAACAAATTACAAATATCACATGACTTCACTGGTTTCTGCTTTACTATATATATAAATATTTAATGCTTCCAACCAGACACGTAGGAGTCATCTTAGATGTCTTCCT
Organism: Gorilla gorilla gorilla; assembly: GCF_029281585.2. Taxonomy (NCBI): domain Eukaryota; kingdom Metazoa; phylum Chordata; class Mammalia; order Primates; family Hominidae; genus Gorilla; species Gorilla gorilla. The sequence continues at coordinate 19,601,525 of NC_086018.1, read as the reverse complement.
TTTCCTGCCACGGGGCACACACTTAATTTTTAATTCTCTCCAATTACTCTTTCCTTCTGGATTGTAGATTGCTAACTTCCCTTCTTCTCCACTGTCACAAATCTAACAAAATATATTGTCATCTCTCCGTGAAATATTGTCTTTGATGCCTAACTAGTCTCCCAGTCTCAGATGTTGCCTCAGTTTACCCTTTAATCCACTCTCCACTCTGTACCTACAGAGCTCACAGATGCCAGAGGAGGACACTTCAGTGACTACCATGGCCTCTGCAGTCAAGCATATGCGACCTCTTAATGATCCATTCACATCCTTCCTTTAGGTCACCCAGACTCACCTAGAGTGGCTTCCCCTGACCCTGTCCCCACTGAGATCTGCCACACTTAGGCCCAATGCAAGCTCTCTTAGTAAATAGAATCAACAACCAGATATTCTTTTCAAAAATATTATTGACAAATGCTGTTAACAATGCCTGGAACATTCCACCATCATCCCTTATAGCTCATTTTCATTAACCCTAAAGACATCGTAGCAGATATCACTTCTTGTGGTCAGGCTTCAGTGGTCCAGATCCTCCCCAAGCACAAGCTCTCCGTGGGAGTTAACTCCATTGTACCCTCATGGCCACCCTTAATTCTCCTCAAACAGCTGAGTTCAAGGACTGCTGGAAACAGGAGGAGATGGGGCTCTAGATCTAGGCACAAGTTAAGAGACTCAGTTCCTGAAAACTAAAGAGGAAAGTTGTGTTAGGGGATCACTGTTCCTGTGCCAGAGGTGACAGGAAGGAGCCAATCGACACAGTTAATGATAGACAATCTACATAATTGTTCCCTGGTCACTACATGGAATTGAAAGATAGGGAAAAAAAGCAGGTAAGTGACGATTCCTTCAGCTATTCCAGCAGCATTCTCAGTTTCTTCTGAAACTCAATCAGGGCTAAGTAGATGCGTCTAGACTCGCTGTCCTTTACAATGTACGGAATGCCTAGTATCACACCCCAAAAATATTTAGAATTCTGTTGCATATAAATATGTGTCTAATGAATAATTCTAAGCATTCTTAATTGGATTTATTGAGTTTTGGTAGTACTCCCAACTTAAAAAGAGCCCCTTTAGATAACAGCCCCTTCAAACACAAAACACTACCCACCAGAAACCCACAGGCCACCACCCACCAGAAACCCACAGGCCACCACCCACCAGAAACCCACAGGCCACATCTCCTCACATTTCATTGGCCTCTTCTTCATGAGCCTGAAAAAGTCAGAGGAAGCCCCCAGGTTTTTATTTTATTTCCTTGTGGGCCTCCAACACAATGCAACCATTGTTGAAAGCTGCTGTCCTGTACTAAATAGTGATAATAAGCCTCATCCCCAGGCTGGAGCCCAGAGGAGGCCAAACTGCCCGACCTGGAGCCCGGGAATCTCTAAGATCCCTGAGGAGAAGTTGTTATTCCTAAGATCAGGAGTTTAGGGGCATATCCCAGGTGTTGCTGCTGCATGGGTAGGGTCTCTGTGGAGTCCTCACCCCACGGCAGGTCAGCCCTCGCCTGTGCAGAGTGAGGAGAACTAAGAGGAGAGTGGCCAGGTCATGGTGCGGTCATCAAAATATCTGCATCCCAAGACTCCAGCATGGACTTGAACTACCACTATTTTTTTTTTTTTTCAGACAACAGTTTATCTCTTGTTGCCCAGGCTGGAGTGCAATGGCATGATCTCGGCTCACTGCAACCTCCATCTCCCGGGTTCAAGCGATTCTCCTGCCGCAGCCTTCTGAGTACCTGGGAGTACAGGCATGCGCCACCATGCCTGGCTAATTTTGTGTGTGTGTGTGTGTGTGTTTTTTAGTAGAGACGGGGTTTCTTCATGTTGGCCAGGTTGGTCTCGAACTCCCGAACTCAGGTGATCCGCCCGCCTTCCCCTCCTAAGGTGCTGGGATTACAGGTGTGAGCCACCACGCCCAGAAGAAGTACTACTAATTCTTAGTCTCTGCAAGTCCCAGTGGTGGAGAATTTTTTGCATTCAAAGGAATGCAAAAATGCATCCCTTGTCAAAGGAAAAAATATATATCAGGACCCCAAATTCACTATGCCAAAGGTAAAGTTACACCTAGGAACCGAGTTGTGCAAAAACTGCCTTCCTTGTGTTCACAGAGGTAGCTGCAACTTCACATATTGACTTCATCTTATGTAAAATGTAGATTCACCATTCAGAAGAGGCATGCATAGTTGACTTTCCCCCACTCATTTCTTTTCATATGTAAACTGTAGATTCACTGAGCTCATCCAGACTCATCTATAATTGCTTCCTCTGAGTCTGTCCCTACTGAGTGGTCACAAGAATGTTACCATTTGCCTCATTGCCTACCCCCCACTCTGATTTTTCTCCTGCTTTTTCCTTTTCTCCTTCCTTTCTAACTTACCCTTTCCCCTTTAAATATTGAAGTCCTCAAAACCCTCTTTGGAAAAAGCACAGGATACAGATTCTACTATGACTTGTGTTTCTTTTTCCCTCTAAATTGATTAAGATCTGCGTCTATTCCTTTTTGGTTTACATTCTGGACTCTGACCAGCCGAAGGGATTGAGAACACTAAACAAGTCAGCAAACCATTAAGAAAGCTGATTTCAGAGAAGTGCTGTGAGAACAACAGAAGACCCGTACGGAGGGCTACTGGGGTTGTGGGTTGGGGGCTACTCTACTTGAGTGGTGGGGAGCAGTGAGGGTCAGGGAACAAAGGCTTGTCTGTGAACGTTACCAGTGACTGATGGGTGAGGGTTGAGAAGCAGCCAGACATCAAGAGAGATAAGGAGAGGCCTCTCAGGCAGAGAAATGAGAGGCACAGCAAGAAGGAATCGGGCCGGGTGCGGTGGCTCACCCCTGTAATCCCAGCACTTTGGGAGGCTGAGGCAGGTGGATCACGAGATCAGGAGATCGACACCATCCTGGCTAACACGGTGAAACCCCATCTCTACTAAAAACATACAAAAAAATTAGCCAGGCGTGGTGGTGGGCACCTGTAGTCCCAGCTATTCGGGAGGCTGAGGCAGGAGAATGGCGTGAACCCAGGAGGCGGAGCTTGCAGTGAGCAGACATCATGCCACTGCACTCCAGCCTGAGCAACAGAGCGAGACTCCATCTCAAAAAAAAAAAAAAAAAAAAGGAATCAGGGAAGTGGAGGATGAAAGATGGGCCAAAACTTTTGATGCTGCAAATGGAGAGTCATGGAACCCTTGGCCCTTCATGTGAAGTCACCTGGAGAAGAAGCAACTGGGATGGAACAAAGGTGATTAAGGTGGAAACAGGCTAATTAAGTGGAATTGTTTTAATATTTTTGTTGCATACGTTACTGATACTAAATGCATGTCTCATTCCCATGCCGCCCCTCACCCATCCTGCACTCCTTGAGAACTTCTATTGCTATTCTTCCTTCTAATTCTTAAATAATTTATGGATACTTTTGTGTTTTCCGTGTCATCTGCAATAACAGCGATTGTATTTATTCATTTCTAATCCTGTGTCTTTAATATAATTTTCATTCCTTAGCACCCTGACTAGGCTCTCCAGTACAGTATTAATTAGAATACATGAACGTGGGTGTCCTTGTCCCTTCCCTGACATTGTGAGATATGCCTCCGATGCATCTCATTTAGAATGAGATGTCCTTGTTCAGGATAAAGTTTAGTAGCATTCCCCTATAAAACTATCTTGGCTTGGTGCTTCCTGCATGGTAGTTTCTGATAACTTTCTCTGTTCTTCTATGGAAATTAATAAACCTTTACATTGTGATAAAATATATATATAAACAAAAGTAGTCATTCACATCATTTTAAGTGTACCATTTCATGTTGTTACTTTTCAAAATGTTCTGCAACCATCACCATTATCAATTGCCAAAACATTTTCACCACCCCAAACAGACACTCTGTACCCATAAGCAACAACTTCTCATTCTCCCACCTTCCCACTTCCAATAACCTCTAATCTACTTTCTGTCTCTACAAATTTGCTTATTCTAAATATTTCGCATGCGGGAAATCACTCAGTAAATGGTTGTTATGGGTTGAAAATCTCCAAAGCAGATGTAATGAAGTCCTAATCCCCAATACCTCAGGATGTGACCTTATCTGGAAATAGAGACTTTACAGAAGTAATAAAATTAAGATGAGGTGAGCCAAGCACAGTGGCTCATGCCTGTAATCCCAGCACTTTGGGAGGCTGAGGTGGGTGGATCACAAGGTCAGGAGTTTGAGACCAGCCTGGCCAACATGGTGAAACCCCGTCTCTACTAAAAATACAAAAAATTAGCTTGGGCGTGGTGGCGGGTGCTGGGCATGGTGGCGGGCACCTGTAATCCCAGCTACTTGGGAGGCTGAGGCAGGAGACTCTCTTGAACCCGAGAGGCGGAGGTTGTAGCGAGCCAAGATCGCACCACTGCACTCCAGCCCGGGTGACAGTGCAAGACTCCATCTCAAAAAAAAAAAAAAAAAAATTAAGATGAGGTCATTAGGGTAGGCCCTAGTCCATTATGACTGGGGGAAATTTGGACATAGAGACATGCACTCACAGAGGGAAATGTTTGACTGTGAAAAAGTCACAGGTAGGAAGCAAGGAACATCTAAAGCTACCAGGAGCTAGGACAAAGACCTGGACCAGATCCTTTCTTTCCTAATGCCTGCAGAGAGTGCCTGGCCCTGCTGAAACCTTCATCTCAGACTTCTGGACACCAAAACTGTGAAACAATACATTTGTATCGTTCCAAGCCAACCACTTAGTGGTACTTTTTTACGGCAGCCCTGGGAAACTAATACAATGGCCTTTTGTGGCTGACTTCACTTAGCATAATGTTTTCAACACTCATCCATGTTGCAGATGTATCCAAACCTCATTCCTTTCTAGGTATGTATGTACCATATTTTGTTCATTCATTCATCTGTTGATGGGAACTTGGATTGTTTCTACCGTTTGGCTCTGGTGGGTACTGTGGTGAACATCAGCATACAAGTATCTGTCTGAGTCCCTATTTCAAATTCTTTGTCATATACCTAGAAGCAGAATTGCTGGGTTATATGGTAATTCTGTTTAACCTTTTGAGAAACCACCAAACTGTGTACCACAGGGTCCGCACCATTTAACAATCCCACCAGCAATGTACAAGTGTTATCCTTTCTCTACATCCTCATCAATACCTCTTATTTCCATTTTGTTTTGACTATAGTCTGGTAGGTGTGAATTGCTATCTTCCGTGGCTTTAATTGACATTTTCCTAATGACTAATGATGTTGAGCATCTTTTCATGTGTTAATTTACCATTTGTATATTTTCTTTGGAGAAATGTCTATTCAGATCCTTTGCCCATATTATAATTGGGTGTTTCTCTTTTTGTTGTTGAGTCATAGGAATTCTTTATACATTCTGTATGTTAAGCCCTTATCAGGTTTATGATTTGCAGACATTTTCCCATTCTGTGGGTTGCCTTTTCACATTCTAGATAGTGTCTGATGATGCATAAAAGTTTTAAATTTTGATGAAATTCAACTTATTTATCTTTTCTCGTGTTGCAGTGCCTTGAGTATCAGTTTAAAACAACATTGCCAGACCAGACACAGTGGTTCATGCCTGTAATCCTAGCACGTTGGGAGCCCAAGACCAGAGGACTGCTTGATCCCAGGAGTTCAAGACCAGCTCGGGTAACATAGCGAGACATGGTCTCTATTTTTTTTTAATAAAATTAAAAAGTTTAAAAAAAAATTGCCAAATTCAAAGTCATGAAGATTTGTCTCTATGTTTTCTTCTAAAAGTTTTGTACTTTTAACCTTTATATTTAGGTCTTCAATCCATTTTTAGTTAATTTTTGTATACAATAGAAAGAGTCCAACTTCATTTTTTTATATGTGTATATCCTGTTTTCCCAACAGTTTCTTTGTTGACGAGACTGTTCTTTCCCCCATTGAATAGGCTTGGCACCCTTGTTGAAAATCAAATGATCATAGATGCGAGAGTTTATTTCTGGGCTCTCCATTCTATTCCATTGGTCTATGTGTCTACCTTAACGAGTACTGCACTTTTATGATTACTGCAGCTTCATAGTAAGTTTTTTAATTTTGGGGGAACAGGGTCTTGCTCTGTCACCCAGGCTGGCGTGCAGTGGCATGACTATGACTTACTGCAGCCTCCTCCTCCTGAGCTCAAGTGATCCTCCTGCCTCAGCCTCCCGATTGTTTTTTGTTTTGGTGGTGGGGGGAGGTTGGTAAAGACGGTCTCGTTTTATTACACAGGCAGTCTCAAATGCCTGGATTCCAGCAGTCCTCCCACCTCGACTTCCCAAAGTGCTGGGATTATAGGCATGGGCCACTGCACGCAGTCTGCAGTAAGTTTTGAAACTGGGAAATTGGGTTCTCCCAACTTTTGTTCTTTTTCAAGATTGTTTCAGCCATTTAGGATCCCTTGAAATTACATATCAATTTTAGGATGAGTTTTTCCATCTTTTGCCTAACACTGTAGAGATTTTTTTTTTTTTTAAATGAAGTCTCGCTGTGTTGCCCAGGCTGGAGTGCCATGGCGCAATCTTGGCTCATTGTAGTCTCTGTCTCCCGGGTTCAAGCGATTCTCCTGCCTCAGCCTCCCAAGTAGCTGGGATTACAGGTGCACACCACCACTCCCAGCTAATTTTTGTATTTTTGGTAGAGACAAGGTTTTGCCATGTTAGCCAGACTGGTCTCAAACTCCTGACCTAAGGTGATCGCCTGCCTCAGCCTCCAAAAATACTGGGATTATTGGCGTGAGCCACCACACCCAGCCACACTATGGGGATTTTGATAGGGATTGCATTGAATCTGTAAGTCACTTTGGGTAGTGTATTCATGTCCTAGTGATGCCATAGAGAAGTACCCAACTGAGTGGCTTAAAACCAAAATTTGTTCTCAGAGTCCTAGAGGCTAGAAATGTGAAATTAGGTGTTAACAGAACCATACATCCTTCGAAATCTCTAGCAAAGGATCTTTCCTTGCCTATTACACCCTTTGGGTCTCTGCAGACATTCCTTGGCTTGTGGCAATGTAACTCCAACCTTTGCCTCCATCGTCACATGCTTGTCATCCCTCTGTCTTTGGGTCCAAATTTTTCTCCTCTTCTTTAGGGCTGAATAATATTCCATTGTGTATATATGCCACATGTTCTTTATCCATTCGTCTGTCAATGAACACTTAGGTTGTTTCCGTTTCTTGGCTATTGTAAACAATACTGCAATAAATTACACTGCAGTGAACATGGGAGTGAAGATACCTCTTCTTGACAGTGATTTTATTCCTGTGGACATGTACCCAAAAATATGATTGCTGGATCATATGGTAGTTCTACTTTTAATTTTTTGAGGAATCTTCATACTGTTTTTTCATAAAAGCTATATGAATTTATATTCCCAGTAATAATGTACAAGGGTTCCCTTTTCTCCATGTTCTCACCAACACTTGTTATCTTTTGACTTTTTTATAATAGCCATCCTAACAGGTATGAGGTGACATTTCACTGTGGCTTTAATTTGTATTTCTCTGATGATTAATGATGTTGAGCATATTTTCATGTATCTGTCTACTATTTATATATCTTCTTTTGAAAAATGTCTATTTAGGTCCTTTATACTTTTTTTTTTTTTTTTTTGAGATGGAGTTTTGCTCTTGTTGCCCAGGCTGCAGTGCAACGGTGCGATCTCAGCTCACTACAACCTCCGCCTCCCAGGTTCAAGCAATTCTCCTGCCTCAGCCTCCCGAGTAGCTGGAACTACAGGCACCCGCCACCATGCCCAGCTAATTTTTGTATTTTTAGTAGGCACGGGGTTTCACCATGTTGGCCCAGGCTGGTCTCGAACTCCTGACTTTGTGATCCACCTGCCTTGGCCTCCCAATGTGCTGGGATTACAGGCGTGAGCCACTGCACCAGGCCTATCCATTTTTTAATTGTTCTGTGTTTGCTGTTGAGTTGTATGAGCTCTTATATATTTCAGGGGGTTTTGTTTGTTTTGGTTTGGTTTTTTTTTTGAGACACAGTCTCTATTACCCAGGCTGGAATGCAGTGGCACAATCTCAGTTCACTGCAACCTCTGCCTCCTGAGTTCAAGCTATTCTCCTACCTCAGCCTCCCGAGTAGCTGGGATTACAGGCGTGTGCCACCATGCCCGGATAATTTTTTGTATTTTTAGTAGAGACGGGTTTTGCCATGTTAGCCAGGCTGATCTTGAACCCCTGGCCTCAGTGATCCACCCGCCTCAGCCTCCCAAGTGCTGGGATTTACAGGCGTGAACCACTGCATCCAGCCTGTAATTTTTTCTTGATAGCCCATCATGATGTATAGGATAAAAAGAACTGCAATAAAGAGGCTTTTAGTAATATGGTAAGGTGTGAGGGGAGGAAAGTAGTCAGTATTTTCATGACTAGGTCTTGATCTTTTAGTGAGCTTGTGCCTCTGGACTGTGAACTTCACAGGTGCTTCCCAGTTCTTCTCCCCAGTTAGGTGGGAAAGGATGGCTACAGCTGGCTGGAGCTGAGGTTTTCTCTTCTTCCAGGTCATTAGGCTCTGATAAAACCCTAACAGGTTAGGTTCTGGTTAAATACAGTAAGTCTTCACTTAACATCAATAGGTTCTTGGAAAGTACTGACTATGACTTTAAGCAAAACCAACTTTTTTTTCCTCATCACCATTGTAAGGAAATGACATTGAACAAATGGACATTATTCAAGGCCATATGTATGTCATTTTGCTTAGAGTTGCAGTTTCCAAGAACCTAGTGATGACACTGAGGACTTACTGTAGTCTCTCTTGCACATGTACCCTAAAACTTAAAGTATAATAGTAATAATTTTAAAAAAATAATAAAAATAATAAAAAAAAAAAGAACAGAACTGGCCAGGTGCAATGGCTCATGACTGTAATCCTAACACTCTGGGAGGCTGAGGCAGGAGGACTGCTTGAGATCAGGAATTCAAGACCAGCCTGGGAAACATGGCAAAACCCTGTTTCTACAAAATAATAATAATAATAATAAAATAATTTAAAAAGAACAGAATTGGCCGGGCGCGGTGGCTCACGCCTGTAATCCCAACACTCTGGGATGCCAAGGCAGGCGGATCACGAGGTCAGGAGATCGAGACCATCCTGGCTAACACGGTGAAACCCTGTCTCTACGAAAAATACAAAAAAAAAAAAAATAGCCAGGCATGGTGGCGGGCGCCTGTAGTCCCAGCTGCTCAGGAGGCTGAGGCAGGAGAATGGTGTGAACTCGGGAGGCGGGGCTTGTAGTGAGCCCAGATCGTGCCACTGCACTCCAGCCTGGGCAATGGAGCGAGACGCCGTCTCAAAAAAAAAAAGAAAAAAAAACCAGAATTATCTGGAATGTTTCAAAATCATTTTTCCTCTCTCTACCAAAGCCTGAGATATCTCTCTGATATTTACTATGAGAACTGGTAGAGCTTCAGGAAGTAAAACTCAGAAAAGTGAGGCCCGCCCAATAGCTGGGTCCCCCTGGAGTTATCTCTCAGATATATCTACACTGAGCCTCCAGTAATTCATTGATTACAATTCAGTTTTCTCTACCCAGCACTGATTCCTGTGGAGGTTCCTGCTCATGGGTTTCTGCTCTGGTAAACTGTAATTCTCTGTATCTTCCCATCTGTATCTTCAATTTGGGGGGAAACAGTTTGCCCTGTGGCCTCACTTCTCTTGCGGATCTAAGAAGAACTGATTTTTCAGTTTGTTCAGCTTACTACTTGTTAGGATGGAGTGATGACTTCCAAGCTTCTTATATTTCAGACCAGAAACCAGAAGCCTCACTTTTTCTTTTTAATCTACGAAAGGTATCTCCATGATTTCTTCAAGTATTTCTTCTCTGTTTCATTTCCCTGTCCTTCTGGGATCACAATTATCTGGATGTTTGCACTTCTTTTCCTCCATTGCTCTTAGTTTTGCTTTTATATTCTTTATGTCTATTCAAAAGTGACCAGCTGTCCTGGTTTGCCCGGGTCTCTCCTGGTTTTAGCACTGACAGTCCCATGTCTTCAAAACCCCACAGTCTCAGGCAGACTGGGACAGTTTGTCACCCTGGTTTCCAGCTTGTTTACTCAACATCTTCTTCAAATGCACTCATTTGTTCCTTGCTCTATCCATTTTCCCCATAGCAGTGGTTTTTTTAATTGATTCAGCTATTCTGTATGCATATTTCTGCTTAATTCTCTTATTTTCTCATTTTATTTTAAAGCACCCTTTACCCCTGTTAATATGCTTATTTAGGCTAATTTTAAGTTCTGTGTTCCTCTTTTCTAACGTATTTGCTTCTGGTGGCATCTTTAATCCTGTATGCTCTTTTGCATTTGAAATGGCTGAGCTTATTTCCCTCTACAGCAGGCTCTTATATACGGCAAAGAAATGGATAAAGACCAGACACCAAACCCTGTCATCTCCAACTGGCTGAGGGGATACAGAGTGGATGAGCCCTTGGGTGGAGGGCACCAGAAAAGACAGTCATTGCCCACCCTACTAAATACTCAGGACCAGTCTTCAACTTCTGCCTCTTAAGAGAAGCAGTCTTGGGGGAGACTATCAGACTGTAACTGCTCAGTTCTGTGCTTTGGAGGTAAAAGGATGAGAAAGCAACTCCCTTGAGACCATTCTCCACTTTTTCTCAGCTCACCACAAGCCAGGTCTTAAACTGCATCCCAGGTTTTATACCTGAATACACCTGATTCAGAACGCTGAGTTCTGGGGGCACTTTTTGTCCCAAGGCAGTGAAACTCTAGCAGTCCCCCTCACCTATTCTGTCCTCCAATAGGCAACCTCATGACAAGGTTGAACTTTACCTGAGCCCTGTGCTCTCAGGACACAGTGATGGCTAGGAAGTACCCCCATCCTTTTGTTTTCTAGACCACTCCCTGCCCCCCTGAAAAAATCCTTGTGTTTCTGGAAAGAGTTTACCTCAAAGAACTACTCTTCCCCATATAACTTACGTAAGACTCATTATCTACTTTCTCACAACTTCCATGAGTCAAAGATGACTCCTTTGGCAAAGCCAAACAGTCCCTTTTGCCTGAGCCTGCTCACAAGGTTAGACCCAGATGCTCCAACCTCCTATTCTTTGATTGATTAGCAGATTAGAAGAGTCTATCCCACTGAAACTAACCGCAGAGAAAACATTTGACGTTCAGATGACCAAGACGTCCCCTGCTTGCAAAACAACACCATCTGCAACTTGTTTACCCCTCGCTATAAAAGTCTAAGGTAGAACCACTGTGCTGAGACACTTTAGCCATTGGATCTGAGGTGCTCTCTCTACTGCAATAAGCTGAATAATATCTTCTCCTTAATTGTCTAATGTATTGTGTCTTTCACACTAGTCTACTTCCTGCTCCAAGCCAAAACCTCCACGCCACACATCCTAGTTCCAAACAGCCCCCTCACCCCACAGACATGTTTGTCTCCGTTTTCCTTTTCTAATCCTGTCAGAGTTGATTTTGGAGGCTAGAATTTTGATTGGTATCATTGAAAAAAAATCTCATCATAAGACTTGCTAGGCCTATCACTTTGAATAAATCCCTTCAGCTTAGAAAAGAACAATCATCATTAAAAATAAATATAACACCTCTCTCCCACACTATCTCAAGAAGAAAAAGTTCCAAGAGAAAAATCACTTATGTTAGAAGAGAACATTGATTAAGCACATTCTGATTTTTGCCTCCTCCACAGTTTTCTTATAAAGCTGTTATGAAGCTTTTGTTATGATGGGCAGGTAGAGAGACAATACACCAGGCAGACAAATATGACAGGTATTAACAAGTCATGTAAAGGAAAATGAAGAAGAAGGGGAAGAGATGGTATCTGCAGCCAGGTTAGGACTGAATCTAGCCGGGTGCGGCGGCTCACACCTGTAACCCCAGCACTTTGGGAGACTGAGGCAGAAAGATCATGAAGTCAGAAGTTCGAGACCAGCCTGACCAACATGGTGAAACCCCGTCTCTACGAAAAATACAAAAATTAGCCAGGTGTGATGGCACGCGCCTGTAATCGCAGCTACTCAGGAAGCTGAAGCAGGAGAATAACTTGAACCCAGGAGGCGGAGGTTGCAGTGAGCTGAGTTTGTGCCACTGCACTCCAGCCTGGGTGACAGATCGAGACTTTGTCTCAAAAAAAAAAAAAAAAAAAAAAGACTGAATCTATACATATTAAAATGACAAAATCAATTCAAAAATTGTAAAGATACATCCAATCACAATGTGTTCCTTGTTTTGATCCTGATCTAAACAGACAATTTATGAGATGATTCAAAGTTTGAGCATGGATATTTAATGATATTACAGAAGTATTAATTTTTTTTTTTTTTTTTTTTGAGAAAGAGTCTTGCTCTGTCGGCCAGGCTGGAGTGCAGTGGCATGATCTCGGCTCACTGCAACCTCTGCCTCCTGGGCTCAAGCAATTCTCCTGCCTCAGCCTCCCGAGTAGCTAGGATTACAGGGGTATACCACCATGCCCGGCTAATTTTTGTATTTTTAGTAGAGACGGGGTTTCACCATGTTGGCCAGGCTGGTCTTGAACTCCTGACCTCAGGTAATCCACCCGCCTCAGCCTCCCAAAGTGCTGGGATTATAGGCGTGAGCCACCGTGCCCGGCCAGAAGTATTAAATTTTTTTACACGTGATAAGATGGTATATTTTATACTCCATCTGCTGAAATATTTGCAAATGGAGCTATATGGAGGAAGGAGGGTGTGGGTGTGGATACAAAGGAATCAGCAAAGAATAGTTATTCAAGCTGAATTATGAGTACATGGGATCTGTTGTAATATTTTTTTCCTACTTTTGTGTCTCCATTAAAAGAAGCTTTAAAAAAGAATACCTTAAAGAAATAAGTTAGAGAATTTAAATTAATGCCAGGAAAGTTTACCAAGTACAGCTTTCTGATCCTATAATACTCACTTTAGCAAAGCTGTAAAATTCTAGTGATCATACACTTTTAAAAATGTGAAAGATTGGCTGGGCATGGTGGCTCACACCTGTAATCCCAGCACTTTGGGAGGCCAAGGCGGGCAGATCACCTGAGGTCAGAAGTTCCAGACCAGCCTGGCCAACATGGTGAAACCCCCAACTCTACTAAAAATATAAAAATTAGCCGGGTGTGGTGGCACACGCCTGTAATCCCAGCTACTCAGGAGGCTGAGGCAGGAGAATCGCTTGAACCTGGGAGGTGAATGTTGCAGTGAGCCAAGATTGTACCACTGCACTCCAACCTGGGCAACAAAGACTCTGTCTCAAAAAAAAAAAAAAAGTGAAAGATTAAAAGATGCAAAATACTAATAATCATAATGAATAGGATATATTGAGATCTTACTATGTGCCAGGCATTAGGGTAGGGCTAGCTGTGAAATATCTTACTAACTCCTCTTAACGACTTCATGATCAAGAGACTCCTGTTCCCATTTTATAAATGAGGAAATTAAGGGTCAAATAGGCCAGGCATGGTGGCTCATGCCTGTAATCCTAGCACTTTGGGAGGCCGAGGCAGGCGGATCATGAGGTCAGGAGTTCGAGACCAGCCTGACCAACATGGTGAAACCCCATCTCTACTAAAAATACAAAAATTAGCTGGGCGTGGTGGTGTGTGCCTGTAATGTCAGCTACTTGGGAGGCTGAGGTGGGAGCATTGCTTGAACCCGGGAGGCGGAGGTTGTGGTGAGCTGAGATCGTGCCATTGCACTCCAGCCTGGGCAATAAGAGCGAAACTCTGTCTCAGAAAAAAAAAGGGGGGGGGTCAAATAAATTAGGTAACTTACTCAAATAACTTCGTTGGGAGTAAAGTTTCAAGCCCAAGCAGCTTGACCCCATGAAAAAACCGCACTCATAACCACTGTGTTTCTGTCTTGTCCATGTGAAATCACAGTGGTTTAGATGTTGCTGCCAATACCTGAAGTAAGATGACGGAAAGGTTCTCTCAGGAGGCAAAATTGTATCTCCCATTCCCTCTCCTTTTCTCTAGTGCGGCATGTGGGATATACATCCTCAAAACTGTTGCTGAATGAGGCTAAATTAGCAATAACAGCTACAAGCCAGATTTTTATCCAGATACCTCCGAGATCCTCTCTAAGGGGGCTCCCGAAAAAGCCACAACCAACCACTTAAAGTAGAGCATTTCTTCATGCCACATCATGTATAAAACTGAGATGTCACTTTACCTGGTATTCTATGGAAAGCTGGCCTCATTACCATATGAAGTAGCTGTAATTTGCTAATTCCATGTTGTCTATATTTTAAGATATATTTATTAATCTAATGCATACATTACAACTACATGATCAGGAAGGATAATTTGAATGACAGCTCCTTAACGTGACTTACAAGGCCATAGAAGATCTGGCCTGCTTTCCTCTGTATCCAGACTTCTCTCCGTTCCTTCATTAATAAGTCAGTTCAAACAGGGCTGACTTCAGTTCTCCAAGCCTGCCATGCTCCAGCTCATCTCAGGGCCTTCTCACACATTCCATTTGCCTGGAATGTTTATCCTCTCTTCTCGGGGCTCATTCCTCCTTAGCTCCATTGTTTCATTTTGATGCCTCTTCCCTGGAAATCCTTTCGTGAACCTAAAGGCCCTAAACTATGGTGACAATCTACCTTACAATGTTATTTTGCCCTTTGTAACACAATGTGAACCAACTTATTTATCCTCTCCTAAAATAGAAGAGTTTTCAGTCTGTGATGAATCTTTCTGTTTTGGCCTAGCTGGTTTGCCAAGAGGGTGCCGTATGCCACTAGGACAAAGATAAAGCAAAGTAGAAAAGAGTTTGCATCAATGCACATAATGTTAAAAGCACATGTGTCAACTGAGCACTTACTGGGCACAAGGCTCTGTGCTCTGTGGTGTATATATTTTGTAACAATAACTCTAAAACAAATATAATTTCTTTCTGCATTTTAGATGTAAAAATAGGAGGTTTACAGAACTTGAGTAACTTACCAAAATCACACATAGCCAGGATTAAAGCACAGATCTGTGTGACTATTTTTAGAGAGGGAGTCTTGCTCTGTTGCTCAGGCTGGAGTGCAGTGGTGGAATCTCAGCTCACTGCAACCTCTGCTTCCCAGGTTCAAGAGATTCTCCTGCCTCAGCCCCTCGAGTAGCTGGGATTACAGGTGCACGCCACCACACCAGACTAATTTTTGTATTTTTTGTAGAGACAGGGTTTCACCTTGTTGGCCAGGCTAGTCTCTAACTCCTGACCTCAGGTGATCCACCCGCCTCAGCCTCCCAAAGTGCTGGGATTACAGGCATGAGCCACAGTGCCCGGCCAAGGTGTTTCTTTTTTCCCTTCTTTTGTCCTATTAACTTGGTAAATTTTATTACATATGGTGACTTGATTTGCTCATATTGGACTCTCTTTGCATTACTAATATTTCTCATTTACTCATACTCCATTATTATTTTCATGTGCTGCTGGATGCTGTTAAAAGATAAATTTAGGCACAATAAAATTTGAATGACTTTATTTGAGCATTCATTGATTCATGAATCAGGCAGCACCAGACCACAAGTAGTTCAGTGCTCCACTGTGGGTGGGTAGGAAAGGGGGCAACAGAGGAAATTTGATAAAGTATTCACAGAAACAAGACAAAGAAAACATATTTGATTGGTTAAAGTGGGAAGTCCCTAGTTAGAGGTTAGTTGGCAGTTTCTGATTGGTTAAGTAAATTTCATTTTACTTTTTACATTGAATTGGGTTTTGGTTGGCTTAGGTAGAAACTCAAGGTGCTGGAGACATCTTAGCCTCATGACTTCCCAATTAACTGTCTTAACGGTACCATTGCATTGATATTCATAAGTGAGATTGGTCAGTAGTTTAATTTTTAGAGACATCATTTTCAATTTATGTTTTAGAATTTGGTAATGAAATAGCCCTGTAAATTTTAGTCTGTCTCGTAGAACTCAAACTTGAATCTAGTATGACTTGGATGAATAAGCTGGCTGAATGATGGATTCTATCCTATCCTAGGTGGATAGGATAGTTTTCCACTGAAGTGGATCACAACCCTTCCAGGTTGTCTCTCGTCTTTCATTGTTTTGAGCTACTTTAGAAGACTGGTGATAGCACTGCAACATAATTCTCATCTCTAGACATGTACATTTTGTCCTATTCAATTGGCTTCTCTCCCTACTGGAAGCCAATTTTACCTCCATTTGCATATTCATTTCAATATTCTGGATCTTATTTTGGATTCTCCCTAGAACTGATTTTAACACCTTCTCAGTTTCCTCACTAACCAGTTAAATAACATCTTTAACATGTGTTTATTTATTGATTTTGCCCAGGCTCTGGAGTGGAATGGTGCACTCTGGAGTGGAGTGGTACAATCTTGGCTCACTCTGTTGCCCAGGCTGGAATGGAGTGGTACAATCTTGGCCCACTGCAACCTTCACCTCCCAGGCTCAAGTGATCCTCACACCTCAGCCTCCCAAGTAGCTGGAGCTACAGACACATGCCACCAGGCCTGGCTAATTTTTGTACTCTTTATAGAGATGGGGTTTTGCCATGTTTCCCAGGCTGGTCTCAAACTCGTGACCTCAGATGGTCCACCCACCTCGGCTTCCCAAAGTGCTGGAATTACAGCTGTGAGCCACTACACCCGGCCCCCTCAGGAAGAAATTTAGAACAAAGAATGGTGGTCAAAGTTCAGTCCTCAACTCTCTTATCAAAGGTCCATGAGCCAACAGTTGCATTTGGTGAGGGTCCAGGCTTCTGAAAGACAACTCAGAGATATATGTTAAGATGTTATTTTTAGTTTTTATAGGAAAATTGAACATCTTTAGATCTAATTTCCTTGGCAATTATTTTAGGCTACTATTATCTTTTTTTTAAAATAAGACCCTGCAAAACATGATACCTTTTTATCAAGTTATTTATTTATTTTTATGTATTTGTTTTTTGAGAGGGAGTTTTGCTCTGTCACCCAGGCTGGAGAGCAGTGGTGCAATCTTGGTTCACTGCAACCTCCACCTCCTGGGTTCCAGAGATTGTCACGCCTCAGCCTCCCGAGTAGCTGGGACTACAGGAATGCACCACTTAGTAGAGATGGGATTTCACCATGTTGGCCAGGCTGGTCTTGAACTCCTGGCCTCAAGTGATCTGCCTGCCTCAGCCTCCCAAAATGCTAGGATTACAGGCATGAGCCACCATACCCAGCCCCGAGTTACTTATTTATTTTTTAGGACTAGCTAGATATCTAGAATTTCCCTTGGAGGAACTCAAGAGTTTTAAATTTTTTTATGTTTGGGAGCTTCCAGGCTCCTAAGAGGGGGTCCCTGTCTTGTGTCATTTCTCCCCCACCCAAGCTCCTGGAAACCTCCATTCTTACTGTCTTTATGAATTTGACTGTTGTAGATATCTTTTATAACTGTGCTGGGAGGGAAAGCTTTTCCTCTGCCATCTCAGGTCCAGTAGTGTGTGGGAGCTGCAAATGAGCAAATTAACAGATTAACAGGGGGAAAAAGGTAACCAAACAATGGACAGATTAACAGGAGAAAAGACAAGATTTCTTTACATGTGTGTGGGGCAGCATTTAAATGAGAAGCTCCCTGAAGAACTAGAGATAGGGATTTATACACCAACTTTATAGGGGAAAGGGTGAAGGGAGAAAGGGTTTCCATGGGAAAGATAAATGGCCTTTTAGGAGAATAAATGGAAGGTATGACACTTGGTGATAATGTTTGCTTATACAGTCTCTCATCCCATTGCAAGTGGCCCTGTCTGGGAGTGAAGCTCTCCTAAAGAGAGGATTTATGACAACTTCATTCTTAGAAGGCTCTGCCTGTAGCCAGATAAGGGAAGCTCTGAAATGGCTTCTTTCTGCATCTGCCGTATCTCAAAATGTCTTCAGTTTAAAATAATCTTCAATCTGGAAATACAAGTGGGGTCATACAGTATTTGTCCTTTGTGACTGGCTTATTTCACTCAGCCTAATGTTCTCAAGGTCCGTATGTGTTGTAGCGTGTGTCAGAATTTTCCTCCTTTTTAAGGCTGATTAATATCCCGTTGTATTTATATATCATGTTTTGTTTATCCATTCATCTGCTGATGGACATTTGTGTTGCTTCCACCTTTTGGCTGTTATGAATAATGCTGCTGTGAACATGGGTATACAAATATATCTTCAAGACCTTGCTTTTAGTGTTTTTGGGTATATTCCTAGAATTGAAATTGCTGGATCTAATTTTAGTTTTTTGGGGAACCACCATACTGTTTTCCCAGCAGTTCGACCATTTTACATTCCCAGCATTGTACAAGGGTTGCAATGTCACCGTATCTTCACCAACGCATTTGTTTCTATTTTGTTTTTTTGATGGTAGCCATCCTAATGGATATGAAGTAATAGCTCATTGTATTTTTGATTTGTGTCTCCCTGATTAGTAATATTGAATGCCTTTTTATATGTTTATTGGCCAAAAAATTATCTTCTCACTGTAACACTGTACTCCACCTTTTAGCACTATTCATTCACCAACCAAGGAGTCCCACTCATTGTTCATTATGGATGTGTCAGAGATTGAAATCTCAGAAAAATCAGTATGGGTCTTACCTTCATAGGTATCAGTTTTATTGGCAGGAGTTTTTTTCTTTCCTAGGTGGTGCATCTTTCTACCTCTCTCATAGCCATTTGACATTTGGCAAGAGAAGACAGAGCCAGGGAACCATCCTGGAGGTTTTTTTGCTGCGGGGTTTATGGCATAGCTCTAAGGGTAGGGAACAGAGGGTAGACAGGGTCTCCTGCTGCCAAGGCCTTGACTTTGTTAGACAGCTTTCTTCAGTTAGGTAAGCTACAATGGAATCCTTTCCCAGAAAGTTCCTCTTTTTGCCTAAGCTACCTATGGTCAGGCTCTGTGGATAATGAAAATCAGATCTTTCAATAATTCTACGAGCTCTTGGGAGAGCTTGCTCTATGTGTTTTCATGGATTGATTTCTGTTCTCAGGTCAACATAATATTGTTTTATGTAAACATATGGTAATATTAGTGTTAATGTTAAATAGTGAGATCAGAACACATGATTAAATATAGAGTTTATTTGCGCGCAAAGCTTGAGTATAGCCACCCAGGAAACACTAACTCCAGATGAACGGGGTCAGCATTCCAAAGCAGTGAAGTTAAGGTTTCACTTATGTAGGCAGAGACAGAGAAATTTTAGCAGGATTACAGAGTTTTCCATACAAAACCAGTGCATTCATTACAGTGATTTGGTTGGTTATAGAATGCTATATTCCAAGAAAGATTACTTTGTTACTCCCTGAGAAGAGGTAGTGATCTGAAGGGGTCTTATATCCGGTGCCATTAGGTCTTCCTAATTTTCTATAGTACAAGAATAAGGAAGAAAGTTGATTTAAATCAGAGAAGTAGAAGTTGCAGCTGCATATTACATGACTCAGGCCACATAGCCACATTTCTCTCAAGGCTTAGAATAATTTCAATTTCCAGTAACTTTAAGTTTGAATTTTTTTTTTTTTCTTTGAGACAGGGTTTCACTGTCTCGTCCAGACCGGAATGCAGTGGCCAGATCTTGGCTCACTGCAACCTCTGCCTCCCGAGTTCAAGTGATTCTCCTGTCTCAGCCTCTCGAGTAGCTGGGATTACAGGCATGCACCACCATGCCTGGCTAATTTTTTCTTTTTTGTATATTTAGTAGAGACAGGGTTTCACCATGTTGGCCAGAATGGTCTCAAACTGATCTCAGGTGATCCAGCCGCCTCAGCCTCCCAAAGTGCTGGATTACAGGCATGAGCCACCACGCCCAGCCAGTTCGAATTAATTTCACATTAGTATCTCTCCAATAGTCTTCTCTTAGTTTTGTTTTTGTTATTTCTTCTAGATTAAAGTCATAATTAGACATTATTTAAAATGTCCTAACTATAACAATATTTATATCTTTTCGATATTTGCTCTCCTCATCCATTTACATGTCTTTCCATTTATTAATTTTACTCCATTACATTAATTTTTTAATTCTTAATACTGTTTTCACATTTATTGTCATCCCTAGATGACAGAAAAAAGTGAGTGAATGGTTTATTTCATATGTCTACATTACTTCTGCCATTATACATTTACAGCTCAGTTCTTGCTGGAAATACTGGGCACTCTTGTGCAGTCACATCAGCAGAAATACTCCTATTAATTGTATTAACTGTTTCCTATTTTATCCTTTTTAGCTTTCAATTGTTAAAAGATAATTTTCAGAAAAGTAGAATTGTGACTTTATACAGATATAGAAATGAACATGTATTAAAGAATTTATTTTACTCATATAATATGAAGTACCAGGCAGATGTTAAAGAAGAGTTAAGACAGCACATATTTATATGACATGAAGGGATGTTGAGATGAATTTCAGATGGAGACAAAATTTTCCACAGGTAGAAGTTAGGAGAAAATCATTACCAGACCAGACAGAATTTATATGTCTATCAGTTACCTACAACTTATAAAGTTAAAAAATAGCTCAAAGATAATGAACAGGACTCAAATCTGATAACCCAGAAGGGTACATTACAGAGGATCCATTGCTTTCCATTGTAGAGGATAAAAAATCATAGCTTTTCCTCACCCATCTCAAGGGTCTTTGCTGATACCCCTATTTTAAAAAGGCAGATTAACAAGAGGACACCATAACAAATGTATCAAAGTTTTGCGTGATACAGGAACCTTCAGAAATGAAGACTCAAAGACCCAGGGAGAACTGTAGTTCTTAATTTAAAATTTTTTTTAGAGACTGGGGTCTTACCATATTGCCCAGACCAGCCTTGAATTCCTGGGCTCAAGCAGTCCTCCTGCCTCAGCCTCCCAAGTACCTGGGATTACAGGTGCATGTCACTGCACCTGACTATCTGTATATATGTATGCTTAGGTTTGATGAAGGATGGACAGTCATGTACAAGTATGATTGGACAAAAATCCTGTGGTCTAATGGTAATAAGCTGGGGAGAACTTAGCAAGGCCTGTTCGTTCAGATTCTTCTTGGCCCCTCTGTGTAGCATTTCTTTCCTCCTGGTAATAGGACAGGACACCTGTCACATGGGGTAGAGGTCTCACTGCCTACTTTCAGGAAAGGAAGGTCAGAGAATTCCTTTATGACTAGCTCTCACACAGAAAGGCAGGGAAAAGTCAGAGAGACACCTTCAAAGTTCCGTATTTCGGGGTGACATTCTGAGCCGCAACACCATTTTTTCCCTACGCTATGTACATAATCGTTTGCCTCTTTTTATTGCCCTAGACAACCCTATTGTTATGTGTCTTACTGCACCGGCTGCAACTTTCCCAAACAATGTTGATAGTGTGCATGCTTGTTTCTAATTCAGACATCAACCAAAATACCCATGATACAGCTCCTCTCTTTCCCTCTTTCTTTCTCTGTCTCTCTCTGTCTCTCTGTCTCTCTCTCTCTCTCTCACACACACACACACATATGTTATATATATAATATATGTTTATATAGAGAGAGAGAAAAAAATTTTGATTAGTCATGGAGAAATAATGATAAGACAAAAGAAGTATGAGAGTATGAGCCAAGTGTAATAAAATGGCAGAACAGCGGGCCTGTGTGTTCAGATCCCTCTTGGCAAGCGTTCGTCTTTGGAAATAAGGATATGCCTTTCCTTCCGGTACGGGGGGAGTACCTCTCACAGGAGGGTCTTATACCTACTACAGGGGAAGGTCAGAAAATCCTGCCTGCCCATGCCATTTCTCAAATTCCTTCAGCTTAAAATATTCAGTATGCCAAGTTGCTGTATTTTGGGAAGGCACATCCTGAACTCCATCAAAGTCCTGCTAGAAGCAGATACCAAGATGGAAAAACATCCAAGGATTTTTACTAGGGGAGCCCCCTATGAGGGGCATTGAGGGGTGAGCAGGAAGGCATGGAGACCCCACAGACCTACATCGCTGTGTTTGGTGAAGCAGAACTGGACGGAAGGCTGGGTGGAAACGTGTGCACTCAGGAAGATTTAGCAAAGCCATCAGGGAGTCCTGAAGCCAAAGGTGGTTGTCAGAGGAGTGATGTCTCCCAGGAACTAGTCTGTCACATTGTCTCCCAGGAACTGATCTGTCCCCAGTGATTGTTGGTGAGCAGCATGTGGTGGTGTGACTTGGGCCTTAAGGCTGCCAGGGATTCCTAAGGGCAGTGGGTGGGGCCCTTGGTTCAGGTGCATTTCCTGAGTTGGAGGTGCAGGGCACACTCTCATGGTGGCCACACCGTCTTCATCTTGTTTCTAACTTTAAAAGCAATGTTGGCTGGGCGCGGTGGCTCACGCCTGTAATCCCAACACTTTGGGAGGCCAAGGCGGGCGGATCACGAGGTCAGGAGATCAAGACCATCCTGGCTAACATGGTGAAACCCCGTCTCACTAAAAATACAAAAAGTTAGCCGGGCGTGGTGGCGGGCACCTGTAGTCCCAGCTACTCGGGAGACTGAGGCAGGAGAATGGCATGAACCCAGGAGGTGGAGCTTGCAGTAAGCCAAGATTGTGCCACTGCACTCCAGCCTAGGCGACAGGCAAGACTCCGTCTCAAAAAAAAAAAGCAATGTTTATAAAACACCACTACTAAATATCAGGTTCAAAACCTTGCCTTCTATTTCTTCTTTGATTTTCTCAAATGCATTGACATTAATAATTAATAAACCTAACATTAACCATTCTTGCTCAATCGTACTTGATCACTATTTGTAAGAGATATTTATAGATTTAGTGTGCCAGGCCTTTGATTTGATTTGCTAGTATTTAAGCCTTTGCTAGAAAGCTTCCCATGTATGATTGGCCAATAATTGTCCTTTCTTATACTGTCCTCTGTCCTTGCCCAGTTTGTTGCCAAGGCCGTAGTGGCCTCATACAAATAGATTTCATAGCTTGTGAGACTGTGAATGAATGTTTCTTGTCTCTGACTAGCATAGATTCTAGAACTCTGCCATCCAGAAGTGTAGCATCTGGCTACATGAAGCTATTTAGATTGTAATTAATTAGAATTTAATTTAATTTAAAATTCAGTCCTTTAGTCATGCTAGCCACATTTCAAGTACTCAGTAGCCACATGTGGCTTGGGGCTCCCGCATCAGACAGTGCAGGTCTAGAACATCCCCCTCCTTGCACAAAGCCCTGCTCTGTGGTGGACCGTGGAAAGTGATGGGATGGGGCTACACTCCCGCATTTCACTGGGCAGAAAAAAAAGAGGAATTTGGGCAGTTGAAAGAATCCGTAACTAACCTGAACCTGATGCTCTGTGAGAGCATAGAAAAAAAACCCTCCATTCCACATTACCCTCAACTCCATCAGTGGGATTGTGGTAAGCGTGTATTGTGCAAACTTGCTCTTGAAATGCATTTAAAATATATCCTGCTTGTCTGGTGTATGTCAGGAACTATGTTTATCACTCAGACTACAGCAGTAATGAAAGCAGACACAGCCCCTTTTTTCATGGAGCTTATAATTTAGCAGAGGGGAGACAGATAATATACGACTGTGTGCATTTATGTGCACGCGCATGTGTGTGTCTGCATATGTGTATGTGTATAAGAGAGACAGAAACAGAAAACTGGTGATATAAGAAGTGCTGTAAATCAGGTTAGGAAAGATAAAGCTGTAATTAAGGGATGGGAGTGCTATTCTACTTGGGTGGTCAGGGAAGGCCTCTTATGTGAAATTTTAACAGAAACCTGAATGAAGTAAGGGGGCCAGCCATGAGGATATTTGGGAGAAGACACTTCTAGGCAGAGGGAACAGGAAGTGCAAAGGCCCTGAAGCAGGGCGTTGCTGGTGTTTGAGGAGAGAAATGGAGTCCAGTGTAGGTTGCTGGTGCAGAGTGAATAGTGAGGGGAGTGACAGGAGGTGGGCCCTGAGACGCTCGGATGCTACACTCTGAGGGCAGCTGCAGGGTGGGTTGTATTCACAGTGAAAATGAAGCCACTAGAGTTTTGAGCAAAGGAATGTCATGATCTGACTTTGACCACAGGGCGCACAAGGACAGAAGCAGAGAGACAAGTTAGAAGGCCACTGCAGTAACGGGGGCAAGAGATAATGGCTTGGTAAAACTGGAAGTGATGAGAACTGCTCAGAATCTACATACGCTTTGGGAGAATTGATGTGGAGTTTTGGGACAGTGTCCTTAGTTAGGTGTTCATGATCTTAATGGTGAAGGCAGAAGAGGAAAGTGTGGGTCAATTCCAAGCCTCTAAAGCCTAGCAAGGAATAGATCTAAACCCCTAAGGTTCTGGATCCCATGTCCCCAGGGCCTTAGGGCTCCAGGGTCTCAGGCTTACAAGACCTGAATTGTGGGGTTTTGGTCTTGAATGGAGGGAGGAGCCAGCATTTGGTTCTGTGACAGATGTGAAAGGCCTGCATCTCCCACATTGGCCTGGGAGTGATGCTGAGCCATTAGTCTTCTGAGGATTTCTACCTTCTTCTGCTCCAGGTCCATGGAGGTGAACCACCCAGCACCCCTCAGCCTCTTGGAACTTGCAGCCCACAGCCTGCTGAGCAATGAGGCTTCAGTTCCACTGGTGTTGGAACAGCTCACAGTGAACCTTTTCCCGCCTCTACTCACTGCTGCATTTGCCAAGGGGCACAGAAAGGCTCTGAAGGCCTTGGTGCAGGCCTGGCCCTTCCGGTTTCTCCGTCTGGGCTCTCTGATAGTGCGGTGGCCCAACCAAGACAGCCTGCAAGCTGTGGTGGATGGGCTGGAGGCCTTTTCTGCCCACAGGGCTTGTCCCAGGTAAGGGGGATGCTGGGAGCAAGACCTCAGTTCAGAGCCAGAAGGAGGGTGAGCTGAGGTCCAGGGGAGGGGAGCGTTAAATTGGCTAGAGGGACAAGTGGGGAAACTATATGTTTCTGAGTTAAGTGGTTGATGGTACAGCTAGAAGGCTTTAAGGAGAGGGCTTTTTACCTTCTAGGGGTGGTGGTACAAGCTGTATGAGGAATAGGGGCTGACAAGGAGCCTGAGGGAGGGAGGAAAAGCCTATTGGAGAGGAGAGGCGAGGCGGGCTGGTGCTGGGGCCTGGGGAGCAGCCCAGGGCTGCTGCCACTCATCTTACCTGGGCTCCCCAGCATCTCATCACACCCCTCTCCCCGCAGGAAGTCGGAACTGAGGATGCTGGATTTCACCCTGGACTCTGAGCAAGTCCTTTACTGTGGTAAAGGGGCTTCTGAAGCCTTGGCCAAGTTCCCATTTTGGTTACCATCAGCAGTCAAGGCAGAGATGCCCCAGGCCACGGCCAGGCCCAAGCCAGCAAAGAACACGAGAAAAGGACGAAAGCAGCCATGGGAAGCAGTGGAAATACACATTGATCTTTTCCTGTGAGGCTTCTTCAAGTTAGATAAGTTCCTCTCCGACCTCCTGACGAAAGTGGAACAGAGCCACGGGGCCCTGCATCTCTGCTGTAGGAAGTTGCACGTTGAGAAGATGGCCGTCGACAGTCTGCTGAGGATCCTGAAGACACTCAGGCTGGATTTCATCCAGGAGCTGGAGGTGTTTTACTGGTGTAGAGACTTCTTGGTATTGGCAGAGCCAAACCTATCTGCCATACAGCTGGGAAGGATCTTCAACCTGCGCAGCCTCAAGCTCTTCTACTACAAGTGGGCCTTCTCCTCATGGGTCAGGCGGCCCTCCAGCTACTTCTTCTCCCAGCTCACCATGCTGGGCCACCTCCAGAAGCTGCACCTGTCTCACTGCTACCTCGTAGGCAAACTACATTACATACTCAGGTGAATGGGTAGGCAGGGGCGTCGGAAGAGTCCTCTGAATACTCCCAAGTGAGGTCAGGTCAGGGGAACAAGACAGGAAATGGGGCTTATTCTTAGAAGCTCATGGAATTGTGGGCACAGCCTGGGAACTGAGGGTTCAGATGCAGCTGATGGCTGGGATCTGCTTTGGAAACATATTTGATGGGGAAAGATGCATGTTGCTATAAAAAATAAAATCCACTTTGGGAGGCTGAAGTGGGAAGCTCACTTGAGGCCAAGTTGGAAACCAGCCTGGGCAACAAAGTGAGACCCCATTTCTACAAATAAATATACAAAAATTAAGGCCAAGCACGGTGGCTCATGCCTGTAATCCCAGCACTTTGGGAGGCAGAGGCAGGCGGATCACTTGAGGTTAAGAGTTTGAGACCAGCCTGGCCAACATGGCGAAACCCCGTCTCTACTAAAAATACAAAAATTAGCCAGACATGGTGGCATGTGTCTGTAATCCTAGCTGCTCGGGAGGCTAAGGCAGGAGAATCTCTTGAGCCCAGAAGGTGGAGGTTATAGTGAGCCAAGATTGCACCACTGCACTCCAGCTTGGGCAACAGAGCAAGACTCCATCTCAAAAACAAAACAAAAACAAAAACAAAAATTAGCTGGGCATAGTGCATCTTTAGTCCCAGCTACTCAGGAGGCCGAGGCAGGAGGATTGCTTGAGCCCAGGAGTTTGAGGCTGTAGTGAGCCATGATTGTGCCACTGCACTCCAGCATGGGCAACAGAGTGAGACCCTGTCTCAAAAAAAAATTACAACAAATTTAGTTTAAAGATCTAATTGGCTTTTTTTTACTCTTTAGAGACAGAGCATCATTTTGTCACCCAGGCTAGAGTGCAGTGGCACGATTACATCTCACTGCAGTCTCAAACTCCTGTGCTCAAGCTACCCTCCCGCCTCAGCCTCCTAAGCGGCTAAGACTACAGATGCGCACCACTACACCTTGCGAATTTTTTAAAAACTTTTTTGGAGAGACAAGGTCTTGCTTTGCTGCCCAGGCTGGTCTTGAGCTCCTGGCTTCAAGCCATCCTCCCACCTCAGCCTCCCAAAGCACTAAGATTAAAGGCATGAGCCACCATGCCTGGCCTTCTAATTGGCTTAGGTTTGTGATTCACAAATTGGGGCAGCCTTCCATTCTATAAAATAGAATAAGAGCTCTGATGAGCTGAGCAGAAGAGACTGGCTTTATAAGCATAAAAGTGATGAAAAAAGCCAAAACAAAAAGCAGATTGGTCAGTTGACAGTTACTTTCCTTATGGGGTTAAAACAGAGGGCACTTCCTTATCATCCTGGGCCCCTTCTGATTGGTTGGTGTGAATCTCCTGTTTTTTGGAAAACTGACCAGTTTCGAAGTTCAGTTTGATTACCTGGCACTTAGCAGGAGTGACTGCATTCTGGTTTGCTCTGGTCTTTTGAGGTCTAGTGCAGGAGCTTAGTCCAAAACAGTGGCCTTCCATGAATTTCATTTAATTTTTTAATTTTTTTTTTTGAGACAGAGTCTCTGTCACCCAGGCTGGAGTGCAGTGGCATGATCTCAGCTCACTGGAATCTCTGCCTCCCAGGTTCAAGTGATTCTCCTGCCTCAGCCTCCCAAGTAGCTAGGATTACAGGCATGGGCCACCATGCCTGGCTAATTTTTGCATTTTTAGTAGAGACGGGGTTTCACCATGTTGGCCAGACTGGTCTTGAACTCCAGACCTCAGGTGATCCACCCACTGCGGCTTCCCAAAGTGCTGGGATTACAGGTGTGAGCCATTGCGCCTGTCCTAATAATATGTTTATTTACTCAACAAACATTTTCAGGCACTGCTGAATGTTATGCTGGTCCCCAAGAAAAGATCCTGAGACAGCACAGGTTATGCCTCTTCTTCTGAGCTCATACTGCCCCAGACAGGTGGGTACAGAGCCCTGAAGGACAATCAGTATCCACTCTGTGCACGTCTCCTAGAAATTTCAAGATAGGGCATTCAGGACCCCCAGCCCTGGCTTAAATGGAAGCCTGAGCAGCAGCTTCCCCAAACCCAAACCTGAGGAATAATGGGCTCAGCCTATGGTTACTTCTCATCAGATAAGCGCTTTCAAATGGCTCCTCTCAGCAGTCTTTTTTTTTTTTTTTTTATTGATCATTCTTGGGTGTTTCTCGCAGAGGGAGATTTGGCAGGGTCATAGGACAATAGTGGAGGGAAGGTCAGCAGATAAACAAGCGAACAAAGGTCTCTGGTTTTCCTAGGCAGAGCACCCTGCGGCCTTCCGCAGTGTTTGTGTCCCTGGGTACTTAAGATTAGGGAGTGGTGATGACTCTTAGCGAGCATGCTGCCTTCAAGCATCTGTTTAACAAAGCACATCTTGCACCGCCCTTAATCCATTTAACCCTGAGTGGACACAGCACGTGTTTCAGAGAGCACAGGGTTGGGGGTAAGGTCACAGATCAACAGGATCCCAAGGCAGAAGAATTTTTCTTAGTACAGAACAAAATGAAAAGTCTCCCATGTCTACTTCTCTCCACACAGACTGGGCAACCATCCGATTTCTCAGTCTTTTCCCCACCCTTCCCCCCTTTCTATTCCACAAAACCGCCATTGTCATCATGGCCCGTCCCCAATGAGCCGCTGGGCACACCTCCCAGACGGGGTCGTGGCCAGGCAGAGGGGCTCCTCACTTCCCAGTAGGGGCGGCCGGGCAGAGGCGCCCCTCACCTCCCGGACAGGGCGGCTGGCCGGGCGGCTGGCCGACCCCCCGGCCGACCCCCCCACCTCCCTCCCAGACGGGGCGGCTGGCCGGGCAGAGGGGCTCCTCACTTCCCAGTAGGGGCGGCCGGGCAGAGGCGCCCCTCACCTCCCGGACGCGGCGGCCGGACGGGCGGGGGGCTGACCCCCCCACCTCCCTCCCGGACAGGGCGGCTGGCCGGGCGGGGGGCTGTCCCCACCACCTCCCTCCCGGACGGGGCGGCTGGCCGGGCGGGGGGCTGACCCCCCCACCTCCCTCCCGGACGGGGCGGCTGGCCGACCCCCCCACCCGCCTCCCTCCCGGAGGGGGCGGCTGGCCGGGCAGAGGGGCTCCTCACTTCCCAGTAGGGGCGGCGGGCAGAGGAGCCCCTCACCTCCCGGACGGGGCGGCTGGCCGGGCGGGGAGCTGACCCCCCCCACCTCCCTCCCGGACGGGGCTTCTGGCCGGGTGGGGGGCTGACCCCCCCACCTCCCTCCCGGATGGGGCGGCTGGCCGGGTGGGGGGCTAACACCCCCACCTCCCTCCTGGACGGGGCGACTGGCCGGGCAGAGGGACTCCTCACTTCCCAGTAGGGGCGGCCGGGCAGAGGAGCCCCTCACTTCCCGGACGGGGCGGCTGGCCGGGCGGGGGGCTGACCCCCCCCACCTCCCTCCCGGACGGGGCGGCTGGCCTGGCGGGGGGCTGACCCCCCCCCACCTCCCTCCCGGACGGGGCGGCTGGTCGGGCGGGGGGCTGACCCCCCCACCTCCCTCCCGGACGGGGCGGCTGGCCGGGTGGGGGGCTGACCCCCCACCTCCCTCCCGGACGGGGCGGCTGGCCTGGCGGGGGCTGACCCCAACCTCCCTCCCGGACGGGGTGGCTGCCGGGCGGAGACGCTCCTCACTTCTCAGACGGGGCGGTTGCCAGGCAGAGGGTCTCCTCACTTCTCAGACGGGGCGGCCGGGCAGAGACGCTCCTCACCTCCCAGACGGGGTTGCGGCCCGGCAGAGGCGCTCCTCGCATCCCAGACGGGGCGGCGGGGCAGAGGTGCTCCCCACATCTCAGACGATGGGCGGCCGGGCAGAGACACTCCTCACTTCCTAGATGGGATGGCGGCGGGGAAGAGGCGCTCCTCGCTTCCTAGATGGGATGGCGGCCGGGCAGAGATGCTCCTCACTTTCCAGACTGGGCAGCCAGGCAGAGGGGCTCCTCACATCCCAGACGATGGGCGGCCAGGCAGAGACGCTCCTCACTTCCCAGACAGGGTGGCGGCCGGGCAGAGGCTGTACTCTCCGCACTTTGGGAGGCCAAGGCAGGCGGCTGGGAGGTGGTTGTAGCGAGCTGAGATCACGCCACTGCACTCCAGCCTGGGCACCATTGAGCACTGAGTGAACGAGACTCCATCTGCAATCCCGGCACCTCGGGAGGCCGAGGCTGGCGGATCACTCGCGGTTAGGAGCTGGAGACCAGCCCGGCCAACACAGCGAAACCCCATCTCCACCAAAAAAATACGAAAACCAGTCAGGCGTGGTGGCGCGTGCCTGCAATCGCAGGCCCTCGGCAGGCTGAGGCAGGAGAGTCAGGCAGGGAGATTGCAGTGAGCCGAGATGGCAGCAGTACAGTCCAGCTTCAGCTCGGCATCAGAGGGAGACCGTGGAAAGAGGGAGAGGGAGAGGGAGAGGGAGAGGGAGAGGGAGAGGGAGAGGGAGAGGCAGAGGGAGAGGGACAGGGAGAGGGAGAGGGAGAGGGAGGCAGCAGTCTTATTAGGTATGGATAATGTGCATCTCCCTTTCACCGAAGAGAAACTTAGAGTTAGAAGGTTTCGTGGAGGACCTGGTAGGTCTGTTGAGAGAGAGCCAGGCCTTGGGACACCAAAGGACATGCTCCTGACCCTGCTGGTAAATGGCTTCCCTGATGAGGGGGTGGCCATAGGACTAGCCTCCTCCATGGACAAATAGGTGTTCCGGGCGGGGTGCCTGGGCCCTCCCCTCACAGAGCCACCCTTCTCTCCTCAGCTGTCTGTGGGTCCCACTACATTCCCTGGAGATCTGCAACTGCAAGCTTCTGGACACTGACATCACCTACTTGTCCCGGAGCCATCATACCACCTGCCTGAAGAAGCTGGATCTGAGTGTCAACGACCTGTCCTACATGATCCCTGGGCCCTTGGGGACCCTGCTGAGGGCGGTCTCAGGGACACTGCAGCACCTAGACCTGAAACACTGCTGGCTGAAGGATGCCCACCTGAGTGCCCTCCTGCCCGCCCTGTGCCGCTGCTCCCACCTCAGTTCCCTGAGCCTCTCCGACAACCCCATCTCCACTGCCTGCCTCCTGAGCCTGCTGGAGCACACGATGGGGCTGATGGAGCTGAAGCAGGTACTCTATCCCATCCCAGTTGACTGCTGCATCTACCTGCATGGCATCTGCCAGGGTCCTGTGAACGAGGACAAGCTGTGCCAGTTGCAGGCCGAGATACAGAAGCAGCTGCAAGCCATGCAGCAGGCTGACATGCAGTGGAGCCCCTCCACTGTCTTTGCTTATGCAGCTGGTGCAGTCTGAATGAAGAACAGGAGCCAGGCTCAGGGAACAGAAGTCAGAGAGGGCAGCTGGAATCACAGCTGAGGCCACATGTTGTTTGCAAGGAACATAAAATAAACTTCCATGGGAACTGTCTGGCGCTTTCTTCATTCCTCTCGCTCCCCTTCCCCAGTCGAAAGCCTGGCCCGTTTCATCTGTTCATTCAGTCAGCACACGTTATCCAGGTGGCTCTACTGCCAGGTCACCAGAGACCCCAGAGGTCCAGCCCTCCCTGGCGAACACTCCCTCTTCTGGCCACTCACTCAGTTTCTCTTTGTCTTATGCTTCTGGGTAGAATGAAGTGGGTCCTTAGCTGACTTCCCCACCTTTGGACATGAGCTGGGCACTGGAGGTCTGAACAGCTCTGGGGGCTGTTGGGAGACTGGAAGAAGGCACATGCCTGGCACCAAACCCAGAGCACGTGGCCATCAGTCAGCTGATCACCATCAAGCATGTGCTTGGGCCAGGTGCTGCTGTCCTCAGAGCGGGCATACATGGAGAGCATGGGTCACAACCGTTTAGGAAGTCCCTACACAGGGCAAAGTCAGAAGAATCAGGAGTGGCTGCCAAAGCAGGTCAGGGAAGGCACCTCAGAGAGGAGACCTTTGAGTCCAGTCCTGAATCTGTGGCAGAGATCTGGAGTCAGGCACCCTGGGAGGGGCCCGGCAACAGCAGCAGCTGAGAGCTGGGCCTGAGTCTGGCAGGAGAGGACAGGTCAGAGGTTCACAGGCCCAGGCCCCCAGCACCATGTGGGTGGAATATAGTCAAGGCTGATGTAGATGGAGACAGAAGGCAGACGCAGGGGAACTTATGAGTGACCAAGATATGTACAGGGTCTTCATAGAAAGGCCTGGACCAAACTGACGCACAGGGCCATAGAAAGCCAGAGTATTACTGCTGGGTGGGAGAAGTTTACAGAGCAGCCTTCAGTCCATTCTGCTAGTCCACTTGTCAATTTCTGTTTGTTTGCCTGTCCTTGCTGAAGCTCTGTTGTAGGCATCCTGGTTCCACCCATGTAAACCCTGGAACCAGAGATAGGTAAGAAAGCCTCACTTAGCGGAAGGGTCCTCAGTGCCTTTCTTGCTGAGTGCTTCTTCCATCCAGGCGAAGGAGCTTGCCTGCTCTCATGAGCCATCTTGCAGCAGCCTCAGCGCCTCCCGAACTACCCTGACTCCAGGTTGTGATAGTGCCCAGCAGATTCCTCATAGGATTCCTACAGAATAGCACAGTCCTTGTGCACCCACCTTCCTCTGTGTATCGGTCACGCTCAGAAGGCCAGTCCAGAGGCCATACAGTCATCTCCAGCAGCCTGGCCTGCGAGTGGAGCATGGTGATTTTTCACATTGTCCATTTAGGTAACAAGTACTTGCTAAGTGCCTCCCAGGTGACAGGTACTTTTGCAAGGGCAGAGGATGCAGCAGAAATAACTTCAAGTTCGTGCCCTAGTGGAGCATGGGCTCCATGCAGATAAGCAAGCTGGCAGGTAAATGACACGTTTTCAGATTGAGAAACGGCAAAACAAAGGGAGTGGGGCCCGCTGCTGAGGGGTGGAAAGGGAACTGTTTGCGATAAAGTACACACAAGGTCTGTATTAGAGCAGAGACTAGAATGGAGGCAAAACCTCCATGCAGAGGAACAGAAAAGCACAAGTAGAGGAAGATCGAGATACAGAGAAATGCACTGGAGGCTCGATGTACTGTGCCGTTCCTTGCTGTGCTGAAAAAATCAGATGCCTCCCCAAACCCTGACTGGCTAATAGCCTCTGATCCACACAATGCACCTCTCTCCGATGCAGTCACACAGGCATGTAACTGCAGCTGCTCCACATGACACTATCAGAGCGTTAAGATCAGATTGCATGAATGAAATCCCATTGCTTCCTGTAGGTACCTTCTGGTGACACGTCTTTCCAGCAGTGTCAGGGCACAGGTGCTGCCATGACCTCAGACTCGCTTTCCTCCTTACCCTGACCACTCACTTTCTTCTTGCCTGAGTCAGTATTGCTCTTTAGTCAGATATGGGAGGATGCTTGCTCCCGGAAGTATCTGGACCAAATTTCCCCAAGATCATAAGACCTTCCTCCTGCTGCACCCACTTGAGAGCTTGCTTGAAGGTTTCCTGCAGTCCAGGCCGAGGGTCAAAACTCAACCTCTGGGTTGGGGTTAGGAGAGCTAACTGTGATTTGCATCCACTATTTTGTGCCTCAGTTTCTTCATCTATGAATTTAAGAATTTTGAATCACAAAGTTAATCATAGTCCTTACCTCACACCATTACGTGTGTGTTGAATAAGTTACTTATTTAGAAGGGTTACATGCTGAGAACAGTGTCTGGCATCTAGTAAACCCTCTTGGAAAAGAAGGGACCCTTCTGAGTTCCCATAGCAAAGTAGAGTGGTCAGAGGAACCTGTCTGGGAGGCTTGGTGGGAGCATTCAGGGAAATGATCCATGGAAAATCTTCGGGAGAGTGGTGGTCATGTGGGTCTTTTTCAATAAGTCCTTCCCCATCTTGGTGTTGAGTGGACAGTCATCTCCAGGGGATCCCTAGGAAGAAGCAGTAGGTGCACGATGCACCAGCAAGCCCCATGCAGGCCTCAGTCAAGAGAGGAAATGCAGGAAAGAGGAGAGGGAGAGTGGAAAAAGAAGGGAGGGAGGGAGAAAGCCAAACATTTCAGTAGGATTAGAGGAAAAGAATGGGTTGCCCGCTGTTGCCCTGTAGAAGCAGGACTGTGGTGGGTAGGGATCTCTGGGCCAGGGCCAGATCAACTGCTTTCCCAGATATTCCCTGCTTCCAAAGCATCCTCCTGCCTCGGCCTGCACCACACCCACTTCCACACACAAAGGCAGCATGTGCCAGCTCCCCAGAAACAACCGAGGAAGCAGGTGGCGCCTGCACCCCCAGAAACCACTCACGCCATCACTATAGAGACACTGTGCACCCTGCAGCATTAGGGGTGTTGCTTGTACTATTTGGCAAAGTCAGCTTGGAGCACAGAGAAAGTTATTTGAGTAATGGATACGTGTTTGGGTCTTTCAGTTAACCCCTGACTCTTGGTCACTGCAAACATGAAACCAACATGATTATCAAAGTAGTGGTGGCCAGCCCTTGATTGTTGACTGTCATACACTGTGCTGTGTGTTTTATATACATTTTCTGAGATAATTATCACAGATCACTAGAAAGTAAGGCCCAAGAGAGCAGACGTTTTTTTCTGTTTCATTCACCATCGTATCCACACTGCCTGGAAATTAGTAGGTACCCAAAAAATACTGGATGAGTGTGAGAATAAAGGAAGATATGAGTGGACAGACGTTTTCCAACATGGCTATTGCGGTGAGCTCTCAGAGATGTTCCTTCTCTCATTTCCATTTATCTCATGGGCCTGTCTTGGGCTCTTGCGGCTTTGTACTAGCTGGAAACATTTTTATCTCCCCATTCTCTCCTCATCCTCCTTGACTTTTTTTTTTAAGGCAAGGTCTCACTCTGTCATCCAGGCTGGAGTGCAGTGGTGCAATCATAGCTCACTGCAGCCTCAACCTCCTGGGAACAAGCCACCCTCTCGCTTCAGCCTCCTGAGTAGCATGTGCCACCATGCCCAACCAAATTTTTTTTTTTTTTTTTTTTTTAGACAGGGTCTCACTATGTTAGGCTGGTCTCAAACTCCTGACCTCAAATGATCCCCTCACCTTGGCCTCTGAAAGTGCTGGGATTCCAGGCATGAGCCATTATGCCTGGCCCAATATTCTTGTTTGTTTATTCTTCCACATGAAAGGCACATTCATTTAGTCATATCCCAAAATTACCACTACAAGAATTTCTTCTTAAAATAAGAAAATATTATAAAGAATTGAAATCAACACATTCATCATTCCAACAGTAATCTGACTTGCCTTTTATTTCACTGGGCAAAATAAAATTTATTATGGATATCGGCTTCATGTTTGTCACTATGATATCCTTTGATATTTTAGGCGAGGCAGGGAGGTAGCTTCTCCTGTGTAAAGAATTCACTTTTGCCACCATTTATTTATGTAGGTTTTTTGCTGGTGTTCACAGAATATGCTGGCACCTTCTGGTTGTTCTTCAGTTGTTTCTTTTGTGAAGAAAGGAGTATAAAGATATGGTGATGTCTGGCATGGTGGCTCACGCCTGTAATCCCAGCACTTTGGGAAGCCAAGGTGGGCGGATCACAAGGTCAGGAGTTCAAGACCAACCTGGCCAACATGGTGAAACCCCATGTCTACTAAAAATTTAAAAAATTAACTGGGCATGGTGGTGCACGCCTGTAGTCCCAGCTACTCAGGAGGCTGAGGCAGGAGAATTGCTTGAACCCGGGAGGGGAGGTTGCAGTGAGCCGAGGTCGCACCATTGCATTCCAGCCTGGGTGACAGAGCGAGACTCCGTCTCAAAGAAAAAAAAAAGACATGTTGAGTTCAGGTCATAGGAGAGGCTGCCAAGAGCTGTTTCTCCACTTACCCTGCAAATGACTTGGGCTTCTGTGACTTTTTAAGCTCCACCCACTTCTGGGGACAGCAGAGTGACAGCAGTCCCCCTCCCAGACAGGGGAGAAGGATGGCCTCAGCACACAGCCAGTCAATTTCCTGTTCTTCAGCGCAGGTTTCATTGCCCTTTTATTCAAACTTCAAAAAGTAATCTTGGCCAGGCGCGGTGGCTCACGCCTGTAATCCCAGCACTTTGGGAGGCCAAGGCAGGTGGATCACAAGGTCAAGAAATCAAGACCATCCTGGCCAACATGGTGAAACCCATCTCTACTAAAAATAAAAAAAAATTTTAAATTTAAAAAATTAGCTGGGCTTGGTGGTGTGTGCCTGTAGTCCCAGCTACTCGGGAGGCTGAGGCAGGAAGATCGCTTGAACCCAGGGGGTGGAGGTTGCAGCGAGCCAAGATCGTGTCACTGCACTCCAGCCTGGCGACAGAGCAAGACTCCTCTCAAAAAAAAAAAAAGTAATCTTTAAGTCTGTGCACGGTAGCTCATGCCCATAAATCCCAGAACTTTGGGCAACAGAGTGAGACCCTGTCAAAAAAAAAAAAGTGGCTTCTGGAACTAGGTTGCTCTGCCACTTCCATCATTGTGTCCTGCTGCTCCTTTTTTTTTTTTTTTTTTTTTTTTTTTTTGAGATAGAGTTTGCTTTTGTTGCCCAGGCTGGAATGCAATGGCATGATCTCGGCTCACTGCAACCTCCGCCTCCTGGGTTCAAGCGATTCTCCTGCCTCAGCCTCCTGAGTAGCTAGAACTACAGATGTGCGCCACCATGCCCACCTAATTTTTTGTAGTTTTAGTAGAGACGGGGTTTCTCCATGTTGGTCAGGCTGGTCTCTAACTCCCGACCTCAGGTGATCCGCCCGCCTCAGCCTCCCAAAGTGCTGGGATTACAGGCGTGAGCCACCGCGCCTGGCCTATGTGTCCTGCTTCTTTATGTGTAAAATAAGGATAATAATAATATCTAATTCCTAGTGTTGTAATGAGGATTAAATGTGTCAGTAACAGAACAGTGCCTAGAACAGAGTAAGTAAGCACTGCATGATGTTAACTATTAATAGTATTATCAAAATCATGGACCAGCCTATGCCGAACCAGAGAGAAGAGAGGCCCAGGAGCCCTCAGTTATCCCATCCACCATAACCAGGCACCTGCCCAGTAAGTGAGGAGGGTAAGGAAGAGGAGAAAAGTCAAGACCATGGTGGAAACACCCCAGGGCTCTGCTTCCTGAAGTCCCACGGCGGTGTCTGGGCGCCCGAGTTTCTCTCATGGCCTCTCCGCACTCCTTAGAGGAGGCCTCTGCATGCAAGTCTGCTGCTGCTCTTTAGGGGAGTCAGTTTCTCCCCAGCCATGGGGAAAGAAGAACGGCCCCTCTCGCTGAGTCGATCCTAGGCCACCATCTCCCTGGTCAGAGTGGAGCTGGGGTTGGGGGGAGTCCCAATAGGGAGACACCTCCAAGTCGAAGGGTTCCTCTGAATCTGGGTCATTTGTCAACCTTAGGGTCAGTCAGAAAGCCTGACCCAAAGCTCTGGCAGAGGGTCAGCTGCAGGGCTCTCCGGGAAGAAAGCACAAGGCAACTGTAGTTTCTCTGCTCTGACCAAGAACACTTCTCGACACACTGGCCTTCAGAGCTGACCACTCAGCGCCTCCTGCTGGCCCAGGCCTCAGGTCCTTCCTCGGGCTCCATACAATGAACCCTGGAACTGGATTGATGGAATGAGCTGAGGGCCTCTGGGTTTCTCTTTCAGCCAACTGGTAGCACCCAACAGAGCCAATCTTAGCCCTGGCTGGTATGTGGAGAACACACTGCAGGGCGGCAAGGTGGAGACCTGGAGGGAGAGGAGGAGCTCGGATTAGGGTGGTGGCAGGGAGGCACGGAGACTTGAGGGGATCTCCAATATACAGTCTTCGATTTAGGACAATTTCCACCTACAGGATTTTTCAACTACAAAACCAGTATGCATTCTGCACACTTCTTGACTCATGATGGGGCTACATCTGGGTAAGCCCATAGTAAGTTGAAAATACCATAAGTCAAAAACATACTTTCGAGTCACAATATTTTCAACTTAAGATGGGTTTATGTGGACGTAGCTCCATCTGAAGTTGAGGAGCATCTGTATTGTAAAGACAGTAATGGCAGGATTTGTGGGTGGTCCAGGATGCTCCCAGGCTCTGGCCCTGAGCAACCAGGAAGATGGAGTTGCCATTTTGGAGATGGAGAACCTACCAAGGTGTGGGTTTGGAATCAGGAGTTCCGCTTTGAAAGTGAAGTCTCACCGTGACTCATAATTTGTGATATTTCCAAACCTTAATTTGCCTATAGAACTTTTCTTTTTCCAGAGCCTCTATCCAGGCTACTTATTATTTATCAAAATAAATTAAATAAATAAATAACTTAATTTTAGAATTCATCTTCCAGATATACTTTACACAGATCATTCCAATAAAGGCAGGTTGGGGCCCGGGACAGTGGCTCACCCCTGTAATCCCAGCACTTTGGGAGGCCGAGGCAGGAGGATCACTTGAGGCCAGGAGTTTGAGACCAATCTGGGCAACATAGTGAGACCCTCCCCCTAGACCCCATCTCTATCAAAAAAAAAAATTAATTGGCTGGGCTTGGTGGCTGGCACCTGTGGTCCCAGCTACTGGGGAGGCTGAGGTGAGAGCATCGCCTGACACCAGGAGGTCGAGGCTGCAGCGAGCTGTGATCTCGCTACTGCGCTCCAGCCTGGGTGACAGAGTGAAACCCTGTCTTAAAAAAAAAAAAAAACAGCAGGTTGGGAAAATCTACAAGGAACAAGGGCAATGTGTGTATGTTATTTAAAATAAGATCATAAAACGTATTTTAAACCTTCCATAATCCTAATGCTCTAACAAATAAATTAGTTGGCCGAGCGTGAAGAGTCACACCTGTAATCCCAGCATTTTGGGAGGCCGAGGGAGGCGGACCACCTAAGGTCAGGAGTTCAAGACTAGCCTGGTTAACATGGTGAAACCCCGTCTCTACTAAAAATATAAAAATCTTTGGGAGGCCAAGGCAGGCGGATCACGAGGTCAGGAGATCGAGACCATCCTGGCTAACACGGTGAAGCCCCGTCTCTACTAAAAAAATACAAAAAATTAGCCCGCATGGTGGCACGCGCCTATAGTCCCAGCTACTTGGGAGGCTGAGGCGAGATCATCGCTTGAACCCGGGAGGCGGAGGTTGCAGTGAGCCGAGATTGCGCCACTGCACTTCAGCCTGGGCAACAGAGTGAGACTCCGCCTCAAAAAATATATATATATATATTATATATATATGTATACACACACATATATATACATATACATATAAATTAGATGGGCGTGGTGGCGCACGCCTGTAATCCCAGCTATTTAGGAGGCTGAGGCAGGCGAATTGCTTGAACCTGGGAGGCGGAGGTTTCAGTGAGCCGAGATCACACCACTGCACTCCAGCCTGGGCGACAAGAGTAAAACTCTGTCTCAAAATAAATAAATAAATAAATAAATAAATAACTTAATTTTAGAATTCATCTTCCAGATGTATTTTACACAGATCATTCATTCATTCCACAGATTTTTTTACAGCATCGAAAGAAGCCTGCTATACACACATCGGTACATTTTTATTATTTTAATTATTAACAGCATAAATGTTTTCATGCCAGTTTTCATAATCATTGTAATGATAATTGTCATGATTGTCTCTCCGTGGCGGGGAAGAATCTGGGTGCAGGCTTGGGGATCCCTGCGGTCCGCGGCGTGCAAGTGCCACTCCCTGGGGTGCTTCCGGAATCCGCGAGCCACGGAACCTAAGAACGCCGACCCGCCGGAGCCGGAGGGCAGACGCTGGCACACCGGACGCGGGGACGCCAGAAGCGGCTGGACCCGGAAATAGGGGTTGTCGGTAGCCGCCCCGGGAACAAGGACCGGAGCTGGATCCGCGGTGCGGCTGTGGGTGAGCGGCGGGCTGCGGGACCCTCGCCGGGCGGCTCAGAAAGGCGGGAAGCGCACGCATTTTTCTGGCTTGTTTCCTGAACGTTGGCCGGCGGAGGACCCGCGAGCTCAGGAGAGGGCCCGGGCCGGGCTCTGCATTCTTGTTGCCTCTTCCCTGGCGGGGGTGATCCTCTCCCGCGGGGCTTGCTGTGGGGGTTCAGGGAGGTGGAGATGGGCCCGCCATGTGCCTGCAGAGAGCAGGCGCTGTGGTTAATACTTTTCTTCTTCGAACCCTCCCACAGCTCTTTAGAGTGAGATCTGCTGTCCCAGTCTCACAGGTAGGGAAACTGAGGCTCAGGGAAGCTGTGCAGCCACCGGGGCCCAGATCGGTG
The DNA here is from genome assembly GCF_029281585.2 of Gorilla gorilla gorilla. Classification (NCBI taxonomy): domain Eukaryota; kingdom Metazoa; phylum Chordata; class Mammalia; order Primates; family Hominidae; genus Gorilla; species Gorilla gorilla. The sequence goes on along the minus strand of NC_086018.1, from coordinate 19,561,622 downwards.
CGGTACACACCCAGGCAGCTTCCACTCGCCGCCCCCTAGGCCCTGGCTGGGTTTTGAGGGCACCCAGGTTCTCTGACCTGTTATCTGTAAATGAAGTAGGGTACTTTTGTGAACAAATTAGCTGGAATCCAGGGGCAATAATTTCTCGCAGAAAGGAAAGGTAAGATGTTCCTAGTCTTGCCTTTTTATCTTCTCACCTTTCGAAACAGGACCTGAGAGGCCAGCCTAACTTGGGCTTGATGGCTAGCCAGTCCTGGGATTCTTTTGCCAAGGTCACCTGACACTAGTGTGACTTGTTCTGAACCTCCATTTACTCACAGTTTTAAAAAATTACAACACCTGCCTTATGGGGTTGCTGGCGAGATTGAATAGTGTTGATAGCTATGGTGTGCCTACTACAAAGGAGGAGCTTAAGAAATGGTTGTTTCCCTCTTTTCCTGATTCTGGAAGCATTTGGTAAAGTTACTGAGGTGGTAAATCCTAGGAATTTTAATGCTATTCAGGCCACTGCTAGGCCTACTCCCAAGCCACATCTGCTTGTTTCTTTTTTTGTTTGTTTTGTTGCAGACAGAGTCTCACTCTGTCACCCAGGCTGGAGTGCAGTGGCGCGATCTCAGCTCACTGCAACCTCCGCCCCCGGGTTCAAGTGATTCTCCTGCCTCAGCCTCCTGAGTAGCTGGGATTACAGGCACGCGCCACCACGCCCAGCTAATTTTTGTATTTTTAGTAGAGACCAGGCTTCACCATGTTGGCCAGGCTGGTCTTGAACTGCTGACCTCGGGTGATCCACCTGCCTCAGCCTCGCAAAGTATTTGCTCACTGTCTATTTACCATGAGAATGCACAAAGCAAAACCCGTGTTCTCCTGCTGCTTACTTACTTTCTAGGAGCTGTAAGACAAGAGCTGAATAAGTAGATGGAAGCTGTACCAAGTGTAGTGATGAGTGCTACAAGGAAGCAAAGCTGGGCTGCTGTTCCATCAGAGTGCTCACAGAGGCAGGGCAGGATCAGGCTTGGGGCACGGGTTCTAGAACAACCAAGTCCAGCCACTGGAGCTCTGGTCTCTCTGACCCCACAGTCCCAGTCTAGGCCAATAAAATGGCAGCACCTATTAGCATCCCTGCCTAGGATGCTGGCAGGACTGCCTGGTCCCTGGTGTGTCCTCATTATGTCATACGTAATTGCTGACTACTCTGTGGCATAGACATGAGAAAATCTGAGGAAACATTTTAGGACAAAACTTCCTACTTTGGAAGAGATGGGAAACTCAGACCCTCACAGAACAATGCCCCTCTGCTGCGAGTTTTCCCTTTTGGCCTCTGGCTTCCCAGGGTGAGAGAAGGGGAGTCCCTAGATCTCTTTTAAACCTCACTTCTGGGCCTCTGATTTTGGTAGAATCAAAACTTCCCCAGAACGGAGAGCAGAGGCCAGTCATAATCACCTTGGTTGTTCATTCATTCCCTCAGCAGGCATTTAGTGCATGCTGGGTGCCAGAAATATGGCAATGAACCTGACAATTGTGGGAGAGACAGACTGCTGACGCCAGATGCAGTCTTCAGGAGGGGAGGGGCAGGGGTCAGAGCAAGTAGACTAAGGGGGAAAAGTGGCCTAGGTCGAAGCCTGCCGGCGCACGGGGAGGAAAGGTGGGTGCGCAGCAGAGCCTTGGGAGATGCAGCTGGAGCTGTCATGGGCCAGAGAGCTCATCTGCAGACAGTGTCGTCATTCCACAAGGCCTCGGCTCTTTCACTGTGGGATGGTTGTACATTTAAGGGGAACATCCACTTACTTATTTTGAGGAAAAAAGCAAATTGTCATTTTATTTGGGACAGCTTTCTGGTCAAGATTACCGATTTCACTGTAGTCCTGTGATCTCTTAAGTGGGGAACAAGGTTGACAGCCCAAGGCCGACCTTGGACCTCTTCCCCTGCACAGCATGATGAGCAGCAGAAGCCCCTTTAGTGAAGGGGTTCCTTTGGCATCCTTTCTGAACAATGCCCTTTACAACCCTCCTTTATTTTTCTGGTTTTATTGTAAAGTCCCTTGTCTTAGTTCTTGTCCCTCAGTCACCTGTGTCCAGGTGCTAAATGTAAAAGGTGCAAAAGGGAATGTGGTGAGGAGGCACCCCCAGCCCTGACCTCCAGGCCCTAACACCCACTCCAGGTGACTGCTTGGACTGTTTGTTTTGCGTTCCATCCAGACATATCGCCTCTTCATAATCAAGTGCACACGTGTGCACACATATGTGTGATCACAGATGGTAGTGCTCTCTACACACCGTTACATGCCCAGCTTTCTTAGCATGATTCATTTCAGTGATCTGATCCACATTAGTATGTACCAAGCAGATGCTTTCCTTTGTAATGCTGCCAGGTGCTCTACTGTAGAGAATGCCATGCTTTTTTTTTTTTTTTGAGATGGAGTCTCACTCCGTCGCCCAGGCTGGAGTGCAGTGGCGCAATCTCGGCTCACTGCAAGCTCCGCCTCCCGGGTTCACACCATTCTCCTGCCTCAGCCTCCCGAGTAGCTGGGATTACAGGCGCCCGCCACCATGCCCAGCTAATTTTTTGTATTTTTAGTAGAGACGGGGTTTCACCATGTTAGTCAGGATGGTCTTGATCTCCTGACCTCGTGATCTGCCCACCTTGGCCTCCCAAAGTGCTGGGATTACAGGCGTGAGCCACCGCGCCCGGCCAGAGAATGCCATGCTTTTATTTAACCACCTCCCTGTTGACAGACACCAGCTTGTTTCTAACCTTTTATCATGATTGATAATGCTGCAGAGAACTCCCCACTGATGTGGTTCATCACAGGCACCACCGTGCCCAGCCTGAGGCCACTCCAGCGCTGCCCTGTCCTGCCTCCTGGGGACTCAGAGTCCACATGGACAGTCTTGTCAGGGCCCACCACTGACTCCTGTGAGTCTCCCCAGGTGACTTCACTCTCTACCTGTCTCACAGCCCTTGCCCTCCCTGGGTCAGCATGCCACCACCCAGGCCCCTCTGTAATTCCTGTTTGAGCCTCCCACCCTCTGGGAGTTGCTTCTTTGACTCCCACTTCCTGCTCTTGTGCCTCGCTTCCTGGACCCCACAGAGCACACCCTCTGTGGACCCTCCCCAACCCTCACCTCCCTCTTCACCCAACTCAGAGTCAGGTTCTGTCCTTGTAATCTCTCCCCTCGAACCCTGACCCACTCCCTCTCCCTCCTACTCACCTGGACTCTCCCATCTAACTAAATCCAGTGCTTCCTCTGCTGTGGGCCTGCCCGCAGCATCACCACCTGTCCTCCCTCAGTGGACAGCCGTACCATGCCTCCTCCTCCACCAAGAGAAGTGCAGCCTTGTGGCAGCTCTGCATCGCCTGGATGCTGACCGGCTGCCTCTCTTGCCCCTCACCCTCCCAAGGCCATCACTGCAGCAGTTCCTTCCCCTCCAGCACGCAGCTTCTCCTTTCCTTCTTGCTGGAGCAGTCCCATCAGCGGAGAACATGCTGGCACAACCACCATCCTAAAACAAGAGGGGACATTGCACCAGCCTTCTCCCATCTCCCAGGTTTTGTTGAGCTCACCCCATGCAGCTTTCATCTGTTACTCACCACATGGCCCCATCAGGATTACCCAGGGCTCTGTTTGCCAGACCCTATGGTCAGGTCTCAGCTGCCATCTCGCCTGGCCTGTCAGTGTCCCCCACATGGTGATAACTGCCCTGAAGTGCTCTTTCCTGTGGCTTTCAGGACCTTACCCCTCCTGACTCAGCCTGCTAGCTCCTCATCTCCCGACCCCCAGCCTGGGCTCCTTCCACATTGCTGCCACCTCCTCCAGGCCACCCAGGCTGTCCAATGGGCAGGTCCCGTTTAACACATCTGAAGTCCCACTTCAGACTGCCAGTCCCTTCCTGTCATGCCTAAGCCAAAGCCATGGGTTGTTCCTTTTGCTTTTTTGTAAAGACGAGGTCTCATTGTGTTAATCAGGCTCTTCTCAAACTCCTGACCTCAAGTGGTCCTCTTGCCTTGGCCTCCCAAAGCACTAGGATTATAGGTGTGAGCCCATGGCAGGTGTGAGCCCATGCCCAGCTCTGCCTCAGGTCATTCTTGACTCACCTTCCCCTCCCCCTCCCATGTCCCGCCATCCCAGGTCTGCCTGGACTCTGACTTCCCTCGCATCCTCCACCACTGCTACCCAGGGCCCATTCATCCTCTTCTATGTGGCAGCCAGAGAGGTCCCTTTAACACTTGAAGTCAGATTATCCCACACCTATGCAAACCCTCTGCTGCCTCCCAGCACCCCTAGAGCAGACCCACATTCTACACCCCTGCTCCCTCCCTCAGCCCCATGAGCCCCCCTGCCCAGCCATATCCTCCCCGAGGACCTCACCTTCCCTGCTCCTTCTGCCTGGACTCTTCTCCCAGGTGTCACCCAGCCCTGCCCTGTCCCTCCCCTGCTCCCATACTACAGCATGAGTTCCGGGAGGGCAGGACCTGGTGTTGCTTTGTGCTGTATTCCCTGCATCCTGGACTAGGCCAAGCATGCAGTAGGTACTCAATAAATAACTGGACTATTAAGTTCATTCCAAGGAGTGGAATTGCTGCACATAGAGGTTGTTCCCATTTAACTTCCCCATGCCCTCATCTGCTGTGTGTACAACGACTTTGAGTCTCTCCCTATGTGATAAGCACAAGCTCATTGTAGTTCTGAGTTTCTTCTGTGAGTGTTGTTGGACATGATGTGATACCACAAAGGTACTTACATGGTTGTTTTCCCTTTTCTTTTTTTTGTTTGAGATGGAGTCTCGCTCTATTGTACAGGCTGGAGTGCAATAGCATGATCTCGGCTCACTGCAACCTCCACTTCCTGAGTTCAAGCGATTCTCATGCCTCAGCCTCCCAAGTAGCTGGGATTATAGGCACCCACCACCACACCCAGCTAATTTTCGTATTTTTATTAGAGATGGGGTTTTGCCATGTTGGCCAGGCTGGTCTTGAACTCCTGACCTCAAGTGGTCCACCCACCTCGGCCTCCCAAAGTGCTGGGATACAGGCGTGAGCCACTGTGCCCATCTAGGTGGTAGTTTTTCTTTATGCTGAGATTATTTTATTTTGCTTTTACTTTTTTTGAGACAGGGTCTTGCTGTCACCTAGGCTGGAGTGAAGTGGCTGTTCTATCCACAGGTGCAGTCATGGCACACAACAGCCTTGAATTCCTGGCCTCAAGCAAGCGATCCTCTTGCCTCAGCCTCCTGAGTGGCTGACACTATAGGCATGTGCTACCACACCCAGCTCGTGAGATTTTTTTTAAAAGCACATGTTTTTCCTAATATTTTTCTGGTTTCATTGTTTCTACTCAAACCTTTGCTAGATCTGGAATCGGTTTTAGTGGGATTTAGGAAGCAGGAGTCTAACTTTATTTTTTTTCACAGCAGGTTTCCCAGTTGTCTCAATACAAGTCTTTTTTTTTCTTTTTTTAATACAGTGCTATGTTTATAAACATCAGTGCTACATTTATAATGACTGAAAAAACAAAAAGGGTTCATGTGATTTTCTTTTACTTGGCTAGCAGGTATTGAATGTCATGTGTCAGGCACAGAAAGCTGTTGCAAAGACCAACAGTGATTCAGACACAAAGCCCATCGTGTCCTATTTTGGGGGTGAGGTAGTCGCTGATGATGGCATGATGTGAGTGGGTTGGAATGGAGACCTAGCCCAAGAGCTGTGGGCACAGGAGGGCTGACTTATCCTGCCAGTGGTGTTGGGAGACTTGAGCTGGGCCTGTGGGCCATCCAGCTGCATCCTCCAGGGCTGGCGGAGCTTTCTCTCAGGCAGGGGAGCGCAGGCACAGAGGCTTCAAGTGCGTGTTTGCTTCGATGATGGTACTTGATTTAATTTGGCCAGAGCATGACCTGCAAAGCAAAAGGTGGAGTGGAATAGGTGGGAGATAGATGTGACAGAGTCCTGATGTCTGCTTGGGGCTGGACTGACTAGCCAGAGGGTCTCAGGCCCATCATGGATCAGAAGGACCTGGAGGGCCCAGCCTGGGCATCTGCATTTTGTAAAGTGTCCTGGGGCATCCAAGTGCTTCGCTGAGGGGGAGGTGCTGCTCTCGGCCACGATAGTTCCTCTTTCCAGGTGAGTCCACCTGTAGGTGGAAGAGCCAGTCCAGAGAGGAGGGCCAGGCATCCACCTGGCCTGACCCATCACTCCAGATCCCCAGGCCCCAGCATCTTCCTAGCATGGATTTAGGAATAAAATTGACCTGAGATCACTGGGGCCACTTCACCTTCCCCCACATGGAGCTACATTCCCAGGATCATCTCAGCCACTTCAGCTGACCTGGTAGTTTTTTCTTGTTTTTAATCTCAGATGTCTTCAAGTTTCCCTAATTCCCTAATTTTTCTTCTTCTTGCCTCAGGTTGGTCTTGTTTTTTCTTTGTTAAAGTGATTTTCCTTGTAGTGGTGTAGGTTCTATTGACAGCATTGCTATCCTGAGTGTCTTTTCTTCCCTTTAGGAGTCAGCATTGGTAATAGTGCTGTGCTGCGGAAGAGTGGAGTCTAAACTTTTTCATTGCCAGTGCCCCGAAACTGGAGTGTGAAGGACCGAGACAAGATGAAGACTGTGCTCATGGTTGCCGAAAAGCCGTCCTTGGCACAGTCAATTGCCAAAATCCTCTCTAGAGGTAGGAGAGACCAGCCCTGCTTTGGTCTGTAAGCACAGTCGTTTATGTGTTACAGGACATTTTTTCCTAATGTGATTCCACCCTGGCTGGGGTAGATTTGGTTCGGGTCGGCAGGTGGTAATGAAGCATCTCAGTATGTCACAGTGGGGTGCATTTGCTTCCACTCCTGGCAATGTGCCAAAGCTGGGGTTCCCAGAAGGCACAAGGCACAATTTACAATGAAATTGAAGGACAGTCATTATCCATATGCTGGGGCTGGTGGGGCTATTAGGTACAGGTAGTAGAAACCAGCCCTGGAAGGAAGGAGACACAGCCAGGAGGACCACACCCCAGTCAAGGTCTGATGAGGCTATGCCCCAGGCATTGTCACCCCTGGATACTCCCACTGTCCTGTGGACCTCACGTCACTCCAGAGTAGCCAATGGACTGAGCTATGGCCACAGGCACTACTGAGACACCAGGGAGCTGGAGAGGGAATGTCTGCCACTCACCCCCAACTCTGGCCACTGGGGTGGCTGGTAGGGTGCTGTTTCCCCCTGTCTTTGAATTCCCTCCAAGTAGGAAGAGTTTTAGATGCTGGGTACCCAGAAATGACAGGCACCTACCTGGCCTCCCCTTGGTCCAGCAGTTGAGAGGGGAAGAGACCCTTGTTCAGCTGAGAAGGCATGGTCCGCAGGGGACAGGGGGCCCCAAAAGTGGTGGCCGGTGCCCAGAAGCTGAGAAAGTACAGCTGAGTATGGTCAGTGGAGAGGGTGAGAATTCGATAATTAGAAGGTCCCTGGTAACCGAGAGTAGATCTGGAGTCTGTTTTAGTAAACGATGAATAACGTTTCCATGAAGTGAGGCAAAAATGGAATTGAAGAGTGAAAACATAAATACAGAGAAAGAGCCCACCCCTGCCTGCTCCTGGCTCCCGGCAGCCTGGGGCTCTGCATCGAGAGTGCTCTGTGCTAGGTTGTTGGCAGATGCTGTTTTCCCTGAGCGCCGTCCCATCTCTCAGTGCCCAACTACCCGCACCAGTCTGCGGAATGTCGTCACTCACCACTCTGGGGAAGGAGGACTCTGGCCCTCTGGGAGGTGGCATCCGGGCTGGGGTCTCCACAGGGTCTTCAGCTCAGCTGAAGCAGCCAGTCACTTTGTGCTTCCTCATCCCCAGGGAGCCTGTCCTCACACAAAGGGCTGAACGGGGCCTGCTCAGTCCACGAGTACACTGGGACCTTTGCTGGCCAGCCAGTGCGCTTCAAGATGACGTCTGTCTGTGGTCACGTGATGACCCTGGATTTCCTGGGTAAGCCCCTCTACCCTCCATCCTACTGAAGGGAGTTCTGCATGGCACTGGCCAGGGTCCAGCTGAAGCCAGGAGATGCCTCTAGGAAGGGAAGTTTGTCCCAACTCCATGAGTCATAAGGCCAGCAGATCATGAAGTGGTGATGAGAGGGTCCCTGGTGCGGTGCCCAGAACCCAGGCTCTGGAACTCAGCCCTGGGTCCCCATCATAGTGGCACCCCTTAGTCACTGCATTCCCTGTGTGCCTTCCTATGTAGACAAAGTGGCAGCACCTATCTTAGGAAGGGCTTGACCTGTGCAGGCATTTAAGAGAAGGCTGCTGCTGTTGCCAAGTTGACCGTCATCTGTCGGTCATTTGGTGGCTGTCGTTGTCACTCCTATATTGTTACTGTTATCAATTACCTTGGAAGCGCCGGTATTAGTGACCTGCTGGGTGTAGGTGTGGGGCCATGTGGTTGGCAAGAGTCTGATCCAGGCTTTTCCCCCTGCTCTGCTGGCTCACTGGCTGGGGATGTGGGCAATGACGGCCTCTGAGTTTACACTTCTCATAGTGAAATGGGTCTCACAGCAATGCCATCTGCTTCCCAAGGCTAAGGATTCAGTGTGACAGTGAGGGCAAAGCACTCAGCACAGGGCCCGACACACAGCAAAGCCTCAGCCCTTGTTCTTGCTGCTCATTGATGACAGTGATGACAATGATGGTGACTGAGTTGTGTGGCTGAGCATTTGGACCCCAAGTTTTATCTCCAACTGGCAGGTGGGGAGCCGGGATTTGAATTTGGCTCTGTCTGACCCCATTCTCCCAGGATGCAAGAAATGGGGCCTGGGGAGGATGGCTTGAGCCCAGGAGTTCAAGACTAGTCTGGACAACATAGTGAGACCCCTGTCTCTACAAAAAAAAAAAAAAAAAAAATTCTTTTTAAATCAGCCGGCATGGTGGTGCACACCTGTAGTCTTGGGAGGCTGAGGTGGGAAGATGGATTGAGGCTGGGAGGTCGAGACTGCAGTTAGCCGTGATCGTATCACTGTACTTCATCCTGGGTGATAGAGCGAGACCCCTGTCTCAGAAAAAAAAAGAAATGGGGCCTAAAAGAAAGCCAGACAGCTGAGCATGCAAGAACCGGGTCTCTGTAGATGAGTAGGTGAATGTGCTGGGCATGAGGCTCAAAAAGATGGTCCTTTAACAGGAACGACTGCGCACATGTGTGCCCCCACAGAGTGCTGGGTGGAAGGACAGAGTTCCAGAAACTCAGGTTGGAAGTGTCAATGAAGGCACCATTGTGGGGTCCAGTGCTCAGGCAAAGAGACCCAGCCCAGGAATGGTGCTCCCAGCCACAGGGAAAGTCCCGGAAGTGAGGCCAGAGTGGCAGCCCCCCGAGAGCTTGCTTGGCTCCTGTGGTTGGCCGGGGTGTGGTGGGTCTGCTCAGCGGCCGAGCAGAAAGGAGGCTGGATGGGAGGGGGTTACCAAAGGCCTGAACCCGCATCCTGGCTCTGCCTCTGATCATCAGGATGACCCTGGGCAAATTGTTCTCCAAGCTTTCCCCTCCTCATTTGTGGGATGAGACCAACATCCTCTTGGGGTTATGATGGTCTCAGAGGCTGAGCTCCTGTGAACTGTGAGGTGTGACTCAATGTCACTGTGACTGGTTTGTAGGAAAATACAACAAATGGGACAAAGTGGACCCCGCAGAACTGTTCAGCCAAGCTCCCACGGAGAAGAAAGAAGCTAACCCCAAGCTGAACATGGTGAAGTTCCTGCAGGTGCGTGGGGCTGGCCTGGGCATGAGCACACTGGGGCTCCCCACCCTCCACAGCTGCCATGTCCTTGCCCACCCTTGCTTGAGTCCTAATACCCCTTGGACAGGGGGGCCTTTGCTAGCTTTTTCTGTGAGTGCCCCCTGGTGGCCCACAAGGCACCTGCAGGCACCCCCAACACACAAGGCAGTTGCCATTGCCAACCCTCAGTCCTGGAGAGCAGGCCTTCTGCTTTTAAAATAGCTTGTTTGGTCGGGGGTTTTTTCTCCTTAATTTTAAAACAAATGCATACAGATTATGGAAAATTAGAAAGTGCAGATAAGTAGAAAGACAAAAAAATTATGCATAATCATATTACCCAAGACAACTGCTGTTATCATTTAGGGTTATTTCATTTTAACCCTTCTTCTGGGCAGTTTTGGGGTGTAAGATCATGTTGCATTTATACTTTTTTTTTTTGGTCCAAAAAACATCAATTATAAACTCAATTCTTTTCTGTTGGCTGAGCCAGCCTCAACACAGCCAGCTCCTTACCCAGCCCAGGTACCAGTCCTCCTAACTGAGGTTCAGGGCCTGGGACCAAGCCCTGTCCTGGATGGGAGCACTGGGGGCGGGTGGCACGGACCAGGTCTGCAGCAGGTACGTGTGAACCTGTGCTGTGTGGCAGGTGGAGGGCAGAGGCTGCGACTACATCGTGCTGTGGCTGGACTGCGACAAGGAGGGGGAGAACATCTGCTTTGAGGTGAGTGTGAGGCTCACTTTGGTCCTCACTTTTGGCCTTTCTGACGCCAGCCCCAAACTGACACCAGCAGTCAGTCACATCACTCCTGGGGCCAAAGGAGGGACTAAACTGTACCGGTTTAAAAACACCTCTCCCCTCCCTTTGTTTTGAAACTCCATAGATACTTTCAACTGCATAGGCTCTATTAAAGGTGGTCAGTTGTTCCTCCGCTTGCTGAGGCCTCACGGTATGAGTGAACATAGGAGGGGCCAAATTGTCTGGGTGGATGCAGGTTTCAGAATGGGACTGTCTTGGGGCAGCTTGGTGTTCAGCATCTTGTGCCCAGCGTGACTCCTCAGGGACCTTGGGTTGATGCCGGTTGATTCCCGACCTCAGCACTAAGCTCCTTTTGCAGGCCTTGCTCTGCTCATCTCCTGCCTCACCCAGGATGCCTCCTACCTCCAGCCAACCCTGGGAGCCCTGCAGAGAAGCAGGTGGCAGCTCCCTGTGCACACCCCATGCCCCATGCTTGCCCCGGCCATGGTGCCCTCACAGTGGCCATGACTGCTGGTCTCACTTGGTGCCCTTCAGACTGTTGTTCCCTATGGGTCGCCCCTGTGCTCCTGTACCCCCAGCTCTCACCCGTGGCTTAAGAGCTGGTCAGTGAGACAGAGCTGAGGCACCTGGCGTTGCAGTACAGCACCCTCAGCAAATGCGATCACACTCTGTCTCTTCCCAGATAGCCTCTCCTCCCCTGCAGGGCGGCTCCTCCCTGGGGGCCTTTGCATCTGGGAGTGGAGAATGGGGGCAGCTCATGGGGCTTTCTCCCTTCAGAAATGAAGCCACTTATTCCCAGTAAGGAAGCTGCGTGGCCAGGCTCCGGCGGCGACCCTAGTCCCACTGCACGGCCTTCCTAGTGAGTCTCGGCTCCAGGACCCCTGCTGTGCTTTAGCCCGAGCTGCCCCCACCACAAGCTAGGACCACCCGTGGCCTCCCTGCTCTTGCCCATTTCCTTTCCCCTTCATTCTTTTTTCCTTCCCTGTCTTTTCTTCAGCCTCTTAAAATTTCCATCCACCCCTCCAAACCCTCCCTCCTAGAAGGCAGGGAATCGTGTCACATGGGATGGGTTTGGGGACTAAGAGGTCCCTCATGTACTTGGCAGTAGTATTTCCTGATTTGGTGGGGGTGAAAGCAGAGGATTAGAAGAGAGGGCGGGAGTAAGAAGGGAGTGTTCAAATATGTTTCTAGATGGGAGTAAAGGAAGCCATGTGGTGGGGTGTTGTGGAGTGCTCAGGGCTTCCGGAAAGGCAGGGGGATAGAGGAGGGTCTGGCAGGTGCAGGAAAGGGGATAGAGGAGGGTCTGGCAGGGGCAGGAGAGGGAGCCGAGCACACGTGTTCTTTCCTGGAAGGAGCCAGGCTTCACAGTGGGGTGGGGAGCTGTGGCAGGGATCTGGGAGGTGAGTCACAGCTGGCCACTCCCCACCCCCAGGTTCTTGATGCTGTTCTGCCCGTCATGAACAAGGCCCATGGTGGCGAGAAGACCGTGTTCCGGGCCAGGTTTAGCTCCATCACGGACACAGACATCTGTAATGCCATGGCCTGCCTGGGCGAGCCTGACCACAACGAGGCGCTCTCAGTGGATGCTCGCCAGGAGCTGGACCTGCGAATCGGCTGTGCGTTCACCAGGTGCTGGCCACACCCGCGGAGTCCTGGGCACACCCTCACTCTCCCTCAGCCAGAGACCTGCCTCTACTGGTCCCCCTCGGGGGCCCCTAGGCCTCCTCGAGCCAGGATGAGCAACAGGGGATTTCACCAACCCTGAAGAAGGCCGGGCACAGTGGCTAACACCTGTAATCCCTGCACTTTGGGAGACCAGGATGGGAGGATTGCTTGAGGTTGGCAGTTTGAGACCAGCCTGGGCAGCATAACAAGACCCCATCTCTACAAAAAAAAAAAAAAAAAAAAAATTATTTTTTTGAGACAGAGTCTTGTTCTGTTGCCTAGGCTGGAATGCAGTGGTACAATCTCAGCTCACTGCAACCTCTGCCTCCCAAGCTCAAGAGATCCTCCTACCTGAGCCTTCCACTACAGGTGCTACAGGTGTGCACCACTATGCCTGGCTAATTTTTATGCATTTTGTAGAGACAGGGTTTTACTGTATTGCCCAGGCTGGTCTCAAACTCCTGAGCTCAAGCAATCTGCCCACCTTGGCCTCCCAAAGTGCTGGGATTACACATGTGAGCCACTGCGCCCAGGCTAAACAAAAATTTATTAATTTTTTTGTTTGTTTGTTTTTTGAGACAGAGTCTTACTCTGTCATCCAGGCTGGAGTGCAGTGGCACAATCTCAGCTCACTGCGACCTCTGCCTCCTGGGTTCAAGTGATTCTCATGCCTCAGCCTCCCAACTAGCTGGGATTACAGGCTCCTGCCACCACTCCCGGCTAATTTTTATACTTTTAGTAGAGATGGGGTTTCACCATGTTGGCCAGGCTGGTCTCGAACTCCTGACCTCAGGTGATCCGCCCACCTCAGCCTCCCAAAATGCTGGGATTACAGATATGAGCCACTGTGCCTGTCCAAACATTTTGTTTTAATTAGCTGGGTGTGGTGGTGTGAGCCTGTAGTCCCAGTTACTTGGGAGGCTGAGGTGGGAGGATCACTTGAGCCCAGGAGTTCAAGGCTGCAATGATCTGTGAATCCCCATTAATGCACTCCTGCTGGGCAATACAGCAAGACCCTGTCTCTACCAAAACAAAAAAGACCTAAAGAAAATTGTTTATTTAGCTGACAGAGATCACATATGCCCTGCTTGATAAAGTGTGTTTGTCTTTGCTCTGGGGGTCCTGAGGAGAGTGTGCAGTAGATGGAATAGAATAGAAGGCTCCCTGGCCTGAGACAGTAGAAACCTCTGTCTGCTCTCTCACTGCCTCTGTCACCCATGTACACACATGAATCCTCCCTAAGGCTATGCCCACTCTGCTCCCACTGGCTTCTAAGTGGGGACACCACCTGATGCCACCTCCTTCATGCACCACCCCTGGCCTTGGGCTGGACTCACATGGTTGGTCATAATAGTGTCTTGAGTGAATCAGTGACCAAAATATCTTTCCACTCCCTCCAGGTTTCAGACTAAATATTTCCAGGGGAAATACGGTGATTTAGACAGCTCTCTCATCTCCTTTGGGCCGTGTCAGACTCCAACCCTGGGATTCTGTGTGGAGAGACATGATAAAATCCAGTCCTTCAAACCAGAGACCTACTGGGTGCTGCAGGCCAAGGTTCCTTGCCTTTCTCTATTCATGCTGGGGCTTTCTGGGTTTGGGGCATGGATTCTGAGAGTCTTCCATCATCATCAGCCGGCAGGCCCCGGGCTGAGGGCAGAAGTGTGGACGGCTGTACCTGGAAGTGGTCTGTGGTGCCTAGGGCTGAGGGACCCCCGCCTTCATGGGGGCAGTGGGAAGAGACTGGGCCTGTATATGCTGAATCTGGATAAGTGGGAATGAGTTCAGCTCTGGCAGTGCAGGGTGAGGTCACCCCACAGGAATCAGTGGCTTCAGTGGTCAGGTCCAAGCACTGGACTGAGACCATTGGCTTTCAAACTTTTTAAAATTCCTAGAACCCTTTCTTCAAATAAAAGCCTCCACAGAAGCTCACTGTAAGACTTAATACAGCTAGGCACAGTGACTGATGTCTGTAATCCCAACAGCCTGGGAGGCTGAGGCAAGAGGATTGCTTGAGGCCAGGAGTCCAAGGCTACAGTGAGCTACGATCGTGCCACTGCACTCCAGCCTAGCAACACAGTGAGACGCTGCCTTGGAGCTGCTCTGGCTGACACGGGGCTTGGGACCCTGGTGGTGGCCATACCTACCACTGGCCAGGCACTGGGGATAGGCAGGGGTGGTGTGAGAAGTAGGGGCTCAGGTGCTTCTTAGGGACACATCGGCCTCAGCTTTGGGCCACCTTCCTGAGACTGGCTGCCTGGTTTTGGGGCAAGGGGTGGAGAGGGCCAGATGTCAGCTTGCATATCTGCCCACCTGAACAGGTACAGCTGTGAGCCATTACAGCCAGGGCTATTTTGCTCCCAGACAAGGACCAGCTTCATCTGTCCTGGTTCTTCCTGGCGTTGGGCTCACCTGGAGACTTTTTCTTGTGCGTTCACCCTTTATCCTTTTTCCTGCAGGTTAACACTGACAAAGACAGATCTCTCCTTTTGGACTGGGACCGAGTAAGAGTGTTCGACCGGGAGATCGCACAGATGTTTTTAAACATGACAAAGCTGGAGAAGGAAGCCCAGGTGTGCCTGCTCCACCCACATCTATCACAGTTGCCTTGGGTGAGGGTGGCCCTTGGATGCCTCCCGCTGGAGGAACAGCCTGTGATCCTAGTCCACGTCTTTCTCCCCCTTTCTGAAACACAGACATCTTTTTGGAAAGCTGAATGGTTACTCCCTCATATACTCCTAAGATATTTCTGCCCAGTGCAATAGCCACAGTGTACTGCATGCCCGCTCCGTACCAGGCACTGTCCACACCTGTGACCTTGTCGGACCCCTTCCACTCTCCCCTTTCCACGTGACCCACTAGGCATTACCTCCATGTGGCAGGACTCCATTTCACACAGAGATTCAAACTGACAACTGTAGAGGGACCTTGGTGCACACTGATGAACTTGCCCAAGGTCACAGCTAGCAGGGGAAAGGCTTGAGATTCCAATTGCAATCAGCTTGCACGCTTTTATGGGATTATGTTTCTTACTCAGGGCTTCTATGAATTGAAAGGACATGCTACTTGGCTGTTAGGAAAAGGGTGAGGTGACCTGGCTGCACGGGTTGGGGACACATCTGTGGCTATTGAAGTAAACATGCTACAGGCATGACAGCTACCAGATCCGTCGAGACACAGCCTGGCCTCCTTAGCCGCCTTCTCCTTGTCCTTCTCTGGCCTTCCTTGAGTGCCCTGTTGCCCGCCATGCCATCGTCTCAGGCATCTGAAACTTCTAAAGCTGCTCCAGGCTGTCAGCATTGATCACATTCCTGCAGAGACACTGTTGCCACCTCCAGGCCTCACGTTGGGGAGCCCAGCTTCACATAACAACTGGCCTCTGTTAGCACCCACATCTGTCTGTCTGGAATGCAGAAGGCACTGCCCTGACCAGCCTACGTGGGATTGGCAAGGGCCAGGGCCTGGGGTTGAGTTGTTTGGATTGTTTTTGCCATAGGCAAAACAAAGAGTTGTCTCTTCCGACAAGTGTTCAGCAGAGGTAGAGAGTGGTAGGACCCCAACAAAGCACAGCTCACAGATGCACTCCACTAACCTGCATGGTGTTTACACAAATTCTAGAATAGTTACCAGCACTTAAAAATTATGAGATTTCATACTAAAATTCTGCCTTCTAGCTTCTCTTGAAAAATCAGAAGAGGTAGCAATACTAGCAGGTGCAGGCAGCAGCCCTCCCCACAACAAGGAGTGGTACTTCCCCTGGGACGGGCCCCACTTGCCATCCCTGTAGCTTGGCTGATGCTGGCTTCTGTAGGATTTCCATCTGCAGCCCTTCTGACTCCTCAATCTTCCAGGTTTTCTCTTTCCCTAGAAAATTCTCCAGAAAAGAATATTCAATCACTTGAGGCCAGGAGTTTGAGACCAGCCTGGACAACACAGGGAGACCCTGTCTCTGAAAAAAATAATTTAAAAAGTAGACGGGCATGTGCCTGTAATCCTAGCACTTTGAGAAGCTGAGGCGAGAGGATTACTTGAGGCCAGGAGTTCATTTAAGACTAGCCTGGGCAACATAGCAAGACCCTGTCTGTACAAGAAATTGAAAAAAAAAAATTGGTCAGACATGATGGTGTGTGCCTGTGGTTTCAGCTACACAGGAGGCTGAGGCAGGAGGATCACTTGACCCAGGAGTTCAAGGCTACAGTAAGCTCTGATGGTGCCACTGCACTCCAGCCTGGGCGACAGAGCAGGACCCTGTCTCTTAAAAAAAAAAAAAATTTGGTTTTTTGTTTGTTTGTTTGTTTTGAGATGGAGTCTTACTCTGTCACCCAGGCTGGATTACAATGGCGTGGTCTCAGCTCACTGCAACCTTCACCTCCCAGGTTCAAGCAATTCTGCCTCAGCGTCACGAGTAGCTTGGATTACAGGCACGTTCCACCATGCCCAGCTAATGTTTGTATTTTTAGTAGAGACGGGGTTTCACCATCTTGGTCAAGCTGGTCTCGAACTCCTGACCTCAGGTGATCCACCCGCCTCAGCCTCCCAAAGTACTGGGATTACAGGCGTGAGCCACCACACCCAGCCAAAATTTTTTTTAAAAAAAGAATTTTCATTCTTTTTCCTTTCCTGGTCCTGAATAAATATTCAATCAAGTCTTTAGACTGTTGGGAAGAATGAATTGGAGAAACAGGGAGACCAGATGAATGAAACCAGACCCTTCGTCCACACATCTTGATTCCCTCTGTGGTGGTGTCTTCCTCCTTCCCCAAATCATTGACTGTCCTGTCTTCCAGGTGGAGGCCACAAGCAGGAAAGAAAAGGCCAAGCAGAGGCCCCTGGCCCTGAACACTGTGGAGATGCTGCGTGTGGCCAGCTCTTCTCTGGGTGTGTAGGGACGTTTCTCTCAAGTCACCAGAAGGCTTCCTGAGGCAGGTTCAGCCTGGAGCAGCGAGTGCCCAGGGTTGCAGGATGGTGCCCAAGGCTTCAAGGGGATCTGAGCCTCAGGAGGATTTCACTTATCCTTAGGTTGTAAAGGTGGTAAAGTTGGTCACCACCTGAGGGGACATCCTGATGTTAGAGTCCCTGAGCAGCTATCCCTGGTGAGGGGAGAGGCCCCAGCCAGATGTCACCTTCAGGGAACCAGTGTGAACGTCGCCCCTCAGCCTCATCTCCTCAGCCTTTTCTCCTTAGTAACGAGGAGGGGGTTGGGCTGGAAAGCTGGTGGTCTCTGGCAGCTGTCAGCCCCTAGGCATTGGTGCCCCCCACCCCCGCAGGGAACTATGGGCAGTGTCCTCTCAGTGGACACTGAGTGGTGGCTCCAGCGTCCTCAGAGGGCAGCAATGCTGGGAGTGGTTGCTAGCTAAGCGCCTGCCTCTGCTGGTCAGGGAGTAGCAGGACGAGCCCCCCTGAGTGGCCCCAAAGTGCTGTGAGGACAGAAACACCCAAGGGCTCAAAATGGGGCTGCGTGCTAACTCTGTCGTCAGCCAACCCCGAGGTATGGTTATGGCTCCATGGACAATGCATGGGGAGTGGTGCTCTGAAGGCCATGTCTCATCCCCATGGCCATGAGCCCCATGAGGATGCATCGTGGGGTAGAGTGAGCGGCATTTCCCATCAGGCCCATCCTGGGTGTAGGATTCAGCCTTACGGGTGCAGGATTCAGCCTCATACAAGACTGTGTGGCATAGGTGCCCACCCGGCCAGCAGCTTTGCACTCCAGCTGTGCCTGCTTAGAGCCACCGTCACCCTCCAGGAGGGGCCGGCCACAGTGGGGGAGCCTGAGTGCATAGGCCAGGGCAGGCAGCTGGCCATCCCCACGTACCTGGCCCTCTGAGAACCTCCTGTCTCTCGCAGGCATGGGGCCGCAGCACGCCATGCAGACGGCTGAGCGGCTCTACACGCAAGGCTACATCAGCTACCCACGGACAGAGACCACCCACTACCCTGAGAACTTTGACCTGAAGGGCTCTCTGCGGCAGCAGGCCAACCACCCCTACTGGGCTGACACGGTGAGTGGAGCCGGGCCGGCCTCAGCATGTGTGTGTGTCACTGAGGCCTTGGGACCAGGTCTGGTACATCAGCCAAACCCAGGCAGGCAGCCGAGCCCAGCCACAGACTCTGCTCTGTCTTCTCTCCCTCAGGTGAAGCGGTTGTTAGCAGAAGGTATCAACCGCCCGCGGAAAGGCCATGACGCCGGCGACCATCCCCCCATCACCCCCATGAAGTCTGCCACAGAGGCTGAATTAGGTACGCTCTCACCCCATACCCGGCATGCTTCCAGGGAGGGAAGGCCGAGCTGCGACAGTGAAGGTTGCAGGCCCTGTTGGCAATGTGGGGGCTCCTTCAGCCTCTGCCTGCCCTGGCTGTGGGGATGGGGGGCCACCTGGAAGATGAGCTCCATTGCTATGGGACCAGGACAGGAGTAAAGAGGTAGCAGCAGGTGCTGTTGCAGGGAGGCAAGGGGGCAGACGCCACGGGGGACATGAATGAAACCAGGGTAGAGAGTGGCGGTATGGGGGAGGGGGCAGCACACCTCCTACCTCCCAGCTGGCCTAAGGTGGTACCAGTGGTCCGAGTGCCAGGAGAAGGCAAATGAAGGGAGAGCAGTGCAGGTAGAGACAGGAGCCACCTGTGGACAGTCTGAGTTTGAAGCAATGGTGTCATGTCACGAGACAGTGGAAAGACAGGCCAATGCCTGAAGAGCAGTCCCGCCAGAAGCAGGGACAGGAGGTTGTGCAGGATGGTGGGAGCCACAGCCAGAAAGGAACCACTGAGGCATGGAGGCTTGTGTTCCCTTCCTCCGCATTTGCTTTTTTTTTTTTTTCTTTTTTTGAGACAGGGTCTTGTTCTGTCACCCAGGCTGGAGTGCAGTGGCCCGATCTCGGCTCACTGCAACCTCTGCCTCCCAGGTTCAAGCAGTTCACCCTGCCTCAGCCCCCCGAGTAGCTGGGATTACAGGCTCCCACCACCACACCCAGCTAATTTCTTTGTATTTTTAGTAGGGATGGGGTTTCACCATGTTGGCCAGGCTGGTCTCAAACTCCTGACCTCAAGTGATCCATCCACCTTAGCCTCCCAGAGTGCTGGGATTACAGGCATGAGCCGCCACGCCTGGCCTTCCTGCACATTTTCTTTCCTCCTTCCCCAGGATTTGCAGCGTGTCCTGCACAGCGGCTCTGTAAGCAGGACCTTGCTGCTTGAGCGAGAGTACTGGGGGCTCCTCACGGCCAGAGCCCCCAGCTGGCTCCCAACTGACTAGCCCTGGCCTGTTGCAGGGGGTGACGCGTGGCGGCTCTATGAGTACATCACCAGACACTTCATCGCCACGGTCAGCCATGACTGCAAGTACCTGCAGAGCACCATCTCCTTCAGAATTGGGCCCGAGCTCTTCACCTGCTCCGGGAAGACCGTCCTCTCACCAGGTCACGCCACGGGCCCAGCCTTCCTCCTCTGTGCCTTCATGGGCAGACAAACATTCTACATCGTGTCTGGGGATGGGAGGCCCAGGGTCTGAGGCCCCGGCCACCCAGGCTGGGGACCCTGAGTGGCGGCGCATATCTCTCCAGGCTTCACGGAGGTCATGCCCTGGCAGAGCGTGCCCCTGGAGGAGAGCCTGCCCACTTGCCAGCGGGGCGACGCCTTCCCTGTGGGCGAGGTGAAGATGCTGGAGAAGCAGACGAACCCGCCCGACTACCTGACGGAGGCCGAGCTCATCACGCTCATGGAGAAGCATGGCATCGGTGGGTGCGCCTGCCCAGGCCCCAGAGCCGGCTCCGTCTCCAGTACTCAGGCTTCGAGTCTACTCACAAAGCTGCCCCGCCAGCCCTGTGTGCCCAGCCCAGCACCCCTCCATGGGCTGGCATCTGGAAACCGGTGACCCAGTGTGTGGCCAGCCAGGCAGGTCCACAGCGGGCATCCCCTCCTGAGGCCTCCATTCAGGACCTGGCCTTCCCTGTGAAGGCCCAGATGTGCCCTTGTGCACTGTGGGGTGTGCACACGCCGACTAACGCCCACAAGGCTGAAGATTGGCCCAAATGCCAGGTGACTCATAGAAATCATATTGGCAGTCCCCTGAGTCCACACAGCCAGCCTGGGCTGTCCTGAAATCAGGTGACAGGGAAATGAGATCTCACAGGAGCTACTTCCCTGGGAGAGAACAGAAATGCCTGTCCCAGACACAGGGCTCCCCAAAGGGTGACCAGGAAGTTTCCACGCAAAAACGGGCAGCCCAGGGAGTTTATCAAAGCAAAAGTGTAGTCACCAGTGCACACTCCTCACAGGAGTGGTGGCCTCACAAGTCCCCAGGCCTGGAGCTGTGAGATGTCTCACATGTCGGGGGCCAGCCTCACTGCCGGAGCCTTCTCCCCAGGTGGCACTCGCGCCGCTGGGCACTGCCTGTTCCCTGGGGCACTACCCCTGGCTGACAGGCTCTGGAGACCTGTGGGATGTCACAGCCACTGTGTCCAGGCTCTGCTCCAGCAGTGGTCATATAGGTGGACTCTCAGGGAGTGTCTCTTCCCAGGCTGGGGTCCTGGTGACCATGGCGATCTTGGCAGGAGAGCAGAGCTCTGGGCTTGCTCCTCTCAGGGGTCCAGGGCACCTGCCAGGGTCCTGAAATAGCCCTCAGCCCACTGTGGAGTGTGGGCTCTGCTCCCCCGTGTCCTCTGCCCTCTCGCATTGATGGGACACTGGCTCCTGGCAGCCCTATGCTAGCCAGTGAGCCAGACCCAATCACCAATACAAGTTTGTGACAGTGAAGAGGGCTCTGGTGTTACCTTCTGAACAGGAGAGTGGTCAGGGTGGCCCTGTGACTGAGCCCCCAGGAGTGTGTAAAAAGGGCCTGACCAGAGCCGCCACAGAGGAGCCCACGCCACGCGTCATGGCGCCCGGCAGACTCGGGGTGGTAGTGGCACACACCACCCACAGCCTGCCACACCGGGTGCAGAGCTGGCCTCGTGCCAAGAGCCATGGGCCCTCGGCAGGCTCCTTAGCCCCCAGAGGCCAGTTTCTTCCCATGTGAGATTCTCTCCGAGCTACTTTGGGAAGGTGTGTGTCACCTGTCCATGCTGGTGAGCATGCAGGGAGCCCCAGCCTCCTTTCTGCCCCTCTGACTGGCACCCGCCATAGTCAAAACGCCTCAGCCTCCGCTGCGCCCCTCTGCCAGGAAACCTCCTCTGGGTGGGTGAGTGGAATCCTGGGGACTGGGAGCCTCCCCTGGGGATCGTGACGGGCCTTGCAGAGAGGGAGGAGGTGGGAGACAGGAAGTGGACAGAATTGTCCAGGTTTAGGGGAGGGCAGTTCTGCAGTGAGCTTGTAAGCACCTCCGTGTTCTGGTGGAGTGGGGCTCTGGCTCCGGGAGCAGGTGGGTGCCACAGGACCCAGGCAGGAGAAGCCATAGAAGTCACATTTCCCAGGCGCAGAATAAGCACTGTGACCTTGGAGAGTTCCTTAACCTCTGAGCCTGTTGTCTCTGCCATAAAGCAGGAGTAGGCGCCCCGTACAGGGAGGGCTGCCCTTGTGTTCTCAAGGCAGAACATGAAATGCATGCAGTTGGTGCCCAGCACAGTGCAGGGGGAGCTCAGGGCACAGCCCTCCTTCCTGTGACCGGGAGCAGTGAGAGGGCCTGAGCACCAGGGGCCCCGTGACAGGTGATACAGCACATGGTTCAGTGGGGCATGTCCAAGGCAGGCCAGGAACCCTGGGGCCTTGTACATTGCAGGCACGGATGCCAGCATCCCTGTGCATATCAACAACATCTGCCAGCGCAACTATGTCACGGTGGAGAGCGGGCGCCGGCTCAAGCCCACCAACCTCGGCATCGTCCTGGTGCATGGCTACTATAAGATTGGTGAGTTCCTCAGTCCTGCCCCCAGGGCCCACCGAATCTCCCTGGCTTCTCCCTGGATGTTGGCTCTGCTGCCCGCTCCAGACAGGCCCCTGCCCTACAGTGATCCCCCAGCCCCACACACACTCCCTCAACACCCGCTGAAGGGGTGCTGCCCCAGGACCCCCCAGGACCTGCCCAGAGCAGGAGCTCAGTGTGTTTGAAGGCTGAACAGATGTGTGAGGGAACCAAAAGGGGAGGCGAAGGTGCCTCAGCCCTGTTCCCTGGAGGTTCCCCAGGGGCCAAGGGGAGAGGGAGGAGCACAAAACTGGCCCAAGGGCGGCCTGGAGCTCATCTGTGATGTGGTTCTAGCCACAGGACATCCCTGGCCACTCTGCCTGACATTTCCAGGTGGGAAATCAGGAAAGGTCTGGGGTCATAAGAGCCAGCCTGGTACCATCTGAGGCTGTGGACTGGTGGGTAGGGCAGAGGCCAGGAGGACGGGCCAGAGCGGGAGGGGTGAACAGGGCAGTATCCCTGCCTGGGAAGGGGTGGCATGGCCCTGGGTGCGAGTGCTCAGGGCAATATCTGCCCCCTGCCCACTTGCAGATGCAGAGCTGGTGCTCCCCACCATCCGCAGTGCAGTGGAGAAGCAGCTGAACCTGATCGCCCAGGGCAAGGCCGACTACCGCCAGGTCCTGGGCCACACCCTGGACGTGTTCAAGAGGAAGTTCCACTACTTTGTCGACTCCATTGCTGGTAGAGTCTGCCTCTGGCCTGCCCCTCACCAGAGGGGTGTCTCTCTGTCAGCAAGGCCAGTACCTGGGGACCCAGGTCCCCACGTGGGACCAGCTCCCAGATCTGGGCTTCAGGCCTCCGTAGGCCAGGGCAGTGACACCTCCTGGCTGGGTTGAAAGAGCAGGTGCATTAAAACCACACACGGCCAGGAACACGTGCCTCTGACGCACAGGGCTGCTGCCCTGCCGTGCTGCCAGGGACAGTAGAAACCACCGCCTATAGGGACCCTTTCACACTCAGACCCTTGACCACGTGTTGCGGAGCCTTTTGCTGGGGACTGGGAGGGAGATGACTCCTGTACTCTGCTTGCCCGCAGGCATGGATGAGTTGATGGAGGTGTCTTTCTCGCCCCTGGCGGCCACAGGCAAGCCCCTCTCACGCTGTGGGAAGTGCCACCGCTTCATGAAGTACATCCAGGTAGGTGCACGGAACACTAACTCAGGCAAGCTGCCTCACCCCTGTAGGCCTCAGCTTTATCGTTGATCAGCAGGAATCATGTTCTTTGTCCTGGTTGTCACAAAAGAATGATTGAGCATAAAGAAGCCTTGCCAAAAAATACCCAGTGTCCCCACGTCCCCTAGAACACACAGCCATTAGGCCACGCAAACACACATGGTGCATTTTTCCCTAACACCATGCCACTTGCCATCATGGGCATTAATGTATGCACAGAGATTTTAGAGCTGCCTTTTCTGCACGCGTGGAGCAAGAGCCAGAGACTCATGCTCCTTGCCTGGCAGTGTGTCACAGGTTCTGCATGACAGATTACATACTTTGTATCATGAGAGGAGTGGGGGTGGGTGCCAAGTCGGTGGCCCCAGTGACCCTCACGCCACCCGCCTGGCATTGCCTCAGGCCAAGCCAAGCCGCCTGCACTGCTCCCACTGCGATGAGACCTACACGCTCCCCCAGAACGGCACCATCAAGCTCTACAAGGAGCTCCGCTGCCCTCTGGATGACTTCGAGCTGGTCCTGTGGTCATCAGGCTCTCGGGGCAAGAGCTACCCACTGTGCCCCTACTGCTACAACCACCCACCCTTCCGAGACATGAAGAAAGGTGAGTGCAGCCGCACCCTCCTGTCCACAGGTAGCTGCAGTCTCTGTTCAGTGCCAACCCCTGCCTTGCACCAGGCTGGACTCTGAGGGGACCCCTCACCCTGGCCTTTCCTGCACTCACTGGCACTGAGACGAGAGACCCTGGATGTAGCTGGGGCACTGCTTAGGCCTCAGCCAGTGGTGCCACCCTCTCTCTGTGTCAGAATCGAGCAGGCAACCCTAGTCCACCCTCAGGACCTGGGCACAGGTGTGCAGTGCTCCCTCTGGAGCTGAGTGAGCGAGAGGATGCAGCAGTCGGGGGACCCACCCGGTGAGCGGGCACCCCCAGTCAGCGTCCACCACTGTCCTCCATCCTCATCCTCGTCCTCATTACTGGAGGAGGGAGCGCATGTCCAGGCAGGCAGGACAGAGCACCGAGCCAGACCAGGAATCAGCGGGAGTGAGGCGTCTGCCCACATCCACCGTGTGCTCTGCAGAAAGCCCCCTCAGGCCTCAGTCTGCACCCAGGCTGCCGGGGGAGTGAGACCCCATCCCTGCCCTCCTGCTGCCACCAGAGTAGCTGACAGGGTGGTCCCATGTGGCCCAGTGACATGAGGGTCATGTGGCATTACCAGTAACAAGCTGGCAGCAAAGCAAAGGGGGGATGGAGTCAGCTGAAACCCACTGGGATGGCGCCAGCGAGGGGCCTTGAAAGTTGAGGAGGTTTCAGGTAAGCAGAAAACAGGGGTAATGGCAGCCAGGAGCCGAAACATGAGCAAGGCTGTCCCCAAGAGCAAGGCCAAGAAGAGTTCCTTCTGCTGGGACGAGGGATCCAGGGGCTTGAGGCATTGGGAGCAGGCAGCAGAGGGCAGGTGGGCATAGTGGGCGTGCCTTTACAGGGCTCCCTTCTCCCGCCAGGCATGGGCTGCAACGAGTGTACGCATCCCTCCTGCCAGCACTCGCTGAGCATGCTGGGCATCGGCCAGTGCGTGGAATGTGAGAGCGGGGTGCTGGTGCTGGACCCCACCTCGGGCCCCAAGTGGAAGGTGGCCTGCAACAAGTGCAACGTGGTAGCGCACTGCTTCGAGAACGCCCACCGCGTGCGAGTGTCCGCCGACACCTGCAGTGTCTGTGAGGCCGCCTTGCTTGATGTGGACTTCAACAAGGCCAAGTCCCCACTCCCTGGCGATGAGACGCAGCACATGGGCTGCGTCTTTTGTGACCCCGTCTTCCAGGAGCTGGTGGAGCTGAAGCATGCGGCCTCCTGCCACCCCATGCACCGCGGTGGACCAGGGAGAAGGCAGGGTCGAGGGCGGGGCCGGGCCAGGAGGCCCCCTGGGAAGCCCAACCCCAGACGGCCCAAGGACAAGATGTCAGCCCTGGCCGCCTACTTTGTATGATGGCCCTGTCCTCCCTCACCCAGGCTGCAGTGCCATGCAGACACCTCATGGCACTTCAAACTATTAAAATGCATTTTATCTTATCCAGAGCTGGGGCCCCTTTGCTGGTGCAGCGATGTCAGAGCGTTACCGTGTCCCTGGGCACCTGTGGGGCCCTCTTTCCCTCTCCGAAACCCAATACGTCTCCCTTCAGCCTGCATACACGTGCCCAGAGTGCTCCCTGCTATCCCTACACCCTGGCAGTACGGGCAGGGATGCCCCAACCCTGAAGCCCTGGGGAATAGACCCAGTTTGCACTCACACCCCATCTCAATCCGTGCTGCTGATGGTAGCTGTGTGCACAAGCAGTGGCCCTGATGCCTTAAGGAAGGCGGCCTTGACAGCTGTGGCTCCGGCGGGAGAGGAGTCTAGTGGAGCAGGTGGGGCTGGGAGACCCCCTCCCTGGATCTGGCTTATGAATCCCCTTGGTCTTCGCTGCAGCCCCCTGCTCAGGGCCACCCTCTTGACCCCACGCTTCTCCATCCCCTGCTCCCTGCTCCCATCTCTGAGAAGCCCTGTACATGGTGCCTGTGTGTGTCTGGCAGCTTCCCAGGGCCTGCTGCAATTCCTATTCTCACAACAAGCCCTTATGGTCTTAGAGGCAGCTGGGTGCCCCATGGAACCCATTCACATGCCAGGTTTAGAAAATACCCTGTAGGCCAGACTGCCGTGTGGTGCCAGGTGCTGGTAGCAGCTGCCCTCTGACCTCAGTGCCTTCTTGTGCTCCCCTCCCCAGCCACCCGAGGAGAGACACCTGTGCGGGATCCACTGTGTGTTGGAAACTCCGTCCACACTCCGCCCGTGCCTCATTGAGTGATGACAGGAGCTCAGCAAAACAGCTTTCCAGACTGTTCAGTGGGACCTTTCTTTGAGGGGCAGGTCAGGAATGTTTCGGACTCAGACCCGCCCCCGCCCCAACTCAGTAGTAGATTCCCAGGCCGCACCAGGACTTATATGAGAGCTCCTGTAAGGAAACCCAGAGCCCACCAAGCATACCCCACCTGGACCCCCTTCCTGGAGGCCCTCACAGGTTAACACGGGGGTTCCCTGGAACACAGTTTGGAGAGCTACTCGAAGCCGAATGAAAATACACAGAGACATGGGGAACCACATAGAGGGTCCTGGGATGTGTCTCAGAAGTACAGGCTTCAGGAAGGAGGGGGTGCTCTCAGAGCTTCTGCCCCCTCCCACCCACTCTGGTCCCATTCTGGGGCCCTAGCAAGGCCACACCTGTTAGGTCCCCAGTGCAGGGCTGTGACTCTGCTCTTCCACCCACAGGGCCCAGTGGACCTGGAGCCTTCTCCGCAGAAGGTCTCAAGACCTCCAGGACCCTTAGGTTATAGGGCTAACTCAGGCTTGGAGGAGCAGAGACGGTTCCTAGGTCTTAAACCCAGACCACCAAGTCCTTCCTTACTATGCTTCTGCACTGCGCTTTCAGCCACAGGCAGGGATAATCACAAAGTGTTCCTTTATTTTCCTCTGCAATTGTCCCTTGTGTGTGACCCTCCTTCAAGGCCCTTGGCTTCCGCAGCTTGATTCTGCACTCCGAGTCCATTCACCTTCTCCCATCCAATAGCATCCAACCCCGCTGCTACTGCTGCCAACCTGGCCTTGGGAGCAATGAGGACAAGGAAGGGACAAGACCCCTTTTAGGCCAGAACTGCCTTCAGATCAGCCACGCTCCATGGGACTGTACCTCTGCCCTGGAGGCTGGAGAGGTCAGTGGCTGCAGACTGTCTCAAGGAGCCCCTGGCCCTGCCCACCTAGCCAGGGGTGCAGCCTTGCCAGAGAAGCAGAGTCTGTGGCTGGGTGGGTGATATTGAAAGATTCCTTTCACCAGGGTGGAAGCCAGGATCTGAGGCGTGATGGAATGTGGACAGTGAGGCAGTGACAGCGCCACAAGGCAGGAGTCATCTCCAGGCACGTCCTTGGCCTGGAGCCCATAGGGACAAACTCCTGGTGGTGTCTCACTTTGCCATCCTCTCTAAGCCGCAGACCTTGAATGGAATCAGTGCTCAAGAGTCTAATTGGGCCCCCTCTGAGGATGCCTGCGGGAATATCAGCTTTTTCCGCACCACACTGCACTTTACAGTGTGGGAGGGCCTGCCCCACGCACCACCTCACCTGTACTGCGGTTCTCAAACTTCACCCTATAGCCATTCTGTTGTAGGTGATCTCAGGGGCAGTTTGAGAAACAGTGGCTCAGGGTCTCACAGCAGCCCTCTGAGATAGGTTGGTTGCTATTGTCCCGATTTTTTCTCATCAAGAAACTGAGGCTCAGGTGAGCTGAAGAATGTGCCCAGGGCCACTGTTTATAAGAAGTAGCCTCAAGCCTTGCTCATGGTTACTGCCCTGACACGGATCTAGGAAAGAGTGAGCAGGAGAATGGGATGAGGCAGGACCCTCTGCCCCAGCCCTGCTTTCTCTGCCCAGACACCTCCTGCCTTGCAGACCCAACCCCACCCCAGATGGTTTCCTTTCCAGTCACCCAGCTGCTAGTTCTCCAGGTTCCTGGTCTCCAGGTTCCTCCTGTTAGAGAAGCATCCCAGAGACATTCATTCCTGGCAAGGACACAGGCCTGCGGACCTGAAGGCCAGGTGGGCAGAGCCACATAAGATCTGGTGCCCCATCCTCCATTTAAAAAATTATACTTTCCAACTGCATTGGTATAAAGGTGAATATATTAATATCATATATTAAAACATTTTCTTTGACATAAAGGTTTCTTTCTTCTGCCTTTAAAATAAAATATTTTGGCCAGGTGTGATGGTTCACACCTATAATCCCAGCACTTGGGAAGGCTGAGGCAGGAGGATCACTTGAGCCCAAGAGTTCAAGACCAGCCTGGGCAACATAGAGACCCTGTCTCTACAAATTTTTTTTAATCAGCTGGGCGTGGTGGTGCTTGCCTGTGTTCCCAGACACTAGGAAGGCTGAGGCAGGAGGGGAGGGTCACTTGAGCCCAGGAGTTTGAAGCTGCAGTGAGCTGTGATCATGCCACTGCACTCCAGTGTGGGCACCAGAGAAGGAGCTTGTCTCTAAAAAGAGAGAAAAAGAATATTTTCATGAGCCTCCGTGTTGGCAGAAAAATGGCCCTTCAGAGATGTTCATGTCCTATACCTGTGCCTGTGTTAGATTACATGGCAGACCCGGCATAGTGGCTCACGCCTGTAATCCCAGCACTTTGGGAGGCCGAGGCAGGCAGATCATTTGAGGTCAGGAGTTTGAGACCAGCCTGACCAACATGGTGAAACCCCATCTCTACTAAAAATACAAAAAAAATTAGCCGGGCGTGGTGGTGCATGCCTGCAGTCCCAGCTACTCGGGAGGCTGAGGCAGGAAAATCGCTTGAACCAGGGAGGCAGAGGTTGCAGTGAGTCGAGGTCATGCCACTGCAGTACAGCCTGGGTGACAGAGTGAGACTGCGTGTCAAAAACAAAAAAAAATTAAGGGGCAAAGGGGAATTAAGGTTGCTAATCAACTGATTTAGAGAGATGATCCTGGACTATCTGGGTGGGCCCAATGGCATCAGGAGGGTCTTTAGAAGTAGCAGAAGGAAGCAGAGGAGGGAACCAGAGGTGGCAGTGTGAGAAAGGCTCAACTGGCCATTGCTGGCTTCGAGGCTGGAGGAAGGGGCCACGAGCCAAGGTATGCGGGGAGCCCTTAGGAGCTGGAAAAGGCAGGGGAACAGTTTCTCCCCTAGAATCCTCAGAAAGGAACGCATTCTGGCGATCCCTGGATCTTCGCCCACTGAGGCTAAGTGGACTTCTGACGTCCAGAACGGAAAGATAACAAAAGCCTCAACGTTTGTGGAAACAAACAACTCATAATGAGCCTGGGACTGTGCCTCCTTCCCCGACGGATGAGCCTGCCTGGGCAGTCTGGGTTTGCATCCCTGCTCTGTCACGTACCAGCTGTTGACGGCACAAGTTGCTTAATTTCTGGGCGCTGTGACCTAGGGATTGCTTTCCCCATCCAGCCGCCCACCCAAAGCTGCAGAAGAGAAGCAAGAGGCTGGTGACTGGGGCGGCTCCGGAGCCCAGGTGGAGCCGCAGTTCGCCTACCACTAAAGGGCCGCAGTCACCGTCCGCGTAGCCGCCAGGGGGCAGCAGAGGTCCGGCCCCGCCAGCCTGGAGGCCCGACTGCGCCTGCGCGGCGCCCGCGGAGCCCGCGGCGGCCAGGGACGGGAAGTGGGCGGGGCCGACCGGCAGCAGCTTGCGGGACACGGAGCCGCGAGGAGACAGCTGAGGCCCGCGGAGACCAGGGGTGAGGAGGCCGGGGGGACGGGATTAGTGGGCTGACGGGGCTGGGACGAGGGTCAGGCGAGCGCCCAAGGCGCACAGGGGTGAAATGGGACCGAGGAACCGGAGGGGTGGAATCAGAGAGCTGGGGAGGCAAGGAGGCCGAGACGAGGCTCACATGGGTGCACCGAAAGGGTGCGGGGGTGCAGTGCGGGAGACCGAGGAGCAAGAGGGGCCGCTGCGGACCTGAGGAACCCGAGGCTGGGAGTTGGGGGGCTGGGGAGCCAAGGGGGCAGAACTGGGGGGCAGGCGGGGGTGTGGCCGAGCCGAGGGCCTGGTAGGGACCGAGGGCTATGAGGCAGAATCGGGTGCTGAGGGGGACGCGCCCCATTTTCCGAGATTTGGCCTCTCCCCACCCCCCAGGAGCCTCCGGGCCGGCACGTTGCCCCATATCCCCCCAGTCCCTGCACCTTCAGGGGCCCAGTCTGCCTGATGGCCCCCGGCTCCGCGGCCTCCCAGGCGTCCGTGAAGCGAGCGTCAGCTGCACAAGTGCTCGGGCTGCAGCTGCTTCAGCCACAGGTCTGTGAGCCAGAGCCTCAGGCGCGGAGGCCGGGCACATTGCCGCTGGGTTCGGTCAGGCAAGCCCCTGAACCTGTCTGTGCAACAGGAAGAACTGGCTCCGGCTGCAGGGATTTCGGCACAGCGCTTGACACACAGTGAGGCCCACTGCATGGTGGCGGGCTCCTTCGAAGCCTTCCACCCTGCGGGACAGAGTCACACATGTCGTGGTGGCATTCCCCGGGACAAGTTCCCTGGGCCCAGCTGAGCTCTCACCACGGGGGATAGAAAGTGGGACCGGCCAGCACTCTGAGGCCATCTCCAGTCTCTTCTGTTGTCAAATTTCGCTCTTTTCCTCCTGCACGCGAGGTGGAAGTACCAAAGGCACTGGGCATCCAGAGACCTTGATTGAGTTCGCTTTGCCCTTTCACCTGTGTGAGACCTTAAATGGGTGCTTGCCCTCCTATAACCTATTTCTTCATCTGCAGTGTAGCCTGACAGTATGTACTTCTCAGCGTAGTTGTGAGAGGTAAACAAAACGAATGCATTTCTGAAAGCCATGAACCTCTACACAAGTTCATTTGTGGAATTCCTTTAAGATACCGCCTGAAGGCCGGGCGCGGTGGCTCATACCTGTAATCCCAGCACTTTGGGAGGCCGAGGCAGGCATATCACCTGAGGTCAAGAGTTCCAGACCAGCATGGCAAAACCCCATCTCTACTAAAAATATAAAAATTAGCCGCGCGTGGTGGCAGGTGCCTGTAATCCTAGCTACTCAGGAGGCTGAGGCAGGAGAATTGCTTGAACCTGGGAGGCGAAGGTTGCAGTGAGCTGAGATCCCACCATTGCACTCCAGCCTGGGCAACAAGAGCGAAACTCCCTCTCAAAAAAAAAAAAAAAAGGATACCACCTGAAGCCAACCGAGTCTTTTAAGACCTGGCGCTGCTGCCCACTGCACCCTTCAGAGTGGTGTAGCTTCCTCAGCCCACGCCACCCGCCAGTCACTCTTCCCTCTGCCATCACACTTACCACCTGCTGTACACAAAGGGCCATCGTGGGCTCCCTGACTACAGGGAGCTTACAGTCTATCAAGAAAGTCAGGCCTGTAGAAAGAAATGGTCATTGCACAGCAGTGTGACTATGCTTAATGCCATGGAACTGTACACTTAGAAATGGTTAAAAGGATACATAGTGTGTATATTTTACAACAATAAAAAAATTTATATATGTAGAAAAATATCTAGGATTTACATCTAACTATTATTAGTAGTTATGAATAAAGAAATAAGAATCTCCTTTGGTAGAAAAAGGTTGGCCAGGCATGGTGTCTCATACCTGTAATCACAGCACTTTGGGAGGCTGAGGCGGGCAGATCACCTGAGGTCAGGAGTTCGAGACCAGCCTGGCCAACATGGTGAAACCCCATCTCTACTAAAAATACAAAAAAATTAGCCAGGAGTGGTTATGGGTGCCTGTAATCCCAGCTACTAGGGAGGCTTAGGCAGGAGAATCACTTGAACCTGAGAGGCGGAGGTTGCAGTGAGCCGAGATTGCGCCACTGCACTCCGGCTTGGGTAACAGAGCAAGACTCTGTCTCAAAACAAAAACAAAAACAAAAAAAAACAGTTGACATGAATGATGCTTTTGTTACACTATAGTGGTGCAGTTTCCTTTTCTAAGGATTGCTGGTTTTTTTTCATTACCCTGGTTCTGCAGTTAAGCAAGACTCAAGTATTTTTTCTATGTCCCCTAAAAAACTGCGGTTGTTAAACCCTGCGTTTGTTAAGCTTAGGAGTCAAAACTAATGCACTAGAGGAAAATAAATATTTTAAATTAAAAAAAAAACTTTTTACAAGTCAGATGTGAGCAAAAGTGCCATAGAGACATGAAAGAGAGCATGCTGGATCCAAAGATGGGGAGATTTCAGCAAAGCCTGGAAGGATCTGAGAGATCTCGGGAGGCAAAATGGAAGAAGGGCACCACAAAACAAGGAGGGGAGGGGCTGCCCTAGGGTGGGGGGTACACAGAAATGGAAGGAGGAGCCATGAGAGAGCCAAAGCCCAGAGCTGGTGGCCAGTGAGGGACAGGTCAGGGATAGAAGGAGTCAGAATGACTTCCCAGATGTCATCACAGTTAGGGCCCAGGTTCCCCAGCATGAACCCCACCCTGGGACTTTGGGCAAGTTCCTTAGCTCTTCTGCTACAGCCTGCCCTGTGAAGTGGGGATAACCACAAGAGGTTGTTGGGAGGCTAAAAGCCATCCCAGGAAGAGTGCTCAGAGCAGGGGCGGATGGCAGCTGGCAGCACCGTCAGCCACACCCCTGCAGCTGCCCCCCGATGAGTTTGCTTTGCCATTTCTCACCTATGTGGGACCTTAAATAGGTTCTAGGAGGGTGAGCACCCATATGGTGTGCAGTGGGGCCCTGATCCAGGAGGAACCAGCTGCCAGTCGCATTTGGCCAGACTGGTCCAGGCAGGCGGTGCTGGGATGCAGGAGTCCAATGTCCCTCCCATGCCCACCCCGGGCTCTTGGTGATTTGCACAGGCTCATGCACACGTCCCTCTTATTCGGAGTTTTTCCACTGGTGTGCCCTGCTCAGGAAAGCCCAGCACCAGGCTCCGCTGCCTCTGGTGCTCTCCCAGCTCTGCCTACTCCCTGCGGCTTGCCGCTGGCCTCCATGCCATTCCTGATGCTGTCTCCTCCAGTTGATCCCTCAAAGAACCACAGCACTGTCCCCTGCCCCTCCAGGCACTCCCAGGGCTGCCTCTGGTTTCCCTTGGTGAGGAATTTCTCCTTCCTGCCGGGTGTGCCATGGTGTACGTCAGATTCAGGAGCTTATTGGGAAAAGGAAGGAAATGATTCCTGTCCCTTTCGACGTCTGGGTTCCAGGGAGAGAAAGCTGTGTCCTGGTTTCTTTCCTCACCCCTTGCCTTAGGTTGATGATGCAGAAACAAGGGTGCTTGGTCCCCAGCAAGTAAGATGGCCCTGGGCACCCTGCCTTTGTAACAAGAGCAGGCAGTTGGCACAGGCCCTGAGAGTAAGCCAGCCTGTCCCCTCTACAGATGCAGACAGAGCTTCACACACAGACATCATCACACCCCCCAGACCTCACTTAGTACACATGGCACAGACACCATTGAGGCATGTGCAGATAGTGGGCACAAGGCACAGAGAGAGCAGGCAGGTGGCCACAGTGAATCAGGGTCTGCAGTGCAGACAGGAGGAGCCACCCTCCCTGAGGGAACAGGCCGATTGTGGGGAGGGGCTCACGGCACAGGAAAGAGTACCCCAAGGTCAGGAGGCAAGAAGGAGGCACCTGCATCCCAAAAGGTCCAGCAGACGTCACCAGCAAATGGGGTGGAAGTGAAGGGTCTTGAATTCTGCCCTTGACAGTGGGGCTTTACACTGTGGGCAGGGGTTTCTCCAGGGGGGCCCTCTGTGTGCTCTAGCGGGGAGCATGCTGTCCTCTCACTTGGATCCTAATAAATTCACATGAGCACATTTTGTGGTGAGACAGTAGAGCCTCCAGATCACTTGGAATTGCAAGGGAGTGGGCGGAGGCCCCAGGCACTGGCAGTTGCTGGGGGCAGCTCTGCATCGTTTACATTCTCCCAGAAGCTCCAGGGGCCAGGGCAGTGCCAGGCAGAAGAGGGGCCCTTGGCCGCTTGCACTGCTTGAGGGCAGCCAAGCTTGCTGGGAAATTCACGCCATCTTCGAATGCCTTACAGCTCTGCTGGGGCATGGCTGGCAGGACGTGCCGCCTCCTCATTGACCTACTAGGGCTCCCAGCCTCTGCTCATTTCTCCAGCTCACAGTCTTCCCTTTGTCATTTGAATGTCAGTGTCCCTCCTGCTCTCAGAGTGATTTTTCCTTTTTTGCTTTATGTTCTTTTTTTTTCTTTTTTGGTAGAGATGGGGGGTGGGGGGGGTGGCGATCTCACTGCCCAGGCTGGTCTTGAACTCCTGGCCTCAAGCACTCCTCCTGCCTCACCCTCCCCAAGCGCTGAGATATAGACCTCAGCCACAGCGCCTCGCCAGTTGTTTTATGTTCTTTATCCTTTTACCTGCTTGCCTTCTGTAACCTGGGTTGCATTAAATTTACTCCTACTTGTGAGTAAATGTGAACCATAGCAATAAATTTAGTCTATCCCCAGAACCTTCAGTAGCAAGCACCCCTATTCCTACGTTATTTGTACGTGTCCACTTTAAATAAATTACCTTTCAATTCTGCCTCTAAAAGAAGAGAAGGGTTTTGTGTTTTGTTAATTTACCACCCTTCACCCCTTGCATTCCAAATCCCTCACTGATCAGACATTTAACTTGGTGCTGGGACCTTTCCCTCTGCCCACCCCATTCTCTTTTGTGTTTTTTATCTTTAGGCTTCCAGAAGGCTTGTTCCAAGTTAGCAATTCCTGATAAGGACAGCCCTCTTGTGGGCTGTGAGCTCCCTGCATCTCTTACTTCCCACTCTCTTCATCCTGCACCTCAGGCCCCTGCCGCAGCCGCCCTTTTAGCAAAGTTTGTAGGCAGAGTCTGTGGCTATTCTAAGACTGATGATTCTAGAAGATTCTCCTTGCCTTCTTCATTCAGTTTTCAGAACCTGGAAGTCCTCATGAAGGTGATGGGCTGTGAAACTTCCCCAAATTCTCCACCCTAGAACTCGGGGTGTTCCTCAGAGTCTCATGTCCGTTTGTCACCATAAAAGAACGCAGTTTTTCTCCCTGGCTTAGTAACTGTGTAGGATTTCTTTTTTATTTTTTTCTGGATCCAATCTCATCCACTACTGCGTAGGACTCGCTGAAGAAAGTTTCCCAGCCTGAGTGTTAGACAAAGCCCAAGGTGGAGTCCCCGCTGTGGGGAGGGTTTGGAGGGGTCATGCACCCGAGAGGAAGGGGGCAGGAGAGAGAAGGGTCCATGCTGAGTGGGTGCTGGCAGGGAGGCCCAGGTGTGGGGCCTGGAGGTGAATCCCCGGGGCGATGCAAAGAACATGGAAGGGGGGCGCTGGAGAGCTGTTTGGGTATAGGCAAGGCAGGCAGGCTGGGGACGCGACTATGGAGATTCGGAGTTAGGAGAGAAGAGGAGCCAGAGCCACCCTGGGAGGAGGCTGTGAGGCACCATGTGCCTCGTTCCAGTGAGAGAGAAGCAGGTGAGGGAGTGAAGGCACAGGCTTTGCGATCCCTCTTTGGCCCTGTCTTCCTTCTGACACCTCAGGCGAGGGACTAACCCTCTCCAAACCTTGGGATTCTCATCTGTGAAATGGGGGCTTGTCCTGGCTCCTGGGGTGTTAGGGGCAACTCACAGGGCTGGTCAGCTCTGGGCATTCCTAAGGACTTAGGGAGGAAGAGCCCACATGCCCCACAGTGGGGTCAGCGCCTGGAACTGTCCACAGTGCCCCTCTTCCAGCCAGGGCTTAGCAGGCCTGAGCCATTCTAGGCTCACAATTCCCTCCTCCTATTAGAGAGCATTGAATAGGCTCGATGGTGTCCCACAGCACCTCCTGTCTGTCCCAGATTAAACCTCTGCTTCTCTCCTGGCCACCCCTTGGGTGGCCCCAGCAGCCTCTGGGGATCCCTTCCTGCTCCCACTCTGGCCTATCTCCAAAACAGCCCTGGGCCGGCCTCCTGCATCTTGGCCCTTCTCTTTCCTCCCCTGAACACCGCTAGAGCCCCAACAGGTGTCCCTCCTGCCATCTGGTCACCACGTCCAGGCTCACAGACCTGGTGGCTTCACTCCCTCACCTCAGAGCCCTCCTGGCTGCTCGGGACCCGTGATCAGGTTGAACCCCCTCACCTACCTCAGTGCCTGGCCTCGGCATCCCTGTCCTGCTCGTCTCTGGCCACGCTGGCCACCCTCTGCCAGGAACAGTCTTCCTCCTCTGTCACGTCTTGACAATGTCCGCCCAGCTGCTGCTCCTGGCACCATCTCCTGAGACCGGATCTCTGGATGCCCACAAGTCCCCACCTGGACTCATGTCAAAACAGCGGCCAGGGTTGTCCCTCCACTTACTAGTGGCCCTGAACCATGAGGCCATGCACCTGCCACATGGTGCTTGCAGGTGGGCACCTGCATTGCTGGCGCCGTGGCCCCCTGATTCTGCTGACTCTGACATTTCTCCCCAGGGTGAAGCCTGGAGACCCTCTTGCCCTGGCCCAGCTGCAGGCCCCCGGGATGCTCTGGGCATGTCCTCTGGAGCCCCACAGAAGAGCAGCCCAATGGCCAGTGGAGCTGAGGAGACCCCAGGCTTCCTGGACATGCTCCTGCAAGACTTCCCAGCCCTGCTGAACCCAGAGGACCCTCTGCCATGGAAGGCCCCAGGGACGGTGCTCAGCCAGGAGGAGGTGGAGGGCGAGCTGGCTGAGCTGGCCATGGGCTTTCTGGGCAGCAGGTAGGCCTGTGCACCCCCAAAGGGGACGGGGAGTAAGGGCACGGCACCAGGGCCGACAAGGGATGTGGCTGCTGCTCCCCTACACGTCCAGCCCCACACGGGGATCTGCAGCCCCGGATCCCTATGCAGCACCATGTGGAACTCCCGTGGCTGCTGTGGCAAAGCACCACACACTGGGCACTCAACACAGCCAAAGCTCATTCTTTCACAGGGCTGGAGGCCAGAGTCCAAGATCAAGGTGGCAGCTGCGCCATGCTCTCTCAAAGGCCGCAGGGAAGAGTATGCCTTTCTGTTAGTGTCTGGCCTTGACTTCCTGGAGGTCCTTGGCTTGTAGACTCATTCCTCCTAGCTGGCCTTGTTGCACACGGCATCTCCCCATGTGTGTGTCTGTGCCTTCACACCTCCCCACCCTGCCTGCTGTGTGTCTGTGACTCCTCCTCTTGTAAGGACATGGGCATTTTGGACCAGGGGCTGCCCTCCTACAGTGTGATCTCATCTTTCTTTTTGTGGAGAATGGGGTCTCGCTATGTTGCCCAGGCTGGTCTCGAATTTCTGGGCTCCATGGATCCTCATGTTTTTGCCTCCCTAAATGCTGGGATTACAGGCATGAGCCACTCCAGCCAATGTGACCTCATGTGAACATAACTAATTACATTTGCAAAGACTTTAACTCCAAATAAGATCATATGCTGAGCCACAGGGGGCTGGGGCTTCAACATACCTTTTAGGGAACACAATTTAATGCATAGCAGCTGATAAGCAGTACGTCCTGTTTCCGATCCGTGTGATGGACGAGGAGGCAGAGGTGGGTAGATGAAGAGGCTGGCCTGAGGCCTTACAGTCAAGGAGTGGCAGAGCCACATGGCACCCCAGCCACCACGATCTGAGAGATAGCTGGCACTGTCCCCCTTCCACAGGTGAGGAAGCTGAGGCACAGAGAGGCAGCACAACTAGCCTAGCAGATTTCGGGGAAGATAGAGAGTTGGGTGTCCACGAGCAGACAGTGTGTAGCTGTCTCCTAGGCTGAACTCAGAGGTCCTTTCCTTGGAAGACCCTTGCCCTCCCCTTCTTCATTTATTCATTCATTCTGGAAGTATTTGTCCCATGAAAGATGGTGAAGGACAAGGTCTCTTCTCGAACCCTCTCTGCTCAGACAGGGTCTTGGAGTCAGGCTGTCTGTCTGGCACAGGGGACAGCTCATGGAGGTGAGCAGGCTGGTGGGCCACGTGCTGTTTCTGTGAACCTAGTCCCTTGCTGAGGGGATGTGCCCATGGTCCCCAGTCCCAGCATCACCCAAATCACCTGAAATATCACCTGAAGCCATGACAGGCCCTCAGCCATAGCTCCCTCTGACAGAGCCTCCATCCTCGGTGGCTGCCTCAGTATCCCCCAAGTGTGCACTTCCTTTGCCCCTTGCAGCGAATCAACTCTGTTCCTGACACCCACCAAAGGCCTATTTTCCTTGACCCCAGGCCCTAGCAGAGTCAGTGACTTGTGCTCTCCCTGTGCAACATGGGCACAAACATTTCTAAGTGTCAGCCACATGCAAGGGCCATGCCACCCAGCATCCCCCACAGCTGCCTAGAGCTCAGGAGGAAATGTCCAGTGACCACGCTCCATGAGGTCGTGGCATGCGCAAAGGGTGTTATTGGCTTGTTTTGAGGAAATATTTTAGATACGTGGCACAAAGTGAATCAGCCCCCAGTGGTGGAGCAGAGTGGGCCCAGCAGGGGTGCCATGCACAGGAGGTGAGGGAAGGCCTCACGTTCTTCCTTCTTGAGAGGAGCAGGTGGCACTCTGCAGGGAGCAGGGGAGTCCAGACCAGGGAGTTCTGCAGCCACTGGGTCTTCGTGGAGGTGGCATGGGGCCATTGCTGCCTTGAGGCAAAAAGCCAGGCCCGGGACAGAAGGGTTGGTGTACTTTGGCCCAAGCATGAGGTGACCGGGCAAAGCCAAGCGGTGCCAGCCCCAAGCTGGGGATCAGATGGAAAAGCCATCCCGGGGAACAGAGCCCAGGGGTTTGCTGGGCCTGCGTGGGGCACAGGTGCTGAAGACGGACAGGCCGCAGCACCGGGGTGACAACATCAGCCTTCAGTTCCTGGGCAGGGGGAGAAGGGCGCAGAGCAGGGTCCCAGGGAAGGATCCAAGGTGGGAGGGCCTGGAGGGCTGAGGAGGGAGTAGGCAGTGCAGGTGACCTGCCCAGGAGGGCCCCGAACCAAAGTTGGGGTCAGTGCTGGGGGCGCAGGGGAGGGCAATGGGTTTTGGTTTTGATGCGAGAGCAGCCAGACTTGTTGAGCGGCTGCTGTGTGAGCCACCTAGTGATGGGTTCGAGCAGGAGGGGCGCAGAGCTCCCAAGTCTCCTCAGCCCCCAGGAACCCACCTTACATGGTGAACTAAAATGGAGTATTTGAAGGTGTTATATGTTCCAGCCATCTTACTGGATTTATTTTTTAAGTTATTTTTGTTCTTTTCTAGCATCTTCTTTCACACGCAGGTGTGGATGTGCATAAGTGTAGTCAGCACTTGGGGTCTGAGCCTCACACGTTGTCTACACTAAGCCTGGCTGTCCACACACACGCACTCACATGTGCCCATACACAGTCACGAGTTCCACCTCCGAGCTCTGCTTCCTGTGTCCCAGCCTGAGGAGGGGCTCTTGGGCATGAAGGGCTTTGAGCATCTTGGTCCCTGAGCTCTTTCACAGACCGTAAAAGGCATCCTTCTGGAGACCATCCAGGAGTCAGAACATCCAGTCCACAGGGCGCTATTTACGCCTTGTCTCCGCTCTTGTTTGGAGCCTCCTGTCACATATTTGAGTCCCTGAGCAGTGCATACCGTACACTAATGATTTGAGTGTGGTTTTTGTCTCTGCCACTAGACTATAAGCCCCTTGTAACAGCCCCTGCCCCAAGGTCGGTGAGACGTGTTTCTCAGGCACCTGGGCCTTGCATACACCTTGGCTTGTCCCTGGAGCATCTACTTGCCTTGTGTAGGAGCCTGCTCTGCAGGGACCAGAATCAGGGTGGATCTGCATGGTGCAGTGACTCAGGGCTGAGGGCCTCTAGGGCGTGTCCCAGGCCAGACCCTGGGATGAGGCGGGAGCTGTGTCCAGGAAGAGGACGATGGTGGCCCTTGGCCAGGCATTGTCTGGGTCCCCACAGCCGGAAACTGCCTCCCTGCCCCAGCAGCAGTGGCGGGTGGGCAGGAAGCTGAGGCCTGGCCTCACCGGGACCAAGGGAAACAGGCGTCCTTCCTCCCTGTGGTGCAAAAGGAAAACCCAGCAGTTGGCAGGAAACCCCCAAATGGCAGAGGAACTAATTTCTCATGTCTTGGCTGGTTGTTTTTCAAAGGCAGTTCCAGAGGCTTCTCCCATGAGTCACCCTTTCATTTTAAAAATCAGGAATCCGCTGAGCATGGTGGCTCACGCCTGTAATCCCAACTACTCAGGAGGCTGAGGCAGGAGAATCACTTGAACCCGAGAGGTGGAGGTTGTGGTGAGCTGAGATCACGCCATTGCACTCCAGCCTGGGCAACTAGAGCGAAACTCCGTCTCAGAAAAAAAAAAAAAAAAAAAAATCAGGAATCCATCCCGGTAGATTCCTCAGACCATCAGTAGATACCTTGGGTGCCTAGCCCCCATGGAACAAGACCTGTCAGCCTGTGCTATTGGAAGGTCCTCGCCTTCCAGTTAAAGCCGGGAGTGTCGGCCCAGTGCAGAATCACCTTGCCACCCCAGGCATGCTCCCCTGACCCCCACTCTCAGGGACAGGCACACAGGGGTGAATGTGTGTTGTCCAGCTTCCAGGGCCCCCGCTGGGTGAGAAGGCAGATTCCAGGGGTCAGAATGCATGTTAGAGGCCATAGGGCCACTGAGGGAGCGACCCCTTCTGCCCAGAAAAGCCAGGGATGGCTCAGAATTTTAGACACTCCTCCCCACTGCCCTCCTTCTCAGCCACAGATGGCTTCAGTGTTTCTTTCCCTGATCTGCCCCGTGGCTCTCTTCTGCCCTGCCTACCTGCTAAAAGACGCTAACCCTCCTGTCGGTTTGCTTTCAGCCTGCTGCGACCTCCCTTTCTACCCACTACGCCTCCTCGACTGTTCAGCTCTGTTCTATGACATTGAAAGCAGTGACCCAGTCTCACTTCTTAAAACGTTTCCTTCGTGGCACCCAGAAGGCCACCCCTGGAGTCATCCCCACTTTGCTAGCCATGCTCTGGCCCTGTGGGACTCAGCCCCCTATCCTCATTCATTCCGCAGCTCCATCTCCTGCCCAGACCATGTTCTTGCAGGCCCTCAGGCCTCTTGACCTCCGTGGAACACAAGTCGCTATGGAAACAGAGCCCATTGCCCATCCCCTGCCTGACTCTTCCATCCCCATCAGGGTAATTAACTGTACCACGAGCCTTCTAGTTGATCAGAATAGAAACTTCAACACTGTCCCTGCCCCTCCATTTATACTGCCCGACTCTGTCTGCTCCTGTTTGTCACCATGGCCCTGCCCAGCCCAGGTCTTGGACTCTCTCCTCTAGACAGTCGTCCCCTTCTTGCCAGCCCACCCTCCACACCAGGGTCAGAGAGGCCTAAAAGCCCCATCTGATCATGCCATGTCCCTCTTCAAACAGACCAAAGGCGGCCAGGTGTGGCGGCTCACGCCATTATCCCAGGGCTTTGGGAGGCTGAGATGGGAGGATTATTTGAGGGCAGGAGTTCAAGACCAGCCTGGACAACATAGCAAAACCTCACCTGTACAAAAAATTTACAGATTAGCTGGACATGGTGACGTCTGTAGCCTTAACTACTGCCTGTAGCCCTAACTACTCTGGAGTCTGAGGTGAGAGGATCTCTTGAGCCCAGGGGTTTGAGGCTGCAGCGAGCCATGATTGCACAGCTGCACTCCAGCCTGGGAGACAGAGCAAGACCCTGTCTCTAAAAATAAATAAATAAATACACAGACCAATGGCAGTGCTTCCCTGTTAGCATAAAGCTTGGCCTGCCCTGTTCCCACAGCCCCTCACCCCGGCAGCTCCTATGGCCCCATCCGCCCAGGGAAATTGTGGACCACGCACAGCCACTTCCTCTGCTGAGTGTGCCCATGGGTCCCACACCCCAGGATCAGCTTCCTGGAGCTGCTGTACAAATGACCACAGACCCAGCAGCTTAAACAACAGAAGTGTGCTTCATGGTGCTGGAGGCTGTCATCTGAGATCAGGATATTGACAGAACTGGCTCCTTCTGGTGGTTTGTGGGCAACCCTTGGCATTCCCTGGCTTGTAGGTTCATCCCCCAGGTCTCTGCCTCATGTTCCCATGGCATTCTCTCTGTGTGTGTGTCTGTGTCCAAATTCCTCCCCCAACCTGTTTTTTTTTTTTGGAGACAGCATCTCGCTCTGTCGCCCAGGCTGGAGTGCAGTGGCACAATCTTGGCTCACTGCAACCTCCACCTCCCGGGTTCAAGCAATTCTTCTGCCTCAGCCTCCTGAGTAGCTGGAACTATAGGCATGCACCACCACACCCGGCTAATTTTTGTATTTTTAGTAGAGATGAGGTTTTACCATGTTGGCCAGGCTGGTCTCAAACTCCTGACCTCGTGATCTACCCGCCTTGGCCTCCCAAAGTACTGGGATTACAGATGTGAGCCACCGCACCCGGCCCAAATTCCCCCTTTTTCATAGAGACATCAGTCATTGGAGTAGGGGCCCAGCCTGCTCCAGCATGACGTCATCTTAACTAATTCCATCTGTAATGACCCTGTTTCCAAATGAGCTCCATTCTGAGGTACTGGGGGTTAGGGCCTCAGTTTATGAATTTAGGGGGGACACAATTCAACCCAGAACACTCCCCACCCCCCAGGGTCCCCAGCTGGCATGGGTGATTCCTCTGCCCTCCTGTGGCCAGGAGCCGTCATCAGCATGGATGTCAGGCAGTTTACTTGCCCATCAACAGCCCCCTCCCCACTAGCCCCAGGCCCAAGTATGGTCCAGCTCCCCACCAGATGGTTGTGCGTCTGCCTCTGCTGTCGTGTGACCTTCCTGTCCCAGCTCCCTGAGGACAGGGGCCGCCCTGCTGGCCGTGACCCCTCAGCATGTGGGCTGACAGTTGGGGAAGGGGTGCTAGGTGTGGTCTCCTGCTGGGGGCTGCCCCTCACTTCCCTCTCCTCATCCCTAGGAAGGCCCCGCCACCACTTGCTGCTGCTCTGGCCCACAAAGCAGTTTCACAGCTGCTACAGACAGACCTTTCCGAATTCAGGAAGTTGCCCAGGGAGGAGGAAGAAGAGGAGGACGATGACGAGGAGGAAAAGGCCCCTGTGACCTGTGAGTTCTGTTTCTTCTGAGGTGGCCCCAGGGCTGCTTAGCAGGCAACAAAGGGTGACGACATTGTGGGAAGCCCATTGATTGGGGTCCCTAAGGGTGCTGGAGCCCTCGCTCACAA
This sequence comes from Gorilla gorilla gorilla, assembly GCF_029281585.2. NCBI lineage: Eukaryota > Metazoa > Chordata > Mammalia > Primates > Hominidae > Gorilla > Gorilla gorilla. The sequence continues at coordinate 19,518,775 of NC_086018.1, read as the reverse complement.
CGGCAGCAGAATCAAGGAGCAGAGAAGGCTTGGGGCCCCAGCGAGGTGGAGGGTGGCGGTCACAGCCCTCCACAGGTCATATAGTTCCCAGTCAGCCCACGAGGCAGGGGTGGGTGGTGCAGACACCCTCCTGTGTCCTGTCTGACTGAAGTTCCAGAACAGCCCAGGAAATTAAAGATGCTTATCCCGGTTCACAGAGGATCTCACAGGTGATCGATCTCTGGTCATGCAGCCAGGTTCAAGTGCCCTCAGTGTTGAACTCAGTTAACATGTGCCCGGGCAGGCGAAGTCAGGGTTGGCCAGGTGGCATGCCAGCAGGTCTCGGGGCAGCAGCGTGGTCCCCTCAACGCTCGGGCCCCCTGCCTCAGCTGCCCCCAAGTCAGGATTCTGTTGGGTGGAGACGCTCTACGGTGTCCATGAGCCCCATGGTTAGATGCTGGTGGAAGCTTGTCTGTCAGCCTGCTCCTGGGACAGCCATAAGCATGGTGTGGCCAGGGGAACCCAGAAATGGAGAGGGCTGCAGAGCCATTTCACAGAGGATATAATCATTAAAAAGCAGGGCTTTTATTTCATGTGACTTTCTTTCATTCTCCTAGTAATTTCATTTTATTATATTTCGCCAAAGTGTTGGTTGATGTTAGACCAGAAATACAGGGCGTAAGAATCGCAGGCTGCAGCAGGGGTGCCACAAGGGGGTAGCAACGTCCCACCCAGCTGAATACTTGTCCCTGGACAGGCCAGCAGGCAGCAGAGTCGCAGTGGATTTTCCCTTCCTTGCCATTTCCTGTCTGCCATTTCCTTTCCCTTCCTTTGCCATTTCCTTTCCTTTCCCTGTTGTTCTAAATTCGGCATTACTAGTGCATGCGTGCATCCGGGGAAAAGGAACAAGGTGGGAGAAGAGAGAGAAAGCGAATACCCGAGGCCGCCAGCATCAGTGGGTGCGCGCGCTCTCCTCCTCGCTCTCGTCCCCTGCCCTCCGCCCTGGCTCCCTGCCCGCATTCCCTGGGAGCGCAGCCTTGCCTTAGCCTGGGAGACAGCTGTCCACAGTGACAGCCGGCCATTGTCCGGCCGGTGGCAGCTGCTGCTCCTCCGCTCTACGGCCCCACCAAGGGGGCGCCGCCACCGCCCAGGCCCTCCCCTCCTGATGGGTCTCTGTCCGTCCGCGCGGGAGACAGCGCCACCTGCCGGTGAGAAGGAGCGTTGCCGCTCCGGCACCAGCCCAGTCCTACGCTCGGGGCTCCTGCAGGCCTGGGAAGGAGGGAGGGCGCAGCTAGAAGGAAGTCTCGCCTGCCCTTGCTTCCCTGTCTGTCAGAGTGCCTCGCATGCAGGCCTGCCTAGCGGCCTTGATCATGCTCTCCCTGTCACGGAAGTAGAATGTAGTCAAGTTTTTGGACCCCAAGCCATTCTTACAAAATTGCATCAGAGTGGGGATTGTATTATAAGAATTGCCACTGAAGAGCAGCGAGTGGCTGAAACCTCTGTGTGGCTGCCAGTCAGCCCCTCCCCGGTGACTGGATCAGCGAAGAATCCAGAAGCGAGGTTGCGGGGCTGCAGCCCTTGGCATGGGGAGTCCGTGGGCCAGGCAGCACTGCCTCAGCCGCTGGCCTTTCCTGAGCAGAGTCTAGGCTAAGCGGCTGTTGGAAATAGCAGTAGCACCCGGGGCGAGACCGTGAGCCACAGCGGCGGCCGGAGTCTCCCCCAGCCCGAGCTCAGGCCTGGTAAGCACCAGGAGCCCACAGTTTCCAGAGGGAGTGAGGAGGAGTCCATGGCATTTAGGGGCAGTTTTCTGGGCACAGTGGCCCTCAGACGAGAGGAAGAGGAGGCAGCGCTACAACGACTGGCAGGATGAGGGGGGTTTCCTGCTGGTTTGCAAGGGGTCCACTGGCCAAACTTGTGTGGAGCTGCCTTCCCTGAGCTGGGCCTGCCTGAATGAGTTCTCAGGCCCCTCCTTCACCCATAGCCTTGCCAGTCCCCAGTTCTTGCCAAATGCTTGAATAGGCCCCTGTGTTGGCCATGGCGGCAGCAGCTGGCTCTGGATGCCCCCACCCCTGCCTTGATGCATGGATTCCCAAGAACCTGTCTTTCTGTGACCTCCTGCGTGCATAAGCCCTCGCGTTCATGGTTCTTCCTTGGTGGCCCCCTCTGGCCTCAGCCCTTCTCCTTTTCTTCCACAGCCTCCGCCTTTAGGCAGGAGCTCTTTCCTCCTCTCAGTTCCCCATGTCCTTTGGGTGTGGCCTGTGACACTCAACTCCTGCCCTTGGCTGACTGGCCCTGATTCACCATGCTTGCCACGTGCACCTGGGCTGGCAGGAGTTCCAGGAGAGTTTGTGCATTGAAGTGACATGAGTCCCTGAAGCCAGAGCCCCCATGGTTTCCTTTGGGCCTGTTACTGGTTGATCTTTTCTTGAGAAGCCAAGCTTAGGTAGGATTTGGGTATTTTTTCTTTTCAAATGAGTATTGTGGCTTATATTATTTGTTGCTACATAACAAATTGCCCCAAATGTAGTGGCTTAAAACAACAGACATTTATTCTCCCAGTTTCTGTGGGTCTGGAATCTGGGAGCAGCTTAGCTGGTTCTGGTCCAGGGTCTCTTACTGGGTTGTGGTGACATGGTTGCTGGCTGGGCTGGAGGGCCTGCTTCCGCGGTGGTTTCAACACACAGCCACTGACAGGAGGCCCTGGTCCCGTCCCATGTGGACTCTCCATGGCGCTGCTTGAGCATCCTCACAGCTCAGATTGAGCGATGAGAGGGAGGGAGGAAGAGAGTGAGAATACACAAGGCGGAGGCGCAGGGCCTCTTTGTTTCGTAACACCTGAAGCACACGCAGTCACTGCCACTCTCTTCATCAGAAGCAGCCAGGTCCCACACTCAGCAGTGGGAAGTGAGCTCCACCTTGCAAAAGGGGAAGTCAAAGAATTTGTGGACATGCTTTAAAGCCACTGTCACACGAGACTAACACTTGTAATGAAAAACTGGGGAAGTATTAAGAAAGTGTACTTCAGGAAAAAGCTGTCCGTGGAACTGCCACGTGCAGGCCCACTCTGACACCTTGGTTGTGTGCTGTTCCCGCCTTTTTTTTTTCTGGCCCTGGTGGTTTTTCATGGACTTGTAGTTAAACTGCATATGTAATTTTCCTTCTTTTTTCACTTAGTATCATGACATAAGCATTTTACATGCTTATAAACTCTATTAAAATCCATTTTTTAGTTTTCTGTTTTAAGAGACCAGGTCTCCCTCTGTCACCCAGACTGGAATGCAGTGGTGTAATCGGAGATCGCCGTAACCTCGATGTCCTTGGCTCAAGGGATCCTCCTGCCCCAGCCTCCCGAATAGCTGGGATTAGATATACCACCACACGCAGCTAATTTTTTTTGGTTTGGTGTTGTTTGTTTGCGACTGAGTTTCGCTCTGTTGTCCAGGCTGGAGTGTAGTGGCGCAATCTTGGCTCACTGCAACCTCTGCCTCCCGGATACAAGCAATTTTCCTGCCTCAGCCTCCCAAGTAGCTGGGACTACATGTGCATGCCAGCATGCCCAGCTAATTTTTGTATTTTTAGTAGAGACGGGGTTTCACTTTGTTGGTCAGGGTGGTCTCGAACTCCGGACCTCAAGTGATCTGCCTGCCTTTACCTCTCAAAGCGCTGGGACTACAGGCATGAGCCATGGCGCCCAGCCTGTTTGTTTTTAAGAGACAAGGTCTCTTTATGTTATCCAGTCTGGTCTTGAACTCCTGACCTCAAGCAGTCCTCCCACCTCAGCCTCTCAAAGTGCTGGGATTACAGGCATGAGCCACTATGCCTGGGCTATTTTTTTTTAATTAAACTTTTTGTTTTGAGATAATCATAGCTGCACATGCAGTTGTAATAAATAATACAAAGAGATTCCATGTACACTTTACCCAGTTTCCTCCAATGGTAACATTTTGCAAAACTATAATAAAATATCACCACCAGGATCCTAACATGGTCAAAATACAGAGCAGTTCCATCACCAGGATCCCTCCGGTCACCCTTTTAAGGCCACCCTTACACCCCCACCCCTACAGACCCCATCCCTAACCACTGGCAACTACTAATCTTCTCGGCTTCTACCATTTTATTATTTCAAGAACACATATAAATGGAAGCATATGATGTGTAACTTTAGGGGACTGGTTTAATTCTCTGGAGATTAGCCCAGGTTGTTTGATGCATCAGGAGTTCATTCTTTGCCATTCTTGAGTGGTATTCAAAGGTATGTGTCGACCATGGTTTGTTTAACCATTTCCATGTTGAAGGACATCTAGGCTGACTCCAGATTTTGGCTGTTCCAGATAAAGCTGCTATGAACATTTGTGTTCATGTGTTCAAGCTTTTATGTGAACAGTCTTCATTGTTCTGGGATAAGTCCACAGGAGTGCCACGGTGGGGTCGTATGGGAGTTGCATATTTCGTTATGAAAATCATATTTAATAGCAGCTTAATTCTTCATCAAGAAACTAGATCTTTTTTTTTTTTTTTGAGACAGAGTCTTGCTCTGTCGCCCAGGCTGGAGCACAATGGCATGACCTCGGCTCACTGCAACCTCCGCCTCCCAGGTTCAAGCGATTCTCCTGCCTCAGCCTCCCGGGTAGCTGGGATTACAGGCGCCCGCCACCATGCCCGGCTAATTTGTGTATTTTTAGTAGAGACGGGGTTTCACCATGTTGGGTAGGCTGGTCTGGAACTCCTGACCTCGGGTGATCCGCCCACCTCGGCCTCCCAAAGTGCTGGGATTACAGGCGTGAGCCACTGTGCCTGGCCGAGACTAGATCATAATTTAAGTATTATTCCTTTGTCATTGGATATATAGTATTTCTAATTAATGGGCAATTATAAGTGATTCTGTACTTTGTCTTTAAAATTATTTTTGTGTTTCTGATGATTTCTTTAGGGTGGGTTCCCATGAGTAGAGTTGCTCCATGGTGGGATGGGAGACTTCAAGGGGCAAGTTGCCAAACTAGACATTTCTAATTCTGGTAACAGTCTGCCATGTGCGCGTTATTGAGTTGATGTGCTCACAATGCCCCGGGAGGTGATGGGGGCTTTGCAGGCCCCTGTGGGAGCTGTCAGGGAGCCAGCGAGGCCTCAGCTGGCTGGGTTGGCACTTCCCTGACAATCCCTCCATTGTGCCCATCAGTGCTGGATGCCCAAAGCCTGGCACGGAGTTTCTTTAACCGCCTTTGGGAAGTTGCCGGCCAGTGGCAGAAGCAGGTGCCATTGGCTGCGTGGGCCTCACAGCGGCAGTGGCTGGTCTCCATCCACGCCATCCGGAACACTCGCCGCAAGATGGAGGACCGGCACGTGTCCCTCCCTTCCTTCAACCAGCTCTTCGGCTTGTCTGTGAGTGCTCCTGTCCAGACCCTGGGGACAGCTTCGGAGGACCGGGGCGAGGGTGGGGGCCCCCCAGGTACCGAGAAGAGCTGCCCACCAAGGCTGAGACAGGAGAGACACCTGTCAGCCCCTGTACTTGCCCAGCAAGAGACTAAGAAGGGCAACAGTGTGAGTCTGTTATGAGGGAGGCCTGGATGCCACGTTCCCCTGACTCCTGCACCAGGAGCCACCTGGGGCAGCCCCTCATTTTATGCTTGTAGCAACTCATAACAGATGGTGAAACCGAGGCTCCCGCGAGCTGTCCTTTTCCAAACCTCCCCCCTCATACGCACATAAGCCGGGCGAAGGCCATACTGATTCTCCCAGACTCTACCCCATCAGTGCCTGGCGCCACGCCCCCCTGGGAGCACCTTGGGTCCCGCGGGTTTGTGACTGCCACTGCATCCCCACCAGGACCCTGTGAACCGCGCCTACTTTGCCGTGTTTGATGGTCACGGAGGCGTGGATGCTGCGAGGTACGCCGCTGTCCACGTGCACACCAACGCTGCCCGCCAGCCAGAGCTGCCCACAGACCCTGCGGGAGCCCTCAGAGAAGCCTTCCGGCGCACCGACCAGATGTTTCTCAGGAAAGCCAAGCGAGAGGTGAGGACTGGCCGCTGGGCCTCAGGTGCAGTTTGGAGGCCAGTGAGAGTCCCAGCCTCTGCAGCGGGAAAAACGCCAAAGGGGCTGGTGGTGCTAGAAGGTCCTCACTAAACACTGCCGGTGGTCCTGCCATTTTTTCTAAAGGGGCTTGGTTTTCACTTGAACAGAAGCAGCACAAAGCCTGCCCCGACCCAGCATGGTGGGCCTCTCAGCCACACGGACCTGCCTGGCGCAGAGGGTCTGCTGGCCTCGGGGAAGGCAGCTGTGGTCAAGCGTTCCTGGGATTTTGTTTTAATGAGATATGGCAAGGTGACAGACACAGACCAGGACCTTAACAAAGAGTCTACTACTCACAGTTCCTGAGAGGAGGGGCCACGCCTCACAGAGCCATGCATGGAAAGCACTGAGGTAGTCTGGGCGCAGAGAGAAGAGAGGGAAGCTGGGCCAGAGCCGTCTCTGCATCCTCCCCAGGTGTTTGCTGTCTCGAGGAATCAGCTGGCCTGGGAAGGGGCAGCCCCTCCAGGACCAGCAAGGCCCCAAGATGTCAAAGCATCATAAAAGGCGGAATATGTAAAACCTGATTAATCTACTGCCTTCCTCCCCTTCCTCCTCTAGGCAGGGTCTCAGCAGGCTACCGACGTCCTCTGGGAACAATCCTTCCTCGGGAGTTATAGCCACGTTCAGGGATGAGGCATTTGTTTCTGAAAGAAGAAAGAATACAAATGCATCAGGCCCCTCCTCTGTGAACTTAGCCACTCTGAACCTCACCCGCAGAATTTCACTAGGTCCTCCTTGTAGCCCTGTGAGGTGAATACTAATATTGTACCCATTTTAGACATTGGGAAACTGAGGCTCAGGTTGCTTAAAAGACCCGCACCAGTGAGAAGACACCAGGGGAAAGGTGCACTTTTGTCACACGCTCTGAGCACAGACCTTCATGGAAATTAGCAGAGCCGGGCTTTGCATCTCAATAGAAAACCATGCAATCTCTGCAGCTGCAAGGACCCCAGTGAAAAGCAGGCAAGCCTCCACTCCTGGCCTCTCACCTCAGCCCCAGGAAGTGACAAAGGCCTCTGAGCTCAAGGCTGCCTCAGAGTAGAAAAGGGATTCTCTGAAGCAGGCGTAACCGCTTTATTGAGGCTGGGCACAGTGGCTCACGCCTGTAATCCCGGCACTTTGGGAGGCAGAGGCCGGCGGATCACTTCAGGTTAGGAATTCGAGACCAGCCTGGCCAACATGGTGAAACCTCGTCTCTACTAAAAATACAAAAATTGGCCAGGCGTGGTGGCTCATGCCTGTAATCCCAGCACTTTGGGAGGCTGAGGTGGGCGGATCACTTGAGGTCAGGAGTTTGAGACCAGCCTGGCCAACATGGTGAAACCCTGCCTCTACTAAAAATTAAAAAAAAAAATTAGCCAGGTATGGTGGCACACGCCTATAGTCCCAGCTACTTGGGAGGCTGAGGCATGAGAATCACTTGAGCCCAGGAGATGGAAGTTGCAGTGAGCTGAGACTGTGCCACTGCACTCCAGCCTGGGTGACAGAGCAAGATTTTGCCTCTAAATAAATAAATAGCCAGGCGCAGTGACTTACGCCTGTAATCCTAGCACTTTGGGAGGCCAAGGCAGGCAGATTGCCTGAGCTCAGGAGTTCAAGACCAGCCTGGGAAAGAAACATGGCAAAACCCCGTCTCTACTAAAAACACAAAAAATTAGCCAGGCGTGGTGCTGTACGCCTGTAATCTCAGCTACTTGGGAGGCTGAGGCAGGAGAATCGCTTGAACCCGGGAGGCGGAGGTTGCAGTGAGCCGAGATTGTGCCACTGCACCCCAGCCTGAATGACAGAGCAAGACTCTGTCTCTAAATAAATAAATAAATAAACATCTTTATTGAGATACAATTGACAGTAAGTGGTGCATATTTGAAGTCCACAATTTGGCAAGTTTTGGCTTATACACATATACACCTGTGGATTCCTCACCACAGTAACGGGAGTATTCGTCACCCCCGGAAGCTTCATCCTGCCCCGTGTCATCCTCTGCCCTTCCCTGCCTCCTCTCAACTCTCATGGGCCCTCTCTCCCTGCAGCGGCTGCAGAGCGGCACCACAGGTGTGTGTGCGCTCATTGCAGGAGCGACCCTGCACGTCGCCTGGCTCGGGGACTCCCAGGTCATTTTGGTACAGCAGGGACAGGTGGTGAAGCTGATGGAGCCACACAGACCAGAACGGCAGGTAAGGGGATCCCTGCGCCCAGGCCCAGGATATTCCTGGCCTCCATCATGCTGGGCCCACAGGGGAACCCCACCCAGCCTGGGAACTTCAGGAAGTATTAATCCTGGCACCTTTCAAGAGGGAGGGCTCCCTGCCTGATTTGAGTGGCCAGGGGGTCCCACGTGAGCCCTTCCTGAGAGCTCTGTGGGTCACAGCTATATGGAGCCCAGAGCTCCGGGGCAGAGCAGAGCCCTCTGCACTGACAGGCATCCCAGGGCAGTCAGTGCAGCCCAGTGCAGACCAGAGCCCATCATATACACGGACAAGGAGGCCACAGGCTGTGGGTGAGGAGGGCCTCAGGGAGGTGATGCTGCCCCGGGGCTGGAGGGAACCTGGCTTGGGGCTGTACTGAGTAGAGGCTGCCTGGGACCCTGGCACTCAGGTCATCACCTGGACATGAGGATGACAGTCCCACTCAGACCTCTTCTCACAAGACTGTCTCATCCATGTGTCTCCTGAGGTTGGATTGCGAGCATTCAGATATCATGGAATGACTGTTTATCCCTCAAACCCCACTTTTCCCACGTGCTGTTCTCCACCAGCTATGTTTGATTAACCATGCACATGGTGGATAATTCTACATCAGCACATAGGAGCACCCATCCTTTCTTGGGGCTGCGGACATTGCATTCATCATGCAGTCCCTTGTGGGTGAGCATGAAGATCTTTTCAGTCTTTCGGTGCTAAAAACAATGCATCTCTACCTACTTTGTGCAGCATTAATTGCTCAGAGTCAAGTGTACCTATATCTGTAGGACACATCCCCAGAAGTGGGATGGCTAGGTTGGAACTGATGCACGTACAGTCTGGGTAGATTTGCCAAGCTTCCCACCTCAGGCCATGCCAGCCTGGGCTGGCACTACATTCCCAAGAAGGTCCATTTCCCCACAGTCTCACCAGGCTGCAGGATTCTTCCTGTCAGGTAAGAAGCCTGTCTTGGGGCAATTGTTAAGTTTGCTTTTCTGTTACAGAGTGAGTTTGAGCATCTTTTCAAAAGCTGAAGATCATTTACACAGCCTTTCCTGCAAACACTGTTTTTTCCTTTGCCTGTTTTTCTTATCAGTTTATAGGTTCCTTGTATATGTGAAGGAGGTTGGTTCCTTGTCTGTGATGATTTGCAAATATTTTTCCATGCATCTTTCATTTTTGTTTATGGGCTTTTGCCACATGGAGGTTTTGTGTTTTTCTGTAGTTGAGTAGTCTTTTTGTGGCTTCTGGGTTTGGAAAGCACATAGAGACACCAGGACTTGATGATTGTAACAGTCAGGGGCAGCTACATTCCTTGGCCTTTCACTGCGGCTCACGGTCTGGTATGGGCCCCCTGTACGTCCTCTCCCCATTGTACAGAGGAGAAAACTGAGGCTCAGTCACTTGCCCAGAGCACACCGCCAAAGTCACAGATAGTCTCTGCCACTCCCCTGCCTCCACCACCGTGGGGGAATTTGGCACCTGCTCCCTAGTGGGCTCTCCTCCCCAGGATATGCAGTCAGATGAAATGTGGCCAAGTCAGGATTCGTGCTGGGCCCACTCCCACCTGCTGCCTGCACACCTACAGGCTCAGCATTCAGCACCCCCTTAAAGCCCAGTGGGGACTCTGTTCAAACACTGCCTGAGCCCTGCAGTATGGCGTCGTGGCAGAGCATGGACAGATGGCCTTGCCTGGTCCTGGCTCCACCGCTTCCAAGTCCATCACACAGGGGTCCCTGGAGGTTTGGGCTAAGGATTGAGTGTCCCAGTGCATGTGGAGCACAGAGATCAGAGCTTGCACAAGAGAAGCACACACAGGTGTCTGTGTTCTTGGCTGCAGCCCGCATGAGCCAAGGAGTTCAGATCCAGTGCCCCCCACCTCCCCTTTCCTGCCGCCACGCTCTGTAGGCTTGGCCCCTCCTGCTGTGATCCTGATCACAGCCTTCCACCCTAGAGAATTAATCACAGATCCAGGCCAAGGTTCTCCCACAAAAACAAGCATCATGTCGGTTACAAGAGCAAGAAACTGGCCTCAACTTGGCGAGCTTCAACAGGGGTCCAGCAGCGGCCCAGAGCAGCTTCCAGGAGTATGTGGGGGAGTGCGTGGTGCTCTGCCTTGTTCTTCGGCTGTCTGAACAGTCTCCTGCCTCTGCCTCCAAACACTGTTCAGCCTCCAAACACTGAGTGCCCACTCTGCACAGGATACTTTGTTGAGGCGGTGAGGTAACACAGGACCCACTTCCTGCCTCTAAGTCTAATGGGGGAGCAGGAGGAGGGCAAGGACCTGGGCAGGATGAGGCAGAGAGATGAATGGAATGGAGCCGCATCTCAGGCAGGTGCAATTCCTGCAGCCCAGGGGAGAGACCAGGAGGAAAGGGCAGGTTATGCCAGAATCAGGGCCAGGTGTGGAGGTGTGTGTGCCCCAAGTGATCCTCCCACCTCTCAAGCCTCAGGAGACAGGAGGATGGCTTGAGCCCTCGAGGTTGAGGCTGCAGTGAGCTATGTTCATGACACTGCACTCCAGCCTTGGCAACAGAGTGAGACCCTGTCTTCATAAAACAAAAACAAGCCCCAGAATCAGTGGGTAGAAGACTCGGGGCAGGGGAGAAGACCACCCACCTGCTGCTCCTTCAGCTGGAAAAGCTGGACTGCCCCAGGCTGGGAGGAACTCTGTAAGGACTCACTAGAAGCTTCTGAAGTGATCAGGCCACTGGAGGACAAGTTGAGGGCTGGGTCACAAAAGTGAGTCCAGGAGGGCAGTGAGAGTCACTCAAGGTCACAGGTCACGCTGGCATGCCTGGCAGGCAGCCTGGGAGAGATAGGAGTCCCGGCTCTGCAGGTGGAGACGTTGCAGAGGGCCTTGGGCATCCAGGAGGATGGCAGTGCCATAGGCGACGCTGCTGTGGCCTGGCCGTGTGGAGCACTGCACTCCTAGGAAGCAGGAAATGGCTGTTCACAGGAACCCACAGGCCACCGGCTCCAGCTTTGACCTGGGAAGCTGTTTCAGGCAGGTGGAGAGGATGAGGTTTGAGGAGCAGAGGGAAGAGCCGCTGAGGGGGTGGGTGCTGGGCAGTCGGGAGGCGAAGGCAGGAGATGACTTGAGCCCTGGAGGTCGAGGCTGCAGTGAGCTATGTTCATGACACTGCACTCCAGCCTTGGCAACAAAGCAAGACCCTGTCTCCAAAAAAAAAAAAAAAAAACAGATTCAAGAATCAGTGACTAGGAGACTCAGGGGGAATGGGACAAGACCCGTTAGCCTGGGGATATGTTAGTCCCGGACCAGACTGAGCCTGGCCAGTGTGTGACGGAGGTGGGAGCCAGGTTCAGGGCCAGGGTTAGAGGGGCGACCCCGGGGAGCCGGCGCAGCCTGTCCAGCACAGGGGGTGCGGAATGGCAGGAGAGGGGATCACAGGCTGCAAGGGAGCAGCGCAGCCCCTGTGCCCTCCTGCCCTTTGGCTCCACCCTGTCCCACAGCCATCCCTGGTGGTGGGGAGGGGCTTCAGGTAGGAAGGTTCTAAGCTTAGCCTGCATGGCCCCCTGTGGGGGAGAGCCACCTCCAGAGGGCATGGGAAGCAGATTGCCGTCCATTCTCCATCACCTGCCCACATTCCTGCCTCTGGGACATTGAGGGTCTGGAGTGGGCTGGGGTGTGTGGGAGACAGAAGCAGAGAAAGGCTCCTCATTCTCCCTGGAGCCTCCCACGCTCACAGCCCCTCCCCAGGGAACGCCTCTGAGGCACAGGGGAGGAGGCGCTGCTTCCTCTGCAGCTCCTCGCCGTCTGCAGGCGCCTTCACGCGTGTGTGTGGGCACATGTATGTGCGAACATTCGTGCGTACTCTGTGTTCGTCCACCTGCCTCTCCCCGTGCCCTTTCTCCTGCCCTCTTCTTGGCTGTCTCCTGCTCTTCCCTCCTTCCTGGTCCTCCTTGCCTTTCCCTTGCCCTGCTCAGACCCCAGAGGTGGCAGATCTTAGACCCAGAGAGAGCCTTGAGGTCCCTGTTCCTGCCCCCTTCATGGCTTGATTCTCCACCTCAGCTGGGACAGGAGCACCCAGCCTACCAGGCACTGGTCCAGTTGCCACACAGGCTCATGGCTGCAGTGCCCAGGAAGGCCGGGACTCCTGCAAACCCATGTCATTCCCACCACAATGCCTTCTGCAGGGGAGCCACATAAAGAGGCCTGGTCCTTGGTGCAGGCGTCTGGAGAGGGCTCCCTCCCCCAGGCCTCCCGCAGTGCATGTCCGTCTGCTCTGGGGAGGGAATTGGCTGATATTCCAATCTGTCTAGGGGACACCATCACCTGGGGCATCAGAGTTCTCATGCCCAGCTGGTGCTGTGCCTGGGGACTAGAAGGGCTGGTGCTGCGTGGGGTCAGGAGGTTTACCTGATAAACCGGTAAGGGATGCCCTCTTTCCCCAGTAGACTTGGGAGGTGCCTCGCTCCCAGGGTGCCTCCGTCACTCTGTCAGGGGTGCTGTTGTGCAGGCTTCAGCCAGCAGGCTCTCATCGGGGCAGCCTCTCCTTTGGGCAGAGGCTGATAGGACCAAAGAGGGTTCTAGAGGACTTGTGGCTGGACCAAGCCTCTGTCCTGTCCCTGGAGGAACCCAGGCCTGGGGTGTTGTGGTCCCCAGGTGAGTGGAGACTGTGCCTGTGCTGAGCTTGGGTAGAGGAGGACAAGAACTAGGCCAGGCGCGGTGGCTCACACCTGTAATCCCAGCACTTTGGGAAGCCGAGGAGGGTGGATCATGAGGTCAGGAGATCGAGACCAGTCTGGCCAACTTGGAGAAACCCCGTCTCCATTAAAAACACAAAAAAATTAGCTGGGCATGGTGGCACGCCCCTGTAGTCACAGCTACTCAGGAGGCTGAGGCAGGAGAATCACTTGAACCCAGGAGGCAGAGGTTGCAGTGAGCCAAGATCGTGCCACTTCACTCCAGCCAGGTGACAGAGCGAGACTCTGTCTCAAAAAAAAAAAAAAAAGAACTGGGCGGGCACAGGCTGCCGTCAGGGCCTCGCTCAGGCTTCCCTGCTGTGTGACCACTCACGTCACATGCTCCATCTTGGCCCAGCAGCTTTCAGGGCAGAGACGGTGTCCCCGAGCTAGAGACAGGGAAGCAGAGGGATCTGCTGTCTGTGTCGGGCTCACAAGCCTCGTGAGTGCCTCCCTGACCCAGAATGCTGCCCAGGGGCGCAGGCACCGCTAGGCGGCCTCAGGTGGTCCGTTCATTTCACCATTCCTGCAACTAAAGGACTTGTGTGTTGTGTATAATTTCTCACTGTTTTTGATGAGCCTCGTTTGGGTGCATCTCTGAGCCTCCTGGCTTTGTTCCAGTGCTGTGGCTTTGAATGCTGCTGTCTTAGAAGCAGCTGTGCCTCTGCTCAGGTAGCAGCAGGGGGCTTCACGCCCCATCCCCCCGGCCCTGCCCCCAACTCTGGCTGTGTTTCTGCAGGATGAGAAGGCGCGCATTGAAGCATTGGGTGGCTTTGTGTCTCACATGGACTGCTGGAGAGTCAACGGGACCCTGGCCGTCTCCAGAGCCATCGGTGAGAGCCAAAGAGGCCGACCCAAGTGGGAGAAGGTCTCTCGGAAGCCCAGGCCTCGAGTGTGGCCCGCGGCTCACCAGGGGTTCAGGGAGGCAGTCTGATGGGCCGAGGGGGATTTGTCATGCACTGGGGTGATACCCTCGTAGTGTGAAGGGAACAGGGCAGATTCAGAGACTACAGCACCAGTGTCTGAGTGTAAGTTACACTGTATGTTATTATCTCACCTAAAACAGCTCCTACAAATCTCATAGAAACCTGTGGCTCACTACCCTATGGGCTGGAAGTAGAGCTTCCAATATTCCGGAAATGAGGTTTATCCTCCTCCCGCGTTCATGCTGACAATCCTTTTTTCTCTTTTGGGAAAAAAGTGGGTTCGCTGGGTGCGGTGGCTCACGCCTGTAATCCCAGCACTTTGGGAGGCCGAGGTGGGTGGATCACCTGAGGTTGGGAGTTCGAGACCAGCCTGATGAAACCCCATGTCTACTGAAAAAAAAATACAAAAAAATTAGCCAGGCATGGTAGCGAGTCCCTGTAATTCCAGCTATTCAGAAGGCTGAGACAGGAGAATCACTTGAACCCAGAAGGCGGAGGTTGCAGTGAGCTGAGATCGCGCCACTCCACTCCAGCCTGGATAACGAGGAAAACTCTGTCTCAAAAAATAATAATAAAAATAAACAAAAATTGTAAAAAGTAATGGGTCTGGCTGGGCATGCTGGCTCACGCCTGTAATCCCAGCACTTTGGGAGGCCAAGGTGGGCAGATCACCTGAGATCGGGAGTTCAAGACCAGCCTGGCCAACATGGTGAAACCCCTTCTCTACAAAAAATACAAAGTTAGCCAGGTGTGGTGGCACGCACCTGTAATCTCAGTTACTTGGGAGGCTGAGGGAGGAGAAGCGCTTGAACCCAGAGGCGGAGGTTACAGTAAGCGGAGATCATGCCACTGCACTCCAACCTGGGCAACAGAGCCAGACTGTGTCTCAAAAAAAAAAAAAAAAAGTAGCTGGGCGCGGTGGCTCACGCCTGTAATCCCAGCACTTTGGGAGGCCAAGGCGGGTGGATCACCTGAGGTCAGGAGTTCGAGACCAGCCTGACCAACATGGTGAAACCCCATCTCTACTAAAAGTACAAAAAACATTAGCCGGGCGTGGTGGTGCCTGCCTGTAATCGCAGCTACTTGGGATGCTGAGGCGGCAGGATCACTTGAACCCTGGAGGCGGAGGTTGCAGTGAGCCAAGATTGCACCATTGCACTCCAGCCTGGGCGACAAGAGCGAAACTCCATCTCAAAAAAAAAAAAAAAAAAAGTGGGTCCAGCCTGCATCTCATTGTCTCAGCATGCGGTCAGTGCCGGGTCTCAGGCTGTGGGCACCGTGAGCACACCTCCTTCCTGGTACTTAGAAAATCTCTCCCTCCCCAGCTGATTGCCAGGGATTTGGCACCTACCCCTCTGAAACATTCTGTCCTTTTTGGCAGATGTGGCACCTTCTTGACAGCCCATCCTCAGGCTGTGTCTTTCCTTGTGTCTCTGGACACTCCAGGAAGTGAGGCCAGGATGGGACGGCTAGGGCAGAGAAAGAGGGAGCTTGGCCTGGTGTGGTGGCTCATGCCTGTAATCCCAGCACTTTGGGAGGCTGAGGTGGGCAGATCACAAGGTCAGGAGATCGAGACCATCCTGGCCAACATGGTGAAACCCCATCACTACTAAAATACAAAAAAAAAAAAAAAACAATTAGCTGGGCATGGTGGCGCAAGCCTGTAATCGCAGCTACTCGGGAGGCTGAGGCAGGGGAATCGCTTGAACCCAGGAGGCAGAGGTTGCAGTGAGCTGAGATCGCGCCACTGCAGCCTGGCGACAGAGCAAGACTCCATCTCAAAAAAGAAAAAAGAAAAAAAGGGGGAGCTCACAGGCGAAGGTCAGGGGTTTCCGTTCCCAGGCAAGTGGGAAGTACTGGGCAGTTTGCATAAGGGAGCAACAGACCCCAGACCCCATGAGAGCAGGTTGGTCTCTGTCCCTGCAGGATGTGAGGTCTAGGCCTGGGTAGGTGGGGAGGAAGCTGTGGACACCGTGGTCCTCTGACCCGGGCTCTTCTTCGCCTGTCCAGGGGATGTCTTCCAGAAGCCCTACGTGTCTGGGGAGGCCGATGCAGCTTCCCGGGCACTGACGGGCTCCGAGGACTACCTGCTGCTTGCCTGTGATGGCTTCTTTGACGTCGTACCCCACCAGGAAGTTGTTGGCCTGGTCCAGAGCCACCTGACCAGGCAGCAGGGCAGCGGGCTCCGTGTCGCCGAGGAGCTGGTGGCTGCGGCCCGGGAGCGGGGCTCCCACGACAACATCACGGTCATGGTGGTCTTCCTCAGGGACCCCCAAGAGCTGCTGGAGGGCGGGAACCAGGGAGAAGGGGACCCCCAGGCAGAAGGGAGGAGGCAGGACTTGCCCTCCAGCCTTCCAGAACCTGAGACCCAGGCTCCACCAAGAAGCTAGGTGGTTTCCAGGCCCCTGCCCTCCCCTTCCTCCCGTCCTTGTCCTCCTCTCCCTCAGAAGCCTCAGGACCCAACAGGTGGCAGGCAGTGGACAGGGTGCCCGCCCCAAAGTGCTTTCCCCAGCACCCCAGAGCCAGTCGGGACACCCCCCGCAGCCCGTCCTGGTGGCTGTGGAACTGCACTGGGTGGCAGGCAGATGGTGGAAGGCAGCTTAGGAGACCTCACCAAAGAGAAGATGGACCGGCTCTTGCTCCCAGCTCCTATTAGGCCCGGGGTGGGACCAGAGGTCATAGGTGCCCAACGGCAGCCAAACCAAAGACACTGGTGTGCATGGGGCAGCACGGTCGTGCACGTGGGACCCTGGGGCGGACCCAGGAGCCAAACTCTTGAAGCACCCCCTGGGTCAGGCCCAGCAGCGGAGTGGCCAGCCCCAGTTTCCCATTGCTCCTCTCTGCGGCCAGGGCCAGGTGGGTTCATATTTACAGATATGCCCAGCCAGTCCTGGTCGGCCACACCAGTGTCCCAAAGAGGAGAGCACAGCAGAGCCAGGGGTCTGTTCTGTAGCAGCCACCCCCCTGCCCCCGCTCCAGGGCAGCCATGATGTGCTTGGGCCCACCAGGGCCTTCCGGTCTGCTTTCTTCCCTGAGCCCGGAACCGGCGACGCACATGTGTCTTTTGTTGGTGTGTTTGTTTGTTTTTTTCCAGGGAGGTCTAATTCAGAAGCAGTATTCCAGGTTTTCTCTTTGTTTTATCAGTGCCAAGATGACCTGTTGTGTCATATAATTTAAGCAGAGCTTAGCATTTATTTTATTCTTTAGAAGACTTAAGTATTTACTTTTTTAAAGCTATTTTTCAAGGAACCTTTTTTTGCAGTATTATTGAATTTATTTTCTAAATCAGGATTGAAACAGGAACTTTTCCAGGTGGTGTTAATAAGCCATTCAAGTGCCTTACACAGCTTTGAAGAAACTAGGACTGCAGTGGGCTCGGATAGGCCCATTGAGGTTTTTAGAAAAGCAGGATTTGTTTTGTTAGGGAGGCATGATTTTGGTGAGATCTTTCTGGATGAGTTTTCCGCCTCTTTGTGATGCTGAACACCCCCAAGGTTCTCCCCTCCCCCCCGCTGCCCAAGTGACTGGCAGGAGCTGCGACTGCCATGTAGTGGTGCCTGGGCCCGACAGCGGGGCTCTGGGCATCCCGGGTGACCTTGGCCCATCTGCCTGCACTCCCACCCCCTTGGGCCTGGCTGGATCCCAGGCAGAGGGACCTTGCTGCTGTGTGATTGGAACATTCCCAAATATCTTGTGAATTTGTAATCAAATTGGTCTCATTGGGAAAGACTCTTAATTAAGAGGCTCAGGCAAGCACAGAGGCAGCCCGTGGGTCTCTGTCTCAGTCTGGAGGCAGCAGGGATGCTGCTGGGAGTCCATGGCACAGGCCACAGCCCCTCACCTTGCCGCGGTGGCTGGCAGCACGCCTGCCTTGCTCTGCCCCATGCCCTGAACAGGCATGAGAGCTCCACATCCCCTAGTGCACCCTGAGAGGGGGCTCACAAGTGACCGATCCTGGGTGC
Source organism: Gorilla gorilla gorilla (assembly GCF_029281585.2). Taxonomy (NCBI): domain Eukaryota; kingdom Metazoa; phylum Chordata; class Mammalia; order Primates; family Hominidae; genus Gorilla; species Gorilla gorilla. The sequence goes on along the minus strand of NC_086018.1, from coordinate 19,500,949 downwards.
CTCAGGGAGCTCACTGAGGGCGTGCAAAGTTGAAAGTGGCAAGGCTGGGGGAGGGTGTCAGGTAGAGGGAAGAGGGCAGGGGGCTAGGGGAGGACTCAGAGGCCATCTGCAGGGCCAAGCCACAGGAAGGGCTGAGCTGGAGGTGGGCAGGGCTGCTCCAGGCAGGTCAGAGCAGTGCAGGGGGAGGAGAGGAGAAAGGGAGGAAGCTGGGCTGTGTGGTCCCCATGAAGGCATTCAGAGTCCACCTGCAGACAGCGAGAGCCCCAGGAAGGTTTGCACAGCTGTGCCCCAAGCACCTTGGCCTCCTCTCAGCTCGCCGAGGAGGCACGCTAGAGCCGCCTTCCCGGTGGGAGCCCTCTGTCCCACAGGGAGCGGGGAGCCAGCTTTGCTGGGGCCCTACCTGCATGCCCAGCCTTACCCCTCATTCTCACAGCACAGATGAGGTTGAGACCATGCAGTCAATGCATTGCTTAAGGTCTCTTATTTACAAAAAAAACCTTAAACATAGTCGCTGTCATTCAGACATTCAGAGAATGGTTGGCCACAAACAATGACCAAGTATTGCTTGGCTTAACTTGAAGGCCTGCTGTCTCCTTCTGGGGGTCAGGGACGCAGCTCCACCCTCACCACTAGCCCACCCTGCCCGTGGGCATAACCTTGACGAAGGGAGAGAATGATTGGCATCTGCTTTTCTCTTTTCTTTGCTAATAATTCTGTTCCTGGCTGCCGAGAGTGAAGTTTCACCCTGTGGAGGTTTGGCTCCTATCACCTGGTGGTCTGATTCATACCCTAGCCTGAGGCTCCATTGGAAGATCTCGAAGCCTCAGTGTATGGGAAACCCTTTCCCCAGGCTTGTCCCAGCGCTGCCGCTCCCCACCCCTGAGCCAGGACCCCAGAGGATGGCCATGCCCCATGCCTGGCAGAGGTCTGGTGCCAGCACTGGGAGCTGCTCCGCCCTTGCCTTGGGGCCGAGGGAGCCCTCATCCACCCCTGCACAGCAGCTGGGCACAGAGGAGCGCTCTTCCATCTTGACCAGGACTGCACCGAGAAGCACCAGGTGTCTTCAGCCTCCAGGGCGACCTTCTCTTCCAGCCACAGTCCCATGAGGGCCCCTAGCCAGGGACACTGGTCTGTAAATTGTAATCCTTTCTCCAGCCCAGCTCTCCACTTGTTCCTTGTGTGAGCTGAGCAGGCAGTGCACCTCTGAGTGTCCCTTTTGTAAGGCCCAGGGGTTGCACTGAGTCTGCAGAGGCCGCGACCTCCTAGAACGCTGTGGGTGCAGGTGAGCCGGCGTGTCCTGGGGAGATGCTGCCAGCACACAGGGGCCCTCCCGCTGCCAGCAGGTTGGGGTGGTTAAGTCTTATTAGTGTCTATTCTTAAGATTAAGTGGGCTGGAGAAGAATGGCGCTCCAGATGCCAGCACCGTATATGGAATACAAAAGCTGGGGAAGCAGGGCCTGCCTTACAGGTGTGGTTGACTCTGAGCCCAGGCCTGCAGGGGTGGAGGGTGGTTCCTCAGAATCCCGGAGGCAGTCCCAGCCTCAGAACCCAGGATAGGAAATGGGTGTGTTTAGTGGGGAAAGGGACGGGGTGCAGATGGCAGGGCCAGTATGCAGCCCCCTCCCTCTCCTCTTCTCTCCCGTGGTGAGCCCAGCTTGGGCACCAGGCCGTCTCAGCCGTGTTCCCAGGGCTGGGAGGACAGCTCTGGCCCCTCTTAGGCCTAGCCTCGTCCCAAGCTAAATGTAAGCCAGTTGGGCTGTGTTAAAGTAGCAGTGTTTTTGGTTCGATTCTGCCTCTGTAGCTCAAGGGGGGCAGCCCCCAGAGTCCTGTGCGTTCTGCCAAGGCTCCATAGCTTTGCCAAATGCACGGAGCTCTGCCATTCCGGTGCAGTGCAGGCCTTGCGAAGGGTTTATCTGCGTTTGTCTCGGTGGGCTTCTCCTGCATGGGAGTTGTGTTCCTGTGCAAGAGGGAGCTTTGCTCCAGGACAGGATGACTGTCTTCCCTATTCTTAGGGACAAGTCCCAAGATGCCAGAAAGGCAGTCTCCCAAGGACCCACCGTGCAGAAGTGTCAATAAACCACGAGTTCTGAACTGTGTCGCCCAAGTCCTGCCTTCTTCCTGACTTCTGAGCATCTTGTCCCCTTTGATGTCCAGATGTGTTTGGAAGCTGCTTTAATATTGGGGACCATCTGCAAATCTTGCGAAGCGAGCAGACAAATTCTGGAGAGAGCCCTGGTGGCCTACACCCTCCTGGTCTAGCCAGCAACCTGATTTTCCTCCCTGAGGGGCTCTGAGCCCACCCCCACCAGCAGCAGGAAGGTGACAGGAAAGGGATTAAGCCCCTGGGACCTCACATGACATTGGGGAGCCACAGGAGCATTGAGGACCCCTCATTTTATCCAGGAGCCTGATGTGCCCCAGGCGGTTCCATCCTGAGGATGGAGACCCTCTAACATGACGCTCTTGAGGCCCACCATTTATACCCTCCTGGCACCTCCTGAGGCCAGGTGTGGTGACACACACCTGTAATCCCAGCACTTTGGGAGGCTGAGGTGGGAGGATCTCTTGCGCTCAGGAGTTTGAGACCAGCCTGGGCAACATAGGGAGACCCCCATCTCTACAGATAATCAAAAAATTAGCCCCAGTGTGATGGCACAAGCCTGTAGTCCCAGCTACTTAGGAGGCTGAGGCAGGAGGATCGCTTAAGTTTGAGGAGCTTGAGGCTGCAGTGAGCTAGGATTGTGCCACTGCACTCCATCCTGGGTGACAGAGCAAGACCTTGTCTCAAAAAAAGAACAAAGCACTGAGCCTTTCTTCTGCCCCCTGCTCCCGCCACCCCGCTCCGCCATCCTCGAAGCCTGCATGGCACTTGTCCCACATGGGAGCTCGGCTGCCGCCCAGAAGCGAATCCACTGCAGGTTCACTGCTGGTGCTCCCTGAGGGGCAGGGTTACAGGGGGTTTTTTCCTCGCCCCTTTAGGTTTTCTTCTAAATCCTAATTTTTTTTAGTACGGTGAACATGCTTTAAAAATGCTTTTATGTAATCTGTCATGGGAATTTTAAGGAAAAAAAAAAGATAAAAATGCCTTAACAGAAGACCTGGAGAGATCCACCAGCAGCAGGGGTGGGCAGTGCTAAGCCCTGGGGTCCTGGTAGAGAACTAGGAATGGCGGTGGTGGCTGCACTAGGTGGGGGAGCGAGGCTGAGGGGGTGGGGAGCAGCGCTTCGGTGGTGGGCAAGCCTCACTGTTCCTGGTGGAAGGGACTGGCCCCTGATGGCTGCTTGGACAGATATCAGGAACTCACCTCAGGACCACCACACCTGATGGATTTTAGGGAACCCCCCCACAAGGCCCGCCCACCTGCCTCCCTTTGCTCTAGACCTGTGGCCCCCAACCACAACCTCCAGTCCAGACCTCTGTAGCCTCACCCACCCAAGGATGGCCAGCAGCAAAATGCAGGGCCTTGGCCCGAGCGTTGCTGCTGGTCGCTTAGCAGGCTGGAGGGCTGGTTCCCCTTGAAGCCCCAGGATAGCACGCACGGGCCCAGTCCCATGTGGCTGCAGCTCCTAGCACACATGAAACTGCTCTTGGAGACGGCTTCAGAGCCTTCTCAGTGCCCTCAGGGGGTCAGTATTGAAGCAGCCAGTCGTGGGACTCTGTCGACCAGTCCTTCAGCGCATGTTGGCCAAGTGTTTGCCACGTTGCTGCAGGTGCTGGGGCAAGGGATGAGCCAGCTACCAATTCCCCACCTAAGACAAAGAGGATTCGGCTTATCACACAGGGGTCAAGTGCCCCTAGGCCGCAAAGCTGCTAAGGGGTCCAAGCCTTGGAAAGTCACCCTTCTCAGAGTCCCCAATTCTTCACTGCCTTTTGATCTTTGGTTCCTTTCTCAATCAAGAGAAAGCAAGGCAGCAGGGGCCGGGAAACTCGCCCTTGTGCTCCTGGCTGAGCTCAGGCTTCAAGGGCACACAAACATCAGAAATGCCTCCCCGCAGACACTGCCCAGCCACGGCCAAAAGTGCTGCCCTGAACTTCTCCGTAGAATGTGGGGGAGGCCCTCGTGCTTGTGGGCGCATGGGAGCAGCTGTCCTAGGGCTGCCTGAACCCGGTGCCTTCCCCACTCCCGCTTTGCCTGCAGGCCTCCTCTCTCCTGTCTGTAGCCTTGTCTGTGCATTTTCTCCTGGTCCTTCCCAAGCCACCTGAGAGAGCTCTCAGTCCCCCTCCCCTGGCTCCCGGCAGTGCCTGCTGCCCAGGGCTGCAGCCTCCAACTCTCCAGGACCAGCGCCAGAAAGGCAGCTTTTTTTTTTTTTTTTTTTTGAGAGAAGTCTTGTTCTGTCTCCAGGCTGGAGTGCAGTGGTGCAGTCTTGGCTCACTACAACCTCCACCTCCCAGGTTCAAGCAATTCCCCTGCCTTAGCCTTCTGAGTAGCTGGGACTACAGGTGCACACCACCACGCCCAGCTAATTTTTGTGTAGAGATAGGGTTTCACCATGTTGGCCAGGATGGTCTTGATTTCTTGACCTTGTGATCCACCCGCCTCAGCCTCTCAAAGTACTGGGATTACAGGCGTGAGCAACCGCGCCCAGCCAAAAGACAGCTTTATCTGTGTCCACTGTGTCACAGAGGGGGCATCCTTAGGGAAGCAGGGGAACTAGCCCCGGATGCAAGAGCTGGGACCAGGCCCTGGGCCGCCCACCACACCTACTCAACCATCCATGTCCTCCTCCCCACACCCCTGCTCCTCTGAAGCTCCCAGCAGGATTTCCTTCCTAAGTATCTGCTGTCTCGACTGTTCTCTGGTGAACTGGCTTATGTGTCTGAAACTCATCTTCACAGCCAGATAGTGGCTCAGTGCTCTCCGTCTGCCCCTCACTTTCACAGAGCTGATCCCGGAGAGCACCCTCTCTCAGGACCGCTGGGTGGGGGTGGGGGAGGCCCAAGGGACTGAGGGTGCACAGGCAGGCAGACGGGCTGGAGCTGCCTGGCACCTACAGGGGGTTCACCCATGGGAGCAGGCCACAGTGTGGCAAGTGGGAGTGGGGGTGGGGGTGGAGGTGAAAGGGGTGTGAGCCAACCCCTCAGTCAGGAGGGGGCCAAACCTGGAGCTAAGTCCAGCACAGACAGCTGAGGCCAGAGTCTGCCTGGGGAAGGGGTGGGGAGCTGGGGGGTTAGGACTGGGCCTCACACCCACCAAATGGAGGCTTCAGCTGGTGGAAGGGAGCCCAAAACCAAGGTCCCCCAGGCAAGAGGTGACGTGAGGCAGAGCCAGGGAAACAGAGGCAAGAATCCTGGCTGGGAGGGCTGATGACTGGCCTGCCCCAGATTTCCCTCAGAAGGTCCCCGGATCCCAGCTGCCTTGTGGTCCTGCAGATCCCTCCTGTTCTCACCTGGTCTTGAGAACAGGTGGCTGGTTTTAGGTGGAGCCAGGCTCTGAACCAGTTGAGGACGGGACCTCAGCTGGGGGGCTCCATACACAAAGCTGTCTTGGATCTGCTTCCTGGGACTTGGACATCGGCGTTCTGGACATCTGGGCCTCCCACAGCCAAGAAGTGGGCACAAACCCTCGAGAGCCAGCCCTGAGGATTTGTCCTACCCCCATAGAGGGTCCTGGCCAGATGTGTTAGCTCCAGGAGCAGCACAGGGAGCCATGGTGGCACCAAAGCCCCATCACAGGCAGGCCTCTCCTTGGACCACTGTCCTAGGCAGTCACTGTGGCCATAGTCAGGGGACCTCTTCCTCACTCACTGCCCAGCCCCAGGAGGCTCAAAGGCCCGCCTCTGGGGCCCACTCCCTCCCTGCCATCTCAATGCCTGATCCCAACAATGTAGCAGACTTTTCTGAACAGCTTATCATGGTCTGTTTTCTTTCAGTAAGTGAAAGATTTTCGCACCAAGAAAAGTTTGTAGGCAGACATTTAGAAAAAAATAGTGGAAGTTTCTTACACCGTATGTGTCTATAAGGACACAGATATCAAGCCCTGACAATCCTATATGAACAGTGCATCAGGTGCTGTTTTATTTCAGTAAATGGAAGACAAAAATCTTCTTCCTTTTTTTTTTTTTTTTTTTTTGAGAGAGAGAGTCTCGCTCTGTCACCCAGGCTGGAGTGCAGTGGCGCGGTCTCAGCTCACTGCAACCTCTGCCTCCGAGGTTCAAGCGATTCTCTCGCCTCAGCTTCCCAAGTAGCTGGGACTACAGGCGTGGACCACCATGCCTGGCTAATTTTTTGTACTTTAGTAGAGATGGGGTTTCACCATGTTGCTTAAGCTGGTCTCAAACTCACTCCTGAGCTCAGGCAGTCCGCCCACCTTGGCCTCCCAACGTGCTGGGATTACAGGCGTGAGCCACCACGCCTGGCTTTCTTCCATTTTTAAAACACAAAGCCTTTGACATCAACACCTTGAGAACTGATGTCACAGATCAGCTCCAAAGCCTAACAGTGAAACAGACCCACCAGCCAACATCAAAACAACTTTGCCCATAATAAGAAGATCCTTCTAGACTTCGCCCTCGGCCGCCCCCACCACTCGCCCTCTAACCAGTATCCTAAATGTTAGAATCATCCTCATAGATTTACCACTATGTCTATATCCCTACACACTGCTGTATAGTTTTGCTTATCTTTTAACTTTCTGAAAATGACATTTTACTGTCTGCTTTCTTATACTTCATGTTTGTGTCACTTAGCATATGTTTCCTGAATTCATCCATGCTGTGTGGGCTTCCGGATCTTTGCAGAAACAGAGCTGCCATAAACATTCTTGTCGGGTCTCCTGGTTTCCATGCACAGGAGTTCTCTAGGGTATACACCAAGAAGTGAAAATGCTGGGCAGAGCAGGCTATGCAATTTGTAAATTAAAATTAAATTAATTGCATTAAAATTAAATTAATTAAATTTTACATTTTTATTCTAATTTTTCCTTTTTTTTATTGTTCTTTTTTTGTTTGTTTGTTTTTTCGAGATGGTGTCTCACTCTGTCTCCCAGGCTGGAGTGCAATGGCACGTTCTGAGTTTACTGCAACCTCTGCCTCCTGGATTCAAGAGATCCTCTTGCCTCAGCCTCCCAAGTAGCTGGGATTACAGGCGCCTGCCACCATGCCCCACTAATTTTTGTGTTTTTAGTAGAGATGGCATTTTACCACGTTGGCCAGGCTGGTCTCAAACTCCTGACCTCAAGTGATCCATCTGCCTCAGCCTCCCAAAGTGCTGGGATTATAGGCATGAGCCACTGCACCTGGTCTTTTGTTTGTTTTTTGTTTTACAAGTGGGATCTCACTCTCTTGCCCAGGTTGGAGTCCAGTTGGCTTGCTGGAGCCTCAACCTCCTGGGTTCAATCTGGCCTCCCACCTAAGCCACCCAAGTAACTGGGACTACAGGTGCACACCACTATGCATGGCTAATTTTTTTACTTTTTTGTAGAGATGAGGTTTCACCATGTTGCCCAAGGTAGTCTTGAACTCCTGGCCTCAAGTGATCTGCCTGTCTCAGCCTCCCAAAGTGTTGGGATTACAGGCATGAGAGCCACTGCACCTGACCTAAACATTTTTAAAATTTATTTATTTATTTATTTTGAGACGTAGTCTCGCTGTCTCACCCAGGCTAGAGTGCAATGGTGCCATCTCAGCTACGTCTCCCAGGTTCAAGCGATTCTCCTGCCTCAGCCTCCCGAGTAGCTGGGATTACAGGCGCCCGCCACCACACCCTGATAATTTTTTGTATTTTTAGTAGAGACAAGGTTTCACTATGTTGGCCAGGCTGGTCTTGAACTCCTGACCTCATGATCTGCCTGCCCAGGCCTCCCAAAGTGCTGGGATTACACACATGAGCCACCACAACTGGCCCACCCAGGCCAATTTTAACAATTTTAAATTTAAATGTTTAGGGCTGGGCGCAGTGGCTCACGCCTGTAATCCCAGCACTTTGGGAGGCCGAGGTGGGCAGATCACGAGGTCAGGAGTTTGAGACTAGCCTGGCCAACATGGCAAGACCCCGTCTCTACTAAAAATACAAAAACTAGCCAGGCGAGGTAGTGGGCACGTGCCTGTAATCCCAGCTACTCGGGAGGCTGAGGCAGGAGAATTGCTTGAACCCAGGAGATGGAGGCTGCAGTGAGCCAAGATCACGCCACTGCACTCCAGCCTGGGTGACAGAATGAGACTCTGTCTCAAATAAAATAAAATAAAACAAAATAGTTAAAATTAATTTACAAATTAAAATATGAGCTCGTCTGGGCACAATGGCTCATGCCTGTAATCCAAGCACTTTGGGAGGCCAAGGCGGGTAGATCACCAGGACAGGAGTTCAAGACCAGCCTGGCCAAGATGATGAACCCATCTCTACTAAAAATACAAAAAAAAATAGCTGGGCATGGTGGCGGGCACCTGTAATTCCAGCTACTCCGGAGTCTGAGGCAGAGAATTGCTTGAACCCAGGAGGCGGAGATTGCAGGGAGCCAAGATCGTGCCATTGCACTCCATCCTGGGCAACAGAGCAAGACTCCATCTCAAAACACACACACACACACACACACTCTATATATATATATATTTATATATATATATATGGGCTATATATATATTTATATATATATATGGGCTATATATATATTTATATATATATATGGGCTATATATATATTTATATATATATATATGGGCTATATATATATTTATATATATATATATGGGCTATATATATATTTATATATATATATATATGAGCAATATATATATATATGAGCTCACTGGGCATGATGGCTCACATCTATAATCCTAGCACTTTGGGAGGCCAAGGAAGGCGGATTGCCTGAGCTGAGGAGTTCAAAACCAGCCTGGACAACACGGTGAAACCCCATCTCTTCTAAAATACAAAAAATTAGCCGGGCGTGGCAGCATGCGCCTGTAGTCCCAGCTACACAGGAGGCTGAGGCAGGAGAGTTGCTTGAACCCAGGAGGCAGAGGTTGCAGTGAGCCGAGATCACGCCACTGCACTCCAGCCTGGGCAACAGAGCAAGACTCCATCTCCAAAAAAAAAAAAAAAGAAAAAAAGAGTTCCTTGATAAAATATCAGGGATTTCTGTACAGCAGCAGCATCACATTAAACCAGGTGCAGGCCCCATGGGACCACACAGGTGTGCAGCCACAAGGCCAGTCTGCACTGAGTCTTCATGCCCACCTGTCTAGGTCATGCATCGGCTTGTACCCAAAGTCAGTGCTCACAGCATTTCTGTTGTTTCTTGTCCTCACCACCTCGTTTCTCATCCTCACCACCACTTGGGACCATCCTACTTGTAAAATTTTTGTCAATGTAATGAATGTAAATAGCATCGTGTTGTGATTTCAATTTGCACTTCCTTGGTTACCCAAGAGGGTGAGCAGTTGGTGAGTGTGTTGACTGTGGTGGCTTCTTCTTTTTCTTTTTAAGTAATGATGAGGTCTTATTTGTTACTCAGGCTGGCCTCAAAACTCCTGAGCTCAAGCAGTCCTCTCACCTTGGACTCCAAAGTGCTGGGATTACAGGTGTGAGCCACCACATCCAGCTGACTTTTTTTTTTTTTCTTCCTTGAGACGGAGTCTTGCTCTGTTGCCCGGGCTGGAGTGCAGTGGTGAGATCTTGGCTCACTGCAACCTCTGCCTCCCGAGATGAAGTGATTCTCCTGCCTCGGCCTCCCAAGTAGCTGGGATTGCAGGTGCCTACCACCTCGCCTGGCTAGTTTTTGTATTTTTAATAGAGACGGAGTTTCACCATGTTGGCCAGGCTGGTCTTAGACTCCTGACCTCAAGTGATCTTCCTGTATTGGCCTCCCAAAGTGCTGGGATTACAGGCGTGAGCTGCCACACCTGGCCTTTTTAAAAATTTTTATATTTTTATTATTTTTAAATAGAGACGGGTTTTCACCCTGTTGTCTAGACTGGTCTTAAATCCCCGGACTCAAGCAAACCACGTGCCTCAGCCTGACTTTTTTTTCTTTTTTTGAGACGGAGTCTCGCTCTGTCACCCAGGCTGGAGTCGGTGGCGCCGTCTTGGCTCACTGCAACCCCTGCCTCCCGGGTTCACGCCATTCTCCTGCCTCAGCCTCCCGAGTAGCTAGGATTATAGGCACATGCCACCACGCCCGGCTAATTTTTTGTATTTTTAGTAGAGACAGGGTTTCACCGTGTTAGCCAGGGTGGTCTTGATCTCCTGACCTGGTGATCCGCTCGCCTCAGCCTCCCAAAGTGCTGGGATTACAGGTGTGAGCCATCATGCCTGGCCCTGACTTTTATTTTTTAAGACCAGAGGACAGAGTTGTCTCTAGGTCTGTTCTTGCCCCTAAAAAACCACATGGGTATGGGTGGGTCACCTTCCTCCTGGGGCCTCATTTTTCTCATCTGAACAATAGAGATATGCCGTTTTCTTTCTTTCTCTGTCTCTTTCTCTCTCTCTTTCCTTCTTTGTCTTTTTTTGAGACAGAGTCTCAAACTTAATCTTAAATTGTCTGTCACCCAGGCTGGAGTGCAGCGGTTCGATCATGGTTCACTGCAGCCTCGACCTTCTGGGCTTAGGTGATCCTCCCACCTCAACCTCCCAGGTAGCTGAGAGTACAGGCACACATCACCACACCCAGCTAATTTTTTGTATTTTTTTAATAGATACTTTTAAAAAATAGATCTTTTTTTAAAAAAAAATAGATCCATTAAAAAAATACTTTTTTAAAAATAAATATTTTTTGCCATGTTGCCCAGGCTGGTCTTGAATTCCTGATGAAATCGCCTTCACAAAATTATGACTGAGACAGTGAGATAGATCTAACTTAACCGACTCCACCTTGCTTCTAACCTCCAAGCTGTCCTTGATCATTCCTGGGTGTAGGCTGAACTAACTTTGGGAGAAACTTAGTTTATGGTTTATAATTTAAACAAAGATGGTAAAGACAGTAACAGCCCTTTCCCAAAGCAGACCTCCTTCTTGCCTGGGGACTAGATTGCCTTTGTAGGACTCACATTAGCCACAGATTAGAAATTATGGTTTAGGAGTCATGCAGCTGAGGTTGCAAGATTCTGACTCTCCCTAAACTGCTCCCAAAATCAGTGCTTGAGATATTTTGCAGACCGTGCATTTGATGAATTAGCTGGTACCACCCAGATCAATAAACTGGCTCATCTGATCTTGGGGCCCCCACCCAGGAACTGACTCAGCGCAAGAAGACAGCTTCAACTCCCTATGATTTCATCTCTGACCAATCAGCGCTCCGGGCTCACTGGCTTCCACCCACCCACCAAGTTATCCTTAAAAACTCTGCTCCCCGAATGCTCAGGGAGGCTGATTTGAGTTATAATAAAACTCCAGTCTCCTGCACAGCCAGCCCTGCATGAATTACCCTTTCTCTATTGCAGTTACCCTGTCTTGATGAATCGGCTCTGTCTAGGCGGTGGGCAAGGTGAACCCCTTGGACAGTTACCCAAGGCGATCCTCCTGCCTTGGCCTTAGTTTTTTTTATTTCTTTATGTACCTGTTTACCATTGGATTATAACCTCTTCAGGTCAGGGGCCATGTTCTCATCATCTTTGGTATCTTTAGCACAGGGCTGGGTCCCAGAGATGAGGTCTACATGACTCTGTTGTGTCTATTGAATGAAGGATGTAATTCACCAAGTTGATCTGTCAGCATCAACAAAGGCAGGATGGGGAGGAAGCTCCCATGTGGAAGGCAGGGCAGGCAGAGGGGTAGAAAGGAAAGACCTGGCTCAAAGCTCAGCACTGCCAACTTTGGCAACCTTGGGCAAGGGACCTTCCCCTCATCTGCAGGTGGGGATGCTGACATCGAATAGATGCAGACGTGGTGGCTGTTCTCTCGACTTGTCGATGAAAAGAGTTGAACTCTGCAAAATATTTGAAGAGATTTATTGTGAGCCAAATATGAGTGACCTTGGCCCGTGACACAGCCCTCAGGAGGTTCTGAGAACATGCGCCCAAGGTGTCGGGGCGCAGCTTGGTTTTATATATTTTAGAGAGGCATGAGACATCAATCAAATACATTTAAGAAATACATTGGTTTGGTCCAGAAAGGTGGGACAACTCAAAGGTTGGGGGGCACTTCCAGGCAATAGGTGAATTAAAAAAATTTCTGGTTGACGATTGGTTGAGTTTGTCTAAAAACCTGGGATTCATAGAAAGGGAAGGTTCCGGTTAAGATAAAGATTGTGGAGACCAAAGTTCTTTTGAAGACTTATAGTGGCTGCCCTTAGAGACAATAAATGACAAATATTTCCTATTCAGATCTTAGTTAATCTCTTTATTTATTTATTTATTTATTTATTTATTTATTTATTTTTCGAGACGAAGTCTCACTGTTGTCCCCCAGGCTGGAGTGCAGTGGCACGATCTCGGCTCACTGCAACCTCTGCCTCCCCTGTTCAAGCGATTCTCCTGCCTCAGCCTCCCGAGTAGCTGGGATTACAGGTGTGTACCACCACACCCGGCTAATTTTTTTGTATTTTAAGTAGAGACGGGGTTTCACCATGTTGGCCAGGCTGGTCTGAAACTCCTGACCTCAGGTGATCCACCCGCCTCAGCCTCCCAAAGTGCTGGGATTACAGGCGTGAGCCACCACGCCCAGCTTCAGATCTTAGTTCTTAGCTAATCTCTTTAGGATTGGGAGGGTCTAGAAGAAAAAGATCTAGCTATATTAATAGAGTTTTTTGTTGTTGTTGTTGTTTGTTTGTTTGTTTTTGAGACAGAATTTCGCTCTTGTTCCCCAGGTTGGAGTGCAGTGGCGTGATCTCGGCTCACTGCAACCTCTGCCTCCTGGGTTCAAGCGATTCTCCTGCCTCAGCCTCCCGAGTAGCTGGGATTACAGGCATGCACCACCATGCCTGTCTAATTTTTGTATTTTTAGTAGAGATGGGGTTTCACCATGTTGGTCAGGCAGGTCTGGAACTCCTGACCTCAGGTGATCCACTCGCCTCAGCCTCCCAAAGTGCTGGGATTACAGGTGTGAGCCACCACGCCAGACAGAGATTCTTTACAGAGACAAATTTTCTACCACAAATAACAGCTTTGCAGGGCCATTTCAAAGTATGGCAAAGAAACATGTTTTGGGGTAAAATATTTTTATTTTCTTCCTTGTCTCATAATCCTATGCCAGAGTCAGGCTGGAAATAAGTCATGATACAATAGGGTTAAATAAAACCCCTCTGAAGAGAATTTATGGTTTGTAGGGCTTGGCTCCCCAGACCCCTTAGATAGGAATTTGGGCAAGATAAAAAATCAGAGTTTAGTCCTCACACTTAACCTCTGAAGTTCTCAGGTGCATTGCACAGGCCCAACCTTGGGGGGCCACACCTCTCTCTGAGCCCCAGGTCTTGTCTTTCTCAACAAGGCAGGGTGACCCCCAACAAATCCCCACCAATGGACCACAGAGCTGCCTGGTGGGAGGGGTCACAGGAAGAAAAGGTAAATCCCACCAAGCTAGAGCTCTGGCTGAGATGGTCCACATATTCTTCCCCACTTTTTTCTTTTTTTTTTGTTTTTTTTTAACTAAGATACAATTTGCACGACACATTGTATTTCAAGGTTGAGTATCCGAGACCTGTGTGTGATAAGCTCAGGGACACGAACATGACAAATGATTAGAAATTGCAATGTTCCTTCCCCTTTTCCCTAACTCACCAATGCCTAACACAGGCATTGCTGAGATACTTGATACTTCAACTGTGCTGCTGAGTGACCCTCATAAAGCAAGAGCCAGGGCTTGCCAGCCCCAGTGATGTTCGGTGGGTGAGGACCACATCTCCAGCTGCCTCCTGGACAATGTCCCTTGAAAATCACATGGATAAGGCCGGGTGTGGTGGCTCACCACCCATAATCTCAGCACTTTGGGAGGCCAAGGCAGGAGGATCATGTGAGCCCAGGAGGCTGAGGCTGCAGTAAACTATGTTTACAAGACCGTGACTCAAAACAAAACAAAAAGCATTATATAAGTATTTCAGGGCCGGTTGTGGAGGCTCATGCCTATAATCCCAGGTGGTGATTATATAATAGCAGGTGGATCATCTGAGGTCAGGAGTTTGAGACCAGCCTGGCCAACATAGTGAAACCCCATCTCTACCAAAAAATAGAAAAATTAGCTGGACATGGTGGCGTACACCTGTAGTCCCAGCCACTGGGGAGGCTGAGGTGGGAGAAATACTTGAACCTGGGAGGCGGAGGTTGAAGTGAGCCGAAATCGCACCACTGCATTTCAGCCTGGGCGACAGAGCGAGGCCCTGTCTCAATAAATAAATAAATAAATAAAGTAAGCATTTATGCATTTTTTTTTTTTTTTTTTTTTTTGAGACAGGCTCTCTCTCTGTTTCCCAGGCTGGAGTGCAGTGACCCACTCAGCTCAGTGCAGCCTCCAAATCCTAGGTACAAGCAATAGGGGCATTCTTGGGCACACAGGGAAGAAGTCTGGTTGGCTCTTGGAGGTGGCATGGAGAGGGTGGCTGAGGGCGTTCATGCTGTGCTTTGTGTGCCTTACTTTATGTGCTTTATGTGCATTACTGAATTTGTAAAAATGAGCATGAAATGTTTTTGTAGTTAAAAAAAAATTGTAAAGTAGAAAGAAAAGAAACCTCCTTGGAAACCAGATGGAGACAATGAGCTGAGGAAGAGGCTGAAGGCTACTTGCCACAGAGAGGCCAGACGAGCAGCAGTCAGGGCAGAATAAGTGCGGACAGAGTGGAGGGCTGGGTTGCTAAGTGTTTAAGACCCTCCTTGCCCAGCATAGTGGCTCAAACCTGTAATCCCAGCACTTTGGAAGGCCGAGGTGGGCGGATTACCTGAGATCAGGAGTTCAAGACCAGCCTGGCCAACATGGCAAAAACCTGTCTCTACTAAAAAATACAAAAATTAGTGGCCAGGCGCGGTGGCTCACGCCTGTAATCCTAGCACTTTGGGAGGCCAAGGCAGGCAGATCACGAGGTCAGGAGATCGAGACCATCCTGGCTAACATGATGAAACCCTGTCTCTACCCAAAATACAAAAAATTAGCCGGGCATGGTGGCAGGCGCCTGTAGTCCCAGCTACTTGGGAGGCTGAGGCAGGAGAATGGCGTGAACCTGGGAGGTGGAGCTTGCAGTGAGCCGAGATCGCACCACTGCACTCCAGCCTGGGGAACAGAGTGAGACTCCGTCTCAAAAAAATTAACCTGGCATGCTGGCGGCCACCTGTAATCCCAGCTACTACGGAGGCTGAGGCAGGGAGATTGCTTGAACCCAGGAGGCGGAGGTTGCAGTGAGCCAAGATTGTGCCACTGCACTTCAGCCTGGGTGAGAGAGCAAGACATTGTCTCAAAAAAAAAAAGACCCTCTTCCTCCACATTTCTCTCCTCTCTTCCTCCCCCTTCCCTTTCCTTGGAGATGGCAACGTGGCTGGAAGCCGAGGAGGCAGCTGGTGTGGATAAAAAATCAAGCAAATATATTGAGGATAATGGGAGCCAGGTTTCTCACTGCTGGAGATGAGAATTACAAATATGGAAAGAGGAAAGGCTGAAAAGAGCCCCGAGGCATTGGAGATGTCAGTGTGGGCTCTTCATACGTGTGTATATAAAGATGTGGGAGCCAGCCTGAAGGGGCTCCCATTGGCCAAGTCTGGGACAATCGGAGCATCCAAATAAAAATGACCAGATGGCCAGGTGCAGTGGCTCACACCTGTGCTCCCAGTACTTTGGGAGGCCAAGACAGGAGGATCGCTTGAGCCAGGAGTTCAAGACCAGCCTGGGCAACATAGGGATATCCTGTCTCTACAAGAAATACTTTTTAAAAAATTAGACGGGTGTGGTGGCATGTGCTTGTAGTCCCAGTTACTCAGGAGGCTGAGGCACGAAAATCACCAGACCCCAGGAGATAGAGGTTGCAGTAGAGCAAGACTCTGTCTCAAAAAACAAAAAAAAGAGAGAGAGAGACTACAAACTACTGCATAATATAGGCGTCCATGAGTCTGTGCTGATTGAAGAGAAGGGAAGGCTCTTCCTTACAGGACAGTGCCAACCCATGAATGGAGAGGGGTGATGAAAATAGAGAAAGCACCACTTGGTAAGTATCATTCTGATAGGCTGATTCAAGCAGGAGGGTTACAGACCTAGGGAGGCTAAGGCTGGTGGGTGGAGAGTGGATGAGGTACAGAATATTGCAAAATATGGCTGGGCGCAGTGTGGCTCAGGCCTGTAATCTCAGCACTTTGGGAGGCCGAGGTGGGCGAATCACTTGAGGTTAGGAGTTCGAGATCAGTCTGGCCAACATGGTAAAACCCCGTCTCTACTAAAAACACAAAAATTAGCCAGGTGTGGTGATAGTTGCCTGTAATCCCAGCTACTTGGTAGGCTGAGTTAGGAGAATCGCTTGAACCCAGAAGGCAGAGGTTGCAGTGAGCCAAGATCGTGCCACCACACTCCAGCCTGGGTGACAAGAGCGAGACTCCGTCTCAAAAAAAAAAAGGAAAAAAAAAAATCTCCCAGCCGGGCGCAGTGGCTCACTCCTGTAAATCCCAGCACTTTGGGAGGCCGAGATGGGTTGATCGCGAGGGCAGGAGATGGAGACCATCCTGGCCAACATGGTGAAACCCCATCTCTACTAAAAATACAAAAATTAGCTGGGCATGGTGGCGCGTGCCTGTAATCCCAGCTACTCGGGAGGCTGAGGCAGGAGAATCGCTTGAACCAGGGAGTCAGAGGTTGCGGTGAGGTGAGATCGCGCCACTGCACTCCAGCCTGGCAACAGAGTGAGACTCTGTCTCAAAAAAAAAAAAAAAAAAAAAAAAAAAATCTCCCACCACACACAGGTCTCCTGCCACACCCCCATCAGGAGGACAGTCTAGTTTCCCTCACCTTGAATCTGAGCAGACGGCAAGGACTTGGCCATAACCAATACCGCATGGCAGGAGTGACACTGTGTGACTTCAAGGCCAGGTCAGCAGACCCTGCAGCTTTGGCCTTTGTCTCTTGGAGCTCTTTTCTCTTGACAGGTTCCCTCTCAGAGCCCTGCCACCATGCTGTGCAAATCCCAAGCCACAAGGAGAGGCCACATGATGGTGGCTCCAGCAAATAATCCCTGCTGAGCCTTTCCTTCCGCCACCCCACCCAGGAGCCATCAGGGAAATGGACGCCCCATCCACCAGCCATGGGAGCCGCTTCTGGCAGTTGAAGTCACTTCAGTGGAGGGCCAGGCATCATGGAGCAGAGAGAAGCTGGACCTGCTGTGTCCTGCCTGAAGTCCTAGCCCACAGAGCTCACAGGCACAATAAAATGGTTTTGGTAATGTTGCTAAATTTGGGAGTAGTTAATTAGGCAAAAATAGGCAACTGGAGTATTGGTATAGTCTCCAATATCTCTCCACAAAATACTTATCCAATGCAAAGGAGACAAGGAGAGCTGCATGGTGGAGAGACCTGGTGGACACTGACTTCGCTGTGTAACCAAAGTCACCATGATGCCCAAGTCATCGTCGTGTGCCTCCTGACACGAATCAATGGGGAAACATGGCATTGTTTCTGCAGGATTACAACCAACAATGTGGGGCCAGGGCAAGTCATGAGGATACACTGAACAGACCCAGACTGAGACAGGGCCGACTCATCCAGGAGATTTTTACAGGCACACAAAAAATGCTTTAGTTGTTTTTGGTTTTTTTTTTTTTTTTTTTTTTTTTTGAGATGGAGTCTCACTGTGTCACCCAGGCTGGAGTGCAGTGGCGCGATCTCAGCTCACTGCAATCTCTGCCTCTGGGGTTCAAGTAATTCTCCTGCCTCAGCCTCCCAAGTAGCTGGGATTACAGGCATGTGCCACCATGCCCAGCTAATTTTTGTATTTTTAGTAGAGATGGGGTTTCACCATATTGGCCAGGCTGGTTTCAAACTCCTAACCTCAAGTGATCCACCCACCTCGGCCTCCCAAAGGGCTGGGATTACAGGCATAAGCCACTGCGCCCGGCTACTTTGGTTTTAATTTATTTTGAAATCAGAAAAAAAAGCATAACAATAATGAATCCAACCTTGATTATATTTATCTTCATACCAATGCAATATAAAACGTATTGAAATTTTTTCTTTTTTTCGTGTGTGTGTGTGTGTGTGAAAGAAGGGACTGAAAAGTGCAAAAATGCATACAGCCTACAGCCATAATGCATCCCTGGGTTGGGGACATCCTGCAGAATAAAATATGCTAGGGAAGGTGGAGTCAGCACACTTCTCTGTGTCTCTCCCTTTGAATGCAGCTAGAAAACCTGGACAGCTGCAAGGGCATCCCGCTAAGAACTTGAAACGGCAAATGATATGGGCACAGTGAGGAAGAATACTGAATTCTAAGTGCTACTGACCTGGTAGTGAGTTCCCTCCAACTGTTTTCCTTCAGTCCAGACTTAATGCAGCCTGGAACCCGAAGTATGTATCGCTGTGGACCGAGAGAGCTTCAGGAGAAACCCACTAGCTCTGGCTAGAGGGGTGAGGAAGGAGCCTCCTAACATGCAGAGCAAATAGGGAAATAGCCCGTTTGTCTTTTTTCCTTTTCCCCCCCAGCATTTCTTGTACCATCCTGTAGGCAGCTTTGTGTTGGTGGCAGCCACAGTGATAGCAGTGGCACTGGGGGAGTTCGGGAGCCTAAACTTCTGAAAGAAGGAAACCTCATCTTTGATCGAAGAGATGTGATTCCCAATAGGACGGGGCTTTTTTCTCTGCCCTCCACTGCTTGGCTCCCAGTATGGATCTAGTCATGGGAAGTATGTGGCGAAATTGAGGAAATAAAGCCACACCTTTCTGGACAGAGGACTGGAAGAGGGAACCCCAACAAACTGGAAAGGACTAGGAGGATTGAAAGTTGTTTATGAATTCCTAGACTCACCCCAAAGATGTGTATGTATGGAGCTGACTCTAAACCAGGCTGGGCACAGAGGCTCACTCCTGTAATCGCAGCACTTTGGGAGGCCGAGATGAGCAGACTGCTTGAGCTCAGGAGTTCAAGACCAGCCTGGGCAACATGGTGAAACCCCGTCTCTACAAAAAATAAAAAACTTAGCTGAGCATGATGCACGTGCCTGTAGTTCCAGCTACTCGGGAGGTGAAGGTGGGAGGATTGCTTGAGCCCGGGAGGCAGAGGTTGCAGTGATCTGAGATTGTGCCACTGCACTCCAGCCCGGGTGACAGAGTGAGACACCGTCTCAAATAAACAGCATACCATAGGCTTTGAGAACTGAAGTATGGGACTGACCCCTGGGTGGTGCTCCAGGGGATAGAGCTGAATAGCACAACAAAGGCTTTGAAAACACAACTGATATTGAAACCATAACCCACAGAGGAGTGGTCAAATCTTGCAGCGTGAAACCAACCCAGTCAATTGCCTGCTTAAACAAAAATTTCCACATTCTCATAGGATTTAAACAGAACCCAGAATCCCATGATATAATATTTTAAGTGTCCAGGATGAAATCTGCTATAGACTGTTTGTGTCCCCTCAAAATTCATATGTTAGGCCGGGCGCGGTGGCTCACGCCTGTAATCCCAGCACTTTGGGAGGCCGAGGCGGGCGGATCACAAAGTCAGGAGATTGAGACCATCCTGGCTAACACGGTGAAACCTCGTCTCTATTAAAATACAAAAAATTAGCCGGGTGTGGTGGCAGGCATCTGTAGTCCCAGCTACTTGGGAGGCTGAGGCAGGAGAATGGCGTGAACCCAGGAGGCGGAACTTGCAGTGAGCTGAGACTGCACCACTGCACCCCAGCCTGGGTGACAGAGCAAGACTCTGTCTCAAAAAAAAAAAAAATTTATATGCTGAAACCTAATCTACAACGTGAGGGTATGGAGATGGAGCCTTTGGGAAGTGATTAGATCATGAAGATAGATCCCTCATGAATGGGATCAGTGCCCTTATAAAAGACACCCCGGCCGGGCACAGTGGTTCATGCCTGTAATCCTTGCACTTTGGGAGGCTGAGGTGGGTGGATCACTGGAGGTCAGGAGTTTGAGACCAGCCTAGACAACATAGTGTAACCCTGAATCTACTAAAAATACAAAAAATTAGCTGGGCATGGTGGCATGCACCTATAGTCCCAGCTACTCGGGAGGCTGAGGCAGAATTGCTTGAACCCGGGAGGCGGAGTTTGCAGTGAGCCGAGATTGTACCACTGCTCTCCAGCCTGGGCGACAGAGCAAGACACTGTCTCAATAAATAAATAAATAAATAAATATAAAAAAGACACCCCAGAGAACTACCTCACAATTCCTGCTATGTGAGGACACAGCAAGAAGACAGCCATCTACAAACCAGGAAACAGGCATGCATCAGACACTAAAGCTTCCAGCACCTTGATCTTGGACTTACAACCTCCAAACTGTGAGAAATAACTTTCTGTTGTTTATAAGCCACCCAGCCTATGATATTTTTGTTACAGCAGCCCAAACAGAACAAGACATAATCCAATACATATGTAACAATGAGAACGTATTCTTTTTTTTTTTTTTTTGGAGATGGAGTTTCGCTCTTGTTGTCCAGGCTGGAGTGCAGTGGTGCAATATCGGCTCACCGCAACCTCTGCCTCCTGGGTTCAAGCGATTCTCCTGCCTCAGCCTCCCGAGTAGCTGGGATTACAGGCATGCACCACCAAGACTGGCTAATTTTGTATTTTTTAGTAGAGACGGGGTTTCACCAAGTTGTCCAGGCTGGTCTCAAACTCCTGACCTCAGGTGATCCACCCGCCTCAGCCTCCCAAAGTGCTGGGATTACAGGCGTGAGCCACCGTGCCTGGCCGAGAACATATTCTTTAGTTTACAAAAGGCCAGGAAAATCTCAACTTGCCTGGGAAAAGAAAATCAACAGATGTCAGTGCTGACATGACACAGACAATGGAATTATCTGACAAAGGCTTTAAAGCGGCTGCTATTTTTAAAAATGCTCCAGCAAGTAAGGGCAAACATTACTGAAACAACTGGAAAGATGTTTCAGCAAAGAAATAGAAGATATAATGAAGAAGCAAGTGAAAACTAGAACTGAAAAAATACAATAACTGAAAAAAAAGAACCTCACTGAATGATCTCAGTAATAGAATGGAGATGACAGGGAAACAGCCAGTGAACTTCAGGATAGACAAAAAGAAATTATACAATCAGAACAACAGAGAGAAAAATAAACTGAAAAAAATAAACAGTGTCAGGGACATGTTCAAAGCTGAAAAGTCTAGTATTTGTGTTACCTAAATTACAGAACGAGAAGAGAAAGCATGTAGTGCAGAAAAAAGAATTTAAAAAATACCAGTTGAAAACTTCCTGAATTTTGCCAGGCACGGTGGCTCACACCTGTAATTCCAGGACTTTGGGAGGCCAAGGCCAACAGATCACCTGAGGTCGGGAGTTTGCGACAAGCCTGGCCAACAAAATGAAACCCAGTCTCTGCTAACAATACAAAAATTAGCCAGGCAGGGTGGCACGCACCTGTAATCCCAGCTACTCAGAAGGCTGAGGCAGGAGAATCACTTGAATCCGGGAGGCAGAGGTTGCAGTGAGCCGAGGTTGCACCACTGTACTCCAGACAGCGAGACTCCATCTCAAAAAAAAAAAAAAAACACTTCCTGAATTTGGTAAAAGATATAAGCCTAGAAATTAAAAAAGCTCAGTGAACCAAAAATAGAATAATTTCAAATAAACTTATGACCAGACACATAATAATCAAACTTGAAAACTAAAGACAAAGAAATCTTGAAAACAGCAATAAAAAAAATGAATTACTTAAATGAGAGCAATTCAAGTGGCAGCAGATTTCTTATCAGAAGTGCAACAATAGTTACTAAATGCTGAAAGAAAGAAAAAATTAACCCAGAATTCTATATGCAGTGAAAATACCCTTAAGGAATGAAAGTGAAATTAAGAACTTTTGCAGCCAGGCACGGTGGCTCACTCCTGTAATCCCAGCACTTTGGGAGGCCAAGGGGGGCGCGGATCACCTGAGGTTGGGAGTTCAAGACCAGCCTGACCAACATGGAGAAACCCCATCTCTACTAAAAATATAAAATTAGCTGGCCGTGGTGGCACATGCCTATAATCCCAGCTGCCTGGGAGGCTGACGCAGAAGAATCAATTGAACCCTGGAGGCGGAGGTTGCAGTGAGCCGAGATCGTGCCATTGCACTTCAGCCTGGGCAACAAGAGTGAAACTTCATCTCAAAAAAAAAAAAAAAAAAAAAGGGAATGTTTGCGGCTGAGCGTGGTGACTCACACCTGTAATCCCAGCACTTTGGGAGGCTGAGGCGGGTGGATCACCTGAGAACAGGAGTTCAAGACCAGCTTGGCCAACATGTTAAAACTCTGTCTCTACTAAAAATACAAATATTAGCCAGGCATGGTGGCAGGTGCCTGTAATCCCAGCTACTCGGGAGGCTGAGGCAGGAGAATCGCTTAAAACCCGGGAGGCGGAGGTAGCAGTGAGCTGAGACTGTGCCACTCCACTCCAGCCTGGGCAACAGAACGAGACTTTGTAAAAAAAAAAAAAAAAAAAAAAGCCTTAATAAATATGAATAGAAATTATACAAAGTATGTTTCCTGATCATGATAAAATTAGTCTTGATATCAATAAGAGAAATAGAACAAAAAACCTTCCAGACTATTAGAAATTAAACAATATATTGCCTAGACTGGAGTGCAGTGGTGTGATCCCAGCTCACTGCAGCCTCAACTTCCCAGGCTCAAGTGATCCTCTCACTTCAGCCTCCCAGGTAGCTGGTACTACAGGTGTGCACCACCATGCCCAGCTTATACTTATTATTAAATAATCCATGAGTAGTCAAAGAGGGAGTCTCAAACGAAATAAATATATCAAACAATAAAAAAGTACAGCATATCAAAATGTATGGGAGCTAAAGAGTGCTAAAAAAATTATAGCACTAAATCTTACATTAGAAAAAAGGAAAAGTCTCAAATCAATAATCTAAGTTCCTACTTCAAGAAATGACAAAAGAAGAGCAAAATAAGCTGAAAGCAAGCAAGATGTATGAAATAAAAATAAATCCAAAAATCAATGAAACTGAAAACAGAAAAGCAATAGAGAAAAATCAATGAAACCAGAAACTGTTTCTTTGAAGAAATCAATGAATGGTACCTCCAATGAGATGAACCAAAAAAAAAAAAAAAAAACAAGACACAAAATTACTAATTTCCAATATGAGGAATGAAAGAGAAGATATCATCACAAACCTTAAAGATATTAAAAGGATAATAAAGGAATACCACAAACAACTCTACACACACAAATAATTCAACAAGTTAAATTAAATGGTTCAATTCCCCAAGGCCCACAAAGTACCAAACTCACCCAAGATGAAATAGATAATCTGAGTAGTTCTAGAGCTATTAAAGAAATTAACAGTTTAAACCTTCCTGAAAAAGAAATCTCCAGGCCCCAGTGGTTTCACTGGAGAATTCTATCAAACTAGGTACTATTTTTTCTTTAAATGTTTGATAGAGGCCGGGCGCGGTGGCTCACGTCTGTAATCCTAGCACTTTGGGAGGCCAAGGCGGACCGATCACCTGAGGTCAGGAGTTCAAGACCAGCCTGGCCAACATGGTGAAACCCCATCTCTACTAAAATACAAAATTAGCCAGGCGTGGTAGCGCATGCCTGTAATCCCAGCTATTCGGGAGGCTGAGGCAGGAGAATCGCTTGAATCTAGGAGACGGAGGTTGCAGTGAGCCAAGACTGTGCCACTGCACTCCAGCCTGGGTGACAGAGTGAGAATCAGTCTCAAAAAAAAAAAAAAAAAAAAGTAAAAAATAGCTCCAATTCTACACAATCACTTTCAGAAAACAAATAGGCAGGAACACTCCACAACTCATTTAACGAGACCAGCATTACTCTAATGCCAAATCCAGTCAAAAACAGTACAAGAAAACTACAAAACTATATCCGTCATGAAGATAGATACAAAACCCCCCAGCAAAATATTAGAAAATCAAATCCAGCAATATGTAAAAAGAATAATATACTACTGCTACTAAGTGGAGTTTATCCTAGGAATGCAAGGTTTGTTTATTATTCAAAAATTAATGTAATTTACCATATTAAAAGCCTAAAGAAAAAATACACATGATCATATCCATTGATACAGAAAAAAAAATTGACAAAATTCAACATCCATTCATGAGAAAAACCTCTCCACAAGCTATGGACAGAAGGGAACTTTCTCAACATTAAAATTAATAGTGAAAGACAAAATACTTTCCCCCTAAGTTTGAGAACAAGCAAGGGATATACACTCTTATGGGTCCTATTCAACATTGTAAGGCAGTGTGCGGTGGCTCACACCTATATTCAGGTGCTTTGAGAGACTGAGGCAGGAGGACTGCTTGAGCCCAGGAGTTTGAAACCAGCCTGGGCAACATAGCAAGACCCCATCTCTACAAAAAATTTAAAAATATTAGCTGGACATGGTGGTGCACTCCTATAGTCTCAGCTACTCTGAGAGGCTGAGGTTGAGGATTGCTTGAGCCCAGGAGTTTGAGGCTGCAGTGAGCTATAATCAGGCCACTGCACTTCAGCCTGGACAACAGAGCGAGACCCTGTCTCTAAAAACAAACAAACAAACATTGTAATGGAAGTCCTAGTTAGTGCAATAAGGCAAGAAAAAGAAATAAAGAAATACAGATTGGACAGGAAGAAATAAATTTCTCTCTATTTGCAGATGACATGATTGCTAAAAACTCCAAAACTCTGTGAGCTAGCCAGGTGCCATGGCATGTGAGGTGGAGCCAGGAGGATCACTTGAGCCCAGGAGATCAACACTGCAGTGCACTATGATTGTGCCTGTGAATTTTAGAGCTGAGATTTCCCTGTTGCACAGGCTAGAGTAACATAGAGAGACCCCATCTCTAAAAAACAAACAAAAAAACTAACCAATGAGTTTACCAAGGTTGCAGAATACAGGGCTGATATAGAAAAATTCACAATGTTTCTATATACTGAAAATTGGAAACAAAAGAGTTTTAAATACCATTTACAATAACTCCAAAACACATGAAACATATCATATAAATCTAACAAAATATGAACAGGCCTGGCCAACATGGTGAAACCCCATGTCTACAAAAAATACAAAAAATAGCCAGGCATGGTGGCACATGCCTGTAGTCACAGGTACTTGGGAGGCTGAGTCAGGAGAATCCCTTGAACCTGGGAGGCAGAGGTTGCAGTCAGCTGAGATTGCGCCACTGCACTCCAGCCTGGGCAACAGAGCAAGACTCCGTCTCAAAAAAAAAAAGAAAGAAAGAAAGAAAGAAACCTTGACTCTACAAAAATTACAAAAATTAGCCCTGGATGGTGGTTCGTGCCTGTAGTCCCAGCCACTTAAAGGGCTGAGGTGGGCAGATCACTTGAGCCTGGGAGGTCAAAGCTGCAGTGAGCCGAGATCGCACCACTGCACCCCAGCCTGGGCTGTAGAGTTAGATGCTGTCTCAAAAAAAACAAAAACAAAAAACAAAACAAAAAAAACTATAAAATCTTGGTGAAATAAATTAATAAATTAAAGAAGACCTAAATAGATGGATAGACATATTGTTTTCATGGATTGGAATACTCAAATATGTCAATTATCCCCAGATTGACCTACAACTGTAACACAATTCCAATTAGAATCCCAGCAGAATTTTTTGAAGATAGAGACCAACTGGTTGTCAATTTTTGTAATTAATTAATTAATTTACTTATTTTGAGACAGAGTATCGCTCTGTCGCCCAGGCTGGAGTGCAGTAGTATGATCATGGCTCGCTGCAATTCTCCCATCTCAGCCTCCTGAGGAGCTGGGACTACAGGCATGCACCACCACGCCTGGCTAATTTTTTTGTATTTTGTATTTCGTTGCCCATGCTGGTCTCCAACTCCTGAGCTCAAGCAATCGGCCCACCTCGGCCTCCCAAAGTGCTGGGATTACAGGCGTGAGCCACCGTGCCTGGCCTGTGACTGGCTTATTTCACTTACCATAATATTATAACAATTCAGCCGGGCGCGGTGGCTCACGCCTGTAATCCCAGCACTTTGGGAGGCCGAGGCGGGCGGATCACGAAGTCAGGAGATTGAGACCATCCTGGCTAACACGGTGAAACCCCATCTCTACTAAAAATACGAAAAATTAGCTGGACGTGGTGGTGGGCGCCTGTGGTCCCAGCTACTCGGAGGCTGAGGCAGGAGAATGGCATGAACCCAGGAGGCGGAGCTTGCAGTGATTCGAGATCAAGCCACTGCACTCCAGCCTGGGGGACAGTGCAAGACTCTGTCTCAAAAAAAAAAAAAATTATGACAATTCATTCCTTTTCTAGATGAATAATATTCCACTGTATCTGTATGCACATTTTGTTTATCCATTCATCTGTTGATCAGCATTTGGGTTGTTTGCATCTTTTGGCTATTATGAATAGTATGCTATGAACATTGAGTCCCTTTCATCAAATATTTGGGGTATACGAATAGGAGTGAAATTGCTGAGCCATATGGTAATTCTACGTTTAACTTTTTAAGGAACCATTAAACTGTTTTCCACAGTGGCTGAATAATTTTGTATTCCCACCAGCAATGTATCAGGGTTCCAATATATCTCCACATAATTTTATGTGTTTATTTGCCATTCATATGTCTTCTTTGGAGAAATACCTACTCAAGTCTTTTGTCCATTTTTTTGCTTGTTTTTTTATTTTGATACAGAATCTCGCTCTGCTGCCCAGGCTGGAGTGCAGTAGCATGATCTCGGCTTACTGCAATCTCTGCCTACCCAGTTCAAGCGATTCTCGTGCCTCAGCCTCCTGAGTAGCTGGGACTACAGGTGCGCGCCACCACGCTGGGAAAATGTTTTGTCCATTTTTAAATTGGGTTGTTCGTTTTGCTGTCATTCAGTTGTAGGAATTCTCTCTATATATTCTGGACATTAACCCCTTTTCAGATATATGATTTGCAAACATTTTCTCCCATTCTGTGGGTTGCCTTTTTACTATCTTAATAGTATCCTTTGATACACAAAGGATTCTAATTTTGCTCAAGTCCGATCTATTTATTTATTAATTTTGTTGCTTATGCTTTTGGTGTGTCATGAAGCCTCTCTTTTATGCTTTCTCCTAAAAGTTTTATAGTTCTAACTCTTATATTCAGGTTTTTAATTCATTTTGAGCTAATATTTGTACACGTTGTGAGGTAGGGGTCCAATCTCATTCTTTTGATTATGGCTATCCAGTTTTCCCAGTGACATTTGTTACAGAGACTGTCCTTTCCACTGAATGGTCTTGTCATCTTTGTCAAAAATCATTTGATCATATATGAGAGAGTTTATTTCTAGGCTGTCTATTCAATTCCATTTGTCTATGTCTGCCTTCATGCCAGTACCCACGGTTTTGATTACTGTTGTGTTGCAGTAAGTTTTTGTTTGTTTGTTTTCTGAGACGGAGTTTCACTCTGTTGCCAGGCTGGAGTGCAGTGGTGTGATCTCGGCTCACTGCAATCTCTGCCTCCCAGGTTGAAGCAATTCTCCTGCCTCAGCCTCCTGAGTAGCTGGGATTACAGGTGCAGGCCACCACAGCGAGCTAATTTTTGTATTTTTAGTAGAGATGGTCTCCATCTCCTGACTTTGCGATCCACCCGCCTTGGTCTCCCAAAGTGTAGGGATTACAGGCGTGGGCCCCCAAGCCTGGTCTTTTTTTTTTCTTCTTCGAGACGGAGTTTCGCTCTTGTTGCCCAGGCTGGAGTGCAATGGCGCAATCTCAGCACACTGCAACCTCCACCTCCCGGGTTCGAGTGATTCGCCTGCTTCAGGGTCCCAAGTAGCTGGGATTACAGGCATGCACCACCACGCCCGGCTAATTTTTTTGTATTTTTAGTAGACATGAGGTTTCTCCATGTTAGTCGGGGCTGGGACTACAGGTGTGAGCCACCGTGCCCGGCCTTACAGTAAGTTTTAAAATCAGGGCCAGTGCAGTGGCTCAAGCCTGATTACAGGCTCAATACTTTGGGAAGCCGAGGTGGGAGGCTTACTTGAGGCCAGGAGTTCAAGACTAGCCTGGGAAACATAGCAAAACCCCGTATAGAAAAAGTTTTTTAGGCAGGCACAGTGGCTCATGCCTGTAATCCCAAAACTTTGGGAGGCCGAGCGGGTGGATTACCTGAGGTCAGGAGTTCGAGACTAGGCTGACCAACATGGAGAAACCTCATCTCTACTAAAAATACAAAATTAGTCAGGCGTGGTGGCACATGCCTGTAATCCCAGCTACTCGGGAGGCTGAGGCAGGAGAATCACTTGAACCCGGGAGGCAGAGGTTGCAGTGGGCTGAGATTGCACCATTGCACTCCAGCCTGGGCAACAAGAGTGAAACTCCATCTCAAAGTCTTGTTCTGTCACCCAGGCTGGTGTGCATTGGTGGGATCACAGCTCCCTGCAACCTCTGCCTCCCAGGGTCAAGCAATCCTCCCACCTCAGCCCCCGGTGTAGCCGGGATTATAGGCATGGGCCACCACACCTGGCTAATTTTTTTTTTTTTTTTTGGAGACTAGTCTCAAACTCCTGGGCTCAAGCGGTCTGCCCACCTTGGCCTCCCAAAGTGCTGGCATTACACCATGCCTGGCCTGCATTTACCTTTTAAATCATATGAGAAAAAGAGAGAGGTTAAAAACCAAACCAAAAGTACAGTAATATTGGCATTTATTTATTTAGAGATGGAGTCTCACTCTGTCGCCCAGCCTTGAGTGCAGTGGTGCGATCTCGGCTCACTACAAGCGCTGCCTCCCGGGTTCACGCCATTCTCCTGCCTCAGCCTCCCGAGTAGCTGGGACTACAAGTGCCCGCCACCACGCCTGGCTACTTTTTTTGTATTTTTAGTAGAGACGGGGTTTCACCATGTTAGCCAGGATGGTCTCGATCTCCTGACCTCGTGATCCGCCTCAGCCTCCCAAAGTGCTGGGGTTACAGGCATGAGCCACCATGCCCAGCCAATATTGGCATTTGTATTTGCATATGAAATTAACTTTACTAGTGTCCTTTTTTTCTTATGTCTTCAAGTAACTATTTAACATCTTTTTATTTATATTTATGTATTTATTTATTTGGAGACAGAGTCTCACTCTGTCCCCCAGGTTGGAGTGCAGTGGTGTGATCTCAGCTCACTGCAACCTCCAGCCCCCAGGTTCAAGTGATTCTCCTGCCTCAGCCTCCTAAGTAGCTGGGACTACAGGCATGCACCACCACGCCTGGCTACTTTTCGTATTTTTAGTAGAGATGTGGTTTCACCATGTTGGCCAGGCTGGTCTCGAACTCCTGACCTCAGATCATCCACCCACCTCGGCCTCCCAAAGTGCTGGGATTAAAGGTGTGAGCCACTGCGCCCGGCCATCTTTTTATTTATTTTTATTTCTTTTCTTTCTTTTTTTCTTTTTTCTTTTTTTTTGAGACAGAGTCTCGCTGTCACCCAGGCTGGAGTGCAGTGGCACGATCTTGGCTCACTACAAGCTCCGCCTCACAGGTTCACACCATTATCCTGCTTCAGCCTCCCAAGTAGCTGGGACTACAGGCGCCCGCCACCATGCCCGGCTAATTTTTTGTATTTTTTTTAGTAGAGATGGGGTTTCACCGTGTTGGCCAGGATGGTCTCGATCTCTTGACCTTGTGATCTGCCTGCCTCGGCTTCCCAAAGTGCTGGGATTACAGGTGTGAGCCACTGTGCCCAGCAGTTATTTTTTATCTATTATTTTATTATTATTATTTTTTGAGACAGAGTCTAGCTCTGTCTCCCAGGTTGTAGTGCAGTGGCACAATTTTGGCTCACTGCAACCTCCACCTCCGGGGTTCAAGCGATTCTCTTGCCTCAGCCTCCTGAGTAACTGGGATTATTACAGGCACATGCCAACACACCTGGCTAATTTTTGTATTTTTTTTTTTAGTAGAGACAGGGTTTTGCCATGTTGGCCAGGCTGGTCTTGAACTTCTAACCTCAAGTGATCCACCTGCCTCAGCCTCCCAAAGTGCTGAGATTACAGGTGTGAGCCACCGCGCCAGGCCTAGAATCTTTTTATTTTAGCACGAAGAACTACCACTAGCATTTCTTGTAGGGCAGGTCTACCGGTAATAAATTCTCTCAACTTCTGTTTATCTTGAAACATCTTAATTTCTCCCTCATTCCTTAAAAATAATTGTGCTGGGGCCGGGCGCGGTGGCTCACTCCTATAATCCCAGCACTCTGGGAGGCTGAGGTGGGCAGATCGTGAGGTCAGGAGATCAAGACCATCCTGGCTAACACGGTGAAACCCCATCTCTACCAAAAATACAAAAAATTAGTCGGGCCTGGTGGCGGGCGCCTATAGTCCCAGCTACTTGGGAGGCTGAGGCAGGAGAATGGAGGAAACCCAGGAGGTGGATCTTGCAGTGAGCCGATTGTGCCACTGCACTCCGCCCTGGGCGACAGAGCAAGACCCCATCTCAATAATAATAATAATAATAATAATAATAATAATAATAATTCTGCTGGAAATCGAATTCTTGGTTGACATTTTTTTTCCAGGACTTTATGCCATTCCCTGCCTTCTGGCCTCCATGCCTTTAACAAGAAATCAGCTGTTTATTTTATTGAGGATCACTTGTACATGATGAGTTGCTTCTCTCTTGCTTTCAAAATTCTCTCTTTGGCCTTCAGTTTCCACAATTTGAACATAATGTTTCAGTGTGAATTTCTCTTGAGATAGCCTGCTTGAAAATCTTTGTGCTTCTTGGGTGTGTATCTTCATGTCTGTCATCAGATTATGGAAGTTTTTAGCCATTATTTCCCCAAAATATTTTTTCTGCCCCTTTTTCTCTTTCTCTTCTCCTCCTGGGATGCTTATAAAGCATATGTTTACCCACTTAATGATGTCCCACAGTTCCCTAGGCCTATTTAGCCTTTTTAATTCTTTTTTCTTCTTTCTGTTCCTCTGATTAGATAATTTCAAATGTCTTCACATTCACCATTTC